>NC_053490.1:61593433-61898661 GCF_905171775.1 Rana temporaria
TTTTAGCTTGCAAAAAAATTAATTTAATTATGCCCGGAACCCCGCTTTAAGGATGCTCATCTCTGATATATCCTAGGTAAAATTCTGCTGGATACATTAGCTCTTGAATTGGGTGAAGATCCAAAGAATGGGCAGTGGAACAGATAAGTATTAAAACTAAAAACGAAACAATTTTTTTTTTTTAATTGCTAGCAAGTAGGTTTCGATGTCAGAACAGACTTTGTATGTCTCTTTTGCCATAAAAGTTCCTAAATGCTACCATTTGTTCCTACGAGGCATGTTGGCCAGGCAGTTTATTTGCAGATATTCTCTTTTTTTTTTTAAATGATTTCACACTTAGAAGGATTTTGCTATTTTTCTTGGAATCGCTAACTCATTAATTTCACAGCGATCTGTAGCTCAGTTTTCCAACGACTGGGTTTGTACAGCGTTTCATGTCAATAACAAGCTCAGCAGACCCTCTGCATTCACCTTCATGGCTGAGCTTCAAATTGCTGAAGGAAAGCAATTTGTGGAATCAAACGCATGTAATGACGGAACACAAGTTTGACCTGTGACTGCAAAAAAAAAAAATCACTAGCTAAAAATCGATATTAAAAGAGAAGTATGGGTTTAAAGTGGAGTTCCACCCGTTTTTTTTTTCTTTGCACTAAAAATCCTAAAATAAAAAAAAAATTTGATTTTTTTTTTATACTCACCTGAAAGAGCTGTTGCTATGCGGATTTAGGCTCTTCTGCCTCTTCTTCCACCGCAGAGGATCTTCAGGCTCGTCCTATGTCCCCGTGTCTTCTTGTGAATGAGCTGCGCTGCCTTCTGGGAACTGTGTGTATCCCAGGAGGCAGCCGCCCATTCCAAAAGCACTGTGCGAGTCGCACATGCGCAGTAGGAAACTAGCAGTGACGCCTCAAGCCTTCACTGTTTCCCTTAGTAAGGATGGAGGAGCCAGGACTGAGCGTTCGCCGTCGGGGGACCGACATCACGGGCGACTAGGACAGGTAAGTGTCCTTATTAAAAGTCAGCAGCTACAGTGTTTGTAGCTGCGGACTTAAAAAAAAAAAAATCGCGGGTGGAATCCCGCTTTAAGTAAAAGAAAATACTCACCTGGGTGAATGCAGTATTGATCCGATGCTGCATCTGTAGCGACTCGCTGAGAGGCTGAGCCAGCTGCTGGTCCAAGATGCTGGGGGGATCCCGATATGGTCGGGATCTTTTCAGAGTCTGGACTGGTGTTCTGTCGAGAAGTGCCCCCCCATCAAATAGTGCCCGGGACAAACTGCGCATGCGCCCTACGTCATAGCACAACAGCTGATTTGCCGATCAGCTGGGCTGACGTAATCATGGTGAAATGTGCATACCATAAGAGGTATCTCTCGATGGGAGATACTATTTCACACCCACAATTTAAACCTATACAAACAGCAGGGAAACCGGACCGCCAGCACACTGTAAAGCTGCTCTGCAACAGCAAGGCACAATGTGAGAACTACGGTCTCCCCACCGCTGTTTGTATAGGTTTCAATTGTGCCCGTGAAATGGTATCTCCCATCGAGAGATACCTCCTATGATGTGCCCTTGCGCCCTGCTCACGTCACTCCAGCTGATCACAACTCAGTTGGAGTGCGGCTCCGTCCTGCGCATGCGTGGGCACTATTCGATGGGGGGGCACTTCTCGACAGAACACTGGCTCTTTGACATGTGGGCTTTAACCACTTGAGATCCGCGCTATAGACAAAATACGTCCGCAGCGCGGCTCTCAAGTGCCAAGTGGCCGTTTAAACACGGCCTTTTATGTGCATTACCCGCGCGCGCCACTGGGTGGCGCGCGGCGGGTAAAAACTGTCCCGGCGCATTGCCGAAGACCCGATGCGTGTACCTGGCGGCCGCGATGTCCGCCGGGTACACGCGATCGTCGGTGACACGGCAGGTGACAGCAGTGACGTGGAGCTCTGTGTGTAAACACATAGCTCCACGTGCTGTCAGGGAGAGAGGAGACCGATCTGTGTCCCTTGTACATAGAGACACAGCATCGGTCCCCTCCCCCAGTCACCCCCCTCCCCCCACACAGTTATAACACACCCAGGCTACACAGTTAACCCCTTCCTCACCCCCTAGTGTTAACCCCTTCACTGCCAGTCACATTTATACAGTAATTCGTGCATTTTTATAGCACTGATCGCTGTATAAATGTGAATGGCGCCAAATTTGTGTCAAAAGTGTCCGATACGTCCTTCGCAATATCCCAGTCCCAATAAAAATCGCAGATCGCCGCCATTACTAGTAAAAAAAATAATAATAAAAAAAATCATAATTCTGTTCCCCATTTTGTAGGCGCTATAACTTTTGCGCAAACCAGTCGCTTATTGCGTTTTTTTTTTTTTTTTTACAAAAATACGTCGAAAAATACGTATCGGCCTTAACTGAGAAAAAAAATATTTTTTTAAAAAAAAAATTGGGATATTTATTATAGCAACAAGTAAAAAAATATATATATTTTTTTTAAATTGTCGCTCTTTTTCTGTTTATAGCGCAAAAAATAAAAACCGCAGAGGTGATCAAATACCACCAAAAGAAAGCTCTATTTGTGGGGAAAAAAGGACGCCAATTTGGTTTGGGAGCCACGTCGCACGACCGCGCAATTGTCAGTTAAAGCGACGCAGTGCCGGACGCTGAGATTTCGCCTGGGAACGAAGGGGGTTTATGTGCCCAGTAAGCAAGTGGTTAAATTGCTGTCGGATGAAAAAGGGTCACAAGAAAGTGCAGAATAAAATGTGATCCATAGGAGAAGTATAACCCAAAAAGCTTTGGCTATACTAATCCTCTAATTGATGGTTTCATCAATTGGTACTGGTGAGGAAGCACTGGTACAAACTGCTTGCCTGACATGGCATTAATTGTACACTGACAACCACAAACTCAGCATGCCAGAATTAATTGCCAGAACAAAATAACTCCCTTGAGCATGCTCAGCATTTGGCCCTGGCCGGTCAATGGGGAAGGATGAAGATTCTGGACCTGGAAGCAGGCTGGTAGAAGATAGCAGTGATGACATTAAGGGATGAACCCTGGGGACCCCTATCACATTCAGTGAATTTTTAATGCTGTTTTTTTTTTTTTCGGATTCCTAAAACATGGACAGGGCTGAATTAAACATACAAAGACTAATATTTTGGGTATGCTTTATACAAAGAATATCAGGTTGAGACGGAAGAAATACTTGGTACACACAGTAATACTTGGTACACACAATAAGACTATCGGACGAACGATCGTTAATTTTTTTTGTATGCTAGTCTCATATCGAAAATGAAGAGTTATGAAAATTCTCATACCCACTTCTGCCCCGGAAGACTTTACCCCCTTCCTGACCAGAGCACTTTTTGCAATTCGGCACTGCGTCGCTTTAACTGACAATTGCGCAGTCACCCACACAAAATTTACATCCTTTTTTTCTCACAAATAGAGCTTTCTTTTGGTGGTATGTAATCACCTCTGCGGTTTTTATTTTTTGCGCTATAAACAAAAAAAAAGTGTAAATTAAAAAAAAAACAATATTTTTCTATTTTTGCTATAGTAAATATCCCCCAAAAATATAAAAAAAAAACAAATTTATTTCTCAGTTTAGGCCAATATGTATCCTTCTACATATTTTTTTTTTTATTGTGACTGCGACATTATGGCGGACACATCGGACACTTTTGACATTATTTTGGGACCATTGTCATTTATACAGCGATCAGTGCTATAAAAATGCATTGATTACTGTGTAAATGACACTGGCAGGGAAGGGGTTAAACACTAGGGGGCGATGAAGGGGTTAAGTGTATCCTAGGGATTTTTTCTAACTGTGGGGGGGCTGGTATCACTAGAACATGACAGAGATCACTGCTCCCGATGAAAGGGAGCAGTAGATCTGTCATGTTGCTAGGCAGAACAGGGAAATGCCTTGTTTACATAGGCATCTCCCCGTTCTGCCGCTCTGTGACACAATCGCGGGCACCCGGCGGACATCGAGTCCGCGGGTACGCTCATGGAGCACACGGCGGGCGCGCCCACAATGACGCGATTTAAAGGGGACATACAGGTACGTCCCTTTGCACAGCCATGCCATTCTGCCAACGTATATTGGCAAGCGGTTAAAAAATCCAGAAGTGATGTAATTTGTTGTATAATGTATTTCTATTGTATTTTCGAAAGACAACTGTACTGAAAATCTGGTATCATACGAAAAAAAAAATTCCATGCTTGTCCCATCAGATAATTTCGCATTAATTGTCATGTTGGCTTTCGAAAGCTGTAAACTAACAATCAGATTATTGTACGATCGCTTCAAAAGTGGTATTTTACGTCCAATTTTTCTAATCGTGTGTATGGGCCATAAAGCTTCCCCTTGTAAGTCTTTATTAATTCTTATGAAGTCTTGGAGATGCTCCTAACTACCAAGCTCGACCAGAACCACGACTTTGATTTATGAAAACTCAGCCATGAAGTACCACACCTCCCCTACTTGAGTTCATATATAGGAGCCTCATCAACAGCGCTTCTAAATATCCTCATCAATGAACTGTGCAATAATTAGAGGCCGTGATAGAAGAAGAAAGACTTTAGGGCATGTGAACAGAGGCAGCTTTGCTAATTGGCGGCTGTTTAGAAGCAGCCAGCATCTTGTACATTACTGAGAGTCATTAACGCTCCATTTCTTATTATTGCAGAAATAGATGAAGCTGCTTTAAGTTTCCTCCAAGGCTTAGTTTACACCGAGACAGGTTTTCTGCATCAAGAAAGATGTAACTGGTGGAACTGGTGGCTGCCTGGCTGTGTTAGCACCACCTGTTAGGCTGGTCATAAACAAATCAAGTAAGCATAGCTTGCGATTATTGAGCAGTTTCTGATAAGGGCAATAATGAGCATCTTCTGTTTAACTTCCAAAAAATCTCCCTGGCAAAGAGCCTCATTCCCTTCTAAAAACTGAAGGAAAGGATCCCATGTGTACCGCTATGATTGCCAGGATTGTGCAAGACAGTAGACAGATTCCCGAGGAAAGTACATGGTCTTATGCTGCAAGCCCTAGGGACTGTTTGTCTTTTATTAATGCGTTTGTTAAAAAAAAAGAAAAACAGATCCTGTTCCCTTAAAGCACTTTATAAAGCACAGTGCTTGGCCCCCTGTATACCCTAAAAAACCTGGCGGATCCTGCCTGTGTATACCCTCCCCTCTGCAAACTGACCACGATAATCATGGCTGCTGAGCCCCTGACACCGTGGTCAGTTTGCGTGATTCCGTCATTCGCAGCCTGCTCTCTGCAGCTCTCCCATGTCTGTGTCTCCTCTGTCCTCCTCCTCCCTCCCCTCCCTGCTCGTATCCCCCCCCCCACTCCTGCTGTTCTCATTATAACCATTATAACATGTGTCTCTGTGCTTGTGTAATGTAAAAGATCTGCCGATCTGTACCTTATATGAGCGCGGCTCCCGACACTCGGCTGACTGTCAGCGCTCTCGCTCTCCTCCCCGGCTGACACCAGTGGGAGGGCTCAGCCCCGCCCACTGCAGCTGTTAGCCCGGAGCGATAAGATAGGAGAGGAATCAGCTGAGCGCCCAGAGCGCCGCTTATATTGGTACTGATCGGCAGATCAGGGACACATATTATAATGGTAGAGAGGGGATAAGGCAATTTATTAGAAGTGGGTTAACAACCACTTTGAGGCTGGGTTCACACTATACTACACGACTTTCATCCTACTTTGCGCTGCTACATCGGTCCTACATTGGTCCTACATTGATCCTACATTGGTCCTACATCCATCCTACTTTCATGAACAGGATACTACTTTGATCCGACTTTGTGATAGTCTGACTTGTTCTTTGACCAATCAAAACAATCCCAGAGTGAGATAAAATTCTTTTACTGCTGCTGTAATCACATGTCGGATGTCAAAAGTCGGATGGTTAGGACAATGCTCCTACTTTGGTCCGACTTCAATGATATTCAATGGGCTGAAGTAGGATCAATGTAGGACCAAAGTAGTACAGGGAGCATTTTCAAAGTCGGACCGACTTGTGTAGGACGCTACAAGACGCTCTCATAGGGAAACATTGATTTTCACACGTCATGCTACATGAGCTCCCAATGTAGGAGCGTTTGTCGGACAAGTGTGAACCCAGCCTAAAGCCAGCTTTGCCATCACTTTAAATAGTTAATTTGGGCCAAGCTGGTTCAAACCAACTATTTCCTTCACTAAGAAATGCAGCTGCTGTCAGCGCTGCAGAAACTGTATGTAGAATCATCTCTATACGGGATATAGCACTGTTTTTTTACAGAGCAAATGGCCAAAGAATGTATTTGGTTGGAGTGCAGCTTTAAATATACAACCCTAATTCCAAAAAAGTTGAAACGCTGTTTAAAGTCTACAAAAATCTGAATGCAATGATTTGCAACTCTTATTAACTCATATTTTATGCCAGGAGGTGGGACAGGGTTAATGATCATATGACCGCCTTTATTGGCTGCCACAGGATCGGAAAGCTCCCGATCCCAAGCAGCATAGGGAGCACACAGGAAGAGCACTCTTGGCACAGCTGTTTTTGCACTAATGCACACAAGGCCCACCCCCAAAGAGGCCGCATATTTGAGTGCGGCCGGCACTAAGAGGTAAATTTAGAAAATGTACCAATTTTAAGAAAAAAATAAGGTAATTTTGAAATTGATGGCAGCAATGTATCGCCACAAAGTTGAAACTAAAAGTTGGAAAAATTCTAACAAGGAAGAGCTCGAAGAACTTTTTGCAACTAATTAGGTTAAAATGGAGTTCCACCCAAAAGTGGAAGTTCCACTTTAAGCACTCTTCACCCCCGCCTATGCCACATTTGACATGTCATTTTTTTTGGGGGGGGGGAGCGGGTACCTAGTTTTGACAGGTACCTGCTCCCACTTCAGCTTGGGCCGCCTAGGCAACTCGAGCCGAAGTTCTCCTCTCCCCCTCCCTCCCTGCAATCTTCTGGGACACGTCACAGGTCCCAGAAGATTGGTCGGCCATTAAAAAGGTGCAGCGTGACTCTCGTATGCGCAGTCACAGCCGGGTGTCCACACTTGTCCACACTGGTAATGCTGGCACTGGGGAGAGAAAAGGGAGAGAACCGATGGTTCGGGCGACTGCGTCGCTGGATTGTGGGACATAATAAACACAAAAACCACTGGAACTCTGCTTTAATTGGCAACAGGTCAGTAACATGACTGGGTATAAAAAAGAGCATCTTAGAGAGTCAGTGTTTCTCAGAAGTAAAGATGGGAAGAGGTTCACCAATCTGTGAAAATCTACCAACTTCTCTGGGCCAAAGCTCATTTAAAATAGTCTGCTGCAAAGTGGAAAATTGTTCTGTTGTCAGAGGAATTGAAATTTGACATTCTTTTTTGGCAACCACGGGAGCTATGTCCTCTTGACTAAAGAGAAGAGGCACCTTCCAGGTTGTGATTAGTGCTCCGTTTAAAAGCCTGCATCTCTAATGGTATGGGGTGCATTAGTGGGTAGTGCATTAGTGGGTATGAAATGGGCATCTTGCACATCTGGAAAAGCACCATCTTCCACGTACATTTAACCAGTTTCTTTGGGCCTAGCTGAACCAAACAATTTTCTACACTAACAGGAGTGTCCGCTGGGCACGCCGTGTTAACTTTATGCAACCTCAGCTACATACAGTATACAGTGCTGTGTTCTTACAGTGAGACAAGAACTTCTCTTTCCACACCTGAACAAAAACTGAGTTGAGATGAGTGCTGCTCGGCCATTCTTAGGCAGCTTTGTATTCTCTGAATGAATACAAAGCTTCCTCTGATTGGCCGAGTCAGAGATTGTGATGTCATCCACCACCTCTCTGACTCAGCCAATCAGTGGAGGCTTAAAATACAAAGCTCCCTGTGAATGGCTGAGCAGCGGACAGTTTTTGTCCGGGTGTGGAAAGGGAAGTTCTTGTCCCACTGCCGGTACACAGCACTGTATACTGGATGTAGCTGAGGTTGCATAAGGTTAATAATACAGCTGATAGTTCCAGCTGGAGTACACAGATCACAGCAGGACACTCACTCTGTAGCCCTTCCATTCCGGAAACATCTTACAATAGTGACCAGTTCACATTTTTTAACCAAACGTTTTGAACTTAGGGTAAGAGCCGGTTCACACAGGGGCGACCTGTCAGGCGACTCAGCCGCCTGACAAGTCGCGGTCCACAGTAGTCAATGGAACCATTCTAATAGGAGCGACGCAAGTCGCTCCGACTTAGAAAAAGGTTCTTGTATGACTTTGGGGGCGACTCGGGGCGACTTGCATTGACTTCAATACTGAAGTCATTTTGCAAGTTGCCTCTCAAGTCGCCTTGAGATCGCCTTGCCGAGTCGCCCCTAAACATTTTTCCTACTCCCATATAAGCCTACTAATTGGGATCCACCAACACTACAGCACAATGCACGTTAACACACAAGACACAGCACATTACCACAATGTAAGCAACATTTTTTTTTTTAAACCGCTAATACATTTGCTTTAAAATTGTTAGATATAAAGAGTCATGCACTAACCAGCATGCAATGGTTAGCAGGAATAAGGCTCAGTTTAGTGCATTTGATGGTTTGATCTATTGATGTTCATAAGAGATGAGCTTTCCAAACATGTCAGTGTGTTTAGTCCATCCACCCACACCTTGGTTTTATGCTCAGTTTGAGAGGATAAAAACTAGACACGTCTGATCCTCGGCCATACATAATCCTCTCTGATGTGCACACCATAGATGACAACCGGCAGCACTTACTGAGCTCTCTATAAACACCATCGGACTGGGTCAGTAAAAGATCCATCATAGCAGAACACATGTGAATCCACATTACTGTAGTATGCCTTGACCAGGTATTGCATTTCTCAAAGACCTCATTTGAACTAACTGGTATTGTAACATACTGTATATGTCAATTCACTCAAAATGCAGCATGTTGGACTTTTTTTCATATGTTTTATTGCAACTCAATGGTGGCAAAGGAAGTTATTAAAAATAATAGATCTTGTCATCTGCATGCATTGTACCTGCGCTGGAAAATACCAAAAAATGCAGCCCTACATACAAAAAGAAATCAGTTGACTGTAAGGAACAAATCGATTGATCAGATATCATTTTGCACTGCTCTGACTTTAGTAAATCAGAACTACAGCCTTTTTTTTTTATACCCGGAAAAGTGTTAAGCCGGCCATAGACGGTTCCTGCTGAACTGGCCGAGCTTCGATACGTCTATGGCCAGCTTAACACTTCAAACCATGTTTGGGCAGGTTAAATGTACCAATTAATCAACTTGGGTACAACCAGCCTGTCGGCTTTTATATGCGATTATTGCTAGAGGCTATTATAGCCACCAACATTAATCACAGTGTTCTCCTGGCCAGGACGGCTTTCCCCGCCAGGAGACCCCAATGGCTCTGTGGGAGGGATTCAAGGGATTTCCTTTCTACAACCATGGAAGTCACTACCTCTATGGCTGGCCCTGCTGTTCATTGAATGAGGTGAAATTCAGATATTCCAGTATTACAATAAACCGCTATTAGACAATGCTGATATGACTACAAGTAAAAGTAGCACAGTAGAGCTGCACGAATTCTTTGAATAAAGATCACGATTCTTACGGCGTAACATCATCTTTCACATTATACAAAAAAAATATTGAGCTAACTACTTTTTTTTTTTTTTATTCATTAAAGTGTTTTTTTTTTCCAAAACAAATGCATTTGAAAGACCACTACGCAAATACAGTGAGACAAAAAATATTGCAACAACCACCATTTTATTCTCTAGGGTCTCTGGTCAGACTTGATGCGAGTTGCACAGGCATTCCCTGAAATCGTGGCAAACTCACATCAAAATTGCGGCAAAATCGTGCGACTTTGAAGTTGCGGTAGCGTGAATGGGGCCTAAAGTAGAGAACTGCCACATAGAAAAAAATGGCCTGGTCATGAAAGCAGTAAAACCTTCCGGAGTTGAGATGGTTTAAAACCCCCAGCTGTCACCACCATAAAGCCTCGTACACACGTACGGTTTTCTCGGCCAGAACCAGCAAGAAAACTGCTGGCAGAGGTTTCTTGCCGAGTAAACCGAGCGTGTGTACGAGGCTCTGAGGTTTCTCGTCAAGAAAACTGCCCAAAATGTCAATGAGAAAAATAGAGAACCTGCTCTCTATTTTCTCGTTGTGATTCTCGGCAGTTTTCCTGCCGAGAAACCCGAGAGTGTGTATACTTACCTGTCTCCATGGAAACCCACGCATACTTGAAATTACTTTGACGCATGTGCGGTAGCTTCCAAAGCATAGGTAGGGTGAAGCAAGATGGCGGCGATGGCATCGAATGTGACGAGCGCATGCTTGTCGATGACGTCACCACGTTCGTGCCATTCAAAAGAACCGCGGTTCTTTTGAATCGTACGTGTGTACACTCGGCCAACAAGAAAATCTTGCCAGGAATCTTGGCAGGAAAAACTAAGTTTTTTTCCTGACGAGAATCCCGGCCGTGTGTACAGGGCTTAAGGGCTCCTCGGTGTAGCGGATTCCACTTGCATAGCGGGGATCGCTCTGTTGATCCCTGATGAGCAGGCGGCTGACAGGTCTGTGTCTGCTCCGCTGTGCAGAGGGGACATAGACACAGTCCCGCTCTCCTCTATGAGGAAATCTATGGCAGTGCCGTTAAAAGGGATACATTTTTTTCAAAAAATAAATAAAAGTGTTGATGTAACTGCTTAAAAAGCGTAAGTTGGAGTTGGCGTTAATTTGTTGATTACCCCGTCCTGCAGGCTGATAACAGTGCTGTGCAATTTCACTGCAGAACATGAATTTATTAATTAATATGAACTAAGTGGTTATACAATTTTTTATTATATTTTTCAGTTGTTATGTTAATCCCCAAACTGCTGAAGTGATGTTCTGGGATTAGCTAAGTGCAGTCAGTAGATGTAACGCAGCCTTCCACGGAGATACACTAATCAGTTGGGTGCTCTTTTTCATTGGACTTTAACACGCCTGAGTTCCTACGTCTTGCACATCATGTTTGCTCCTTGCATTGCCTTCCTAAATAATCCTCAATGCAAATATATGTTGTTTTTTGCTATTTCACTTTGTGCTCAGCTAAACGGCAATAATAAGACGACTAAAACTCATTTTAAATAAAAATAAATCTTCAGTGGCAAAGTACTGAAAGTTCGCCATTCATCAAGCTATCACACAAACGACCAGAATTGTAAGGCACGTTGCCTAATTTTTGGCATGTAAAGTGGTGCCATAAGGGCCTTTGTTGGCGGGCTTTGTGTTGACCTCAGTTTGCAATGATTCATATTTCATTGAATTTTACCTCCTTTTAGGCTGGGTTCACACTATCTTCGCATGTGGCGGACCTGAAACTGACCAAGAGACACACAGGGCTCCTGTGCAAATTCGCACCGGACCCACAGCGGAGATATGCTCCATAGAAAGCCTGTCAAAATCTCCTGCTATTGCGAATTGGATGCAGGGAATTGAATGAGGCTGTACTGATGAGGCAGCACCGATAAGCTGCACTGATGGGCACTGATGAGGCGGCACTGATGGGCACTGATGAGGCAGCACTGATGAGGCAGCACTGATGAGGCAGCACTGATAAGCTGCACTGATGGGGCTGCCCAGTGCCCTGATTATCAGTGTAAACAACGTACTGTCAGCCTTGCCAGTTATCGGCTCAGACACAGCGTGTAAGGAAAGTACTGCCGATAACCCGCAAGTCTGTTTACATGTGATCAGCTACGATTGGACACAGCTGATCACACCAGATGGTCGCCGGAGTCTCTATGATCGTCGGAGGCCGGGTGCGATGTTATGACATCACACCCGGCCTCAACATTTAAAAAAACGGTGCTGCTTCGGGTGTGAAGCAGTGATTGTTTATTTATTTATTTTTTATTTTAGGCTTCCCAGCCTAGAGGTGAGATGTGGGGTCTTATTGTCTTATTGACCTTATTGACCCCATATCTCACTGTAAAGAGGTCCTGTCATGCCATATTCCTATTACAAAGGATGTTTACATTCCGTGTAATAGGAATAAAAGTGATCAAAATGTTTTTTTTTTTTTTAAAAGTGTCAACATTTTTTTAAGTAAAATTAACAATACATTTGTTTTTAAAGTGCCCCTGTCCCCGGGTGTGCTCGCACGCAGAAGCGAACGCATATGTAAGTCCCGCCCACATATGAAAACGGTGTTCAAACCACACACGTGAGGTGTTGCTGCGAACGTTAGAACGAGAGCAATAATTTTAGCCCTAAACTTCCTCTGTAACTCAAAACATGTAACCAGTAAAAAAAAAAAATGTAGGCGTCGCCTTGGGGATTTTTAAGTACCAAAGTTTGGCGCTATTCCATGAGCGTGTGCAATTTTGAAGCCTGACATCTATTTACATCTATTTAGGTATCTATTTACTCGGCGTAACTTCATCTTTCACATTATTGAAAAAAATTGGGCTAACTGGTTGGTAAAAGTGAACAGACCAAAAGGGAACATTGAGGAGAAGTTGTTAGAGTTTATATCCACTTTAAAATAATAAAAAACTTTTGTGAATTTCTTCTGCCTGGAAGTATCATTTTGATATCTTGCAACATTTTAGATACATATTACTGTTTCTGAAAAGATCCTGTGTATCAAAGATCCTTCACACGTCTGGAAAGCTTTGTGATGTCTACAGCTAGCCTATAGGAACTCATAAATGAGGACTTCTCGGTCCCTCGAGAGATAAAGAAAATTGTTTTTTATTTAATATTTTTTTCGACACTTGGCCAATCAGAACGTTCATCGCAAGTGGCCTACTTTTCCTCATTATCTCTCTACTCCCAGCGAGTGTCTCATGTACTCAATTATTTACCAGGTGCTTGTGAACTGAAGACACGTCATTATTCATTCTGAGTCTGTTATTTGAAAAGGATTTACTTAAAGCGGAGTTCCACCCGCAATTTTTTTTTTAAGTCAGCAGCTACAAACACTGTAGCTGCTGACTTTTAATAAGGACACTTACCTGTCCTAGGCGACCACGATGTCGGCCCCCCCGAGGCCGACGCTTGATCCTGGCAGCTCCCGGCGCCTCCATCCTTACTCAGGGAAACAGGCAGTGGAGCCTTGCGGCTTCACTGCCCGTTTCCTACTGCGCATGCGCGAGTCGCACTACGATTTTGTGAATTTGCGGCTGCTTTCTGGGATACACAGTTCCCAGAAGGTAGCGCGCCCCATTCCCCAGAAAATAACACAAGGAGGACGAGGAAGAAGACCTGCTGGGTCTAGGAAGAGGCAGATTAGGAAGATCCACATACCAACTGCAATTTCTGGTAAGTTAAAGAAAAAAAAAAAAAAAAAAAAATTGTAGGATTTTGGTGTCATTTTTTTTGTTTTTAGGGTGAATCTCCACTTTAATGCTGTTTGCACCTGAAATGTGAATTGTGATGCTGCGCCAACCTTTCTAGCATGATACTTCAGTAATACATTATCTCAAAAAAGTGAGTACACCCCTCACGCTTTTCGTAAATATTTTATTATATCTTTTCATGTGACAACACTGAAGAAATTATTCTTTGCTACAATATACAGTAGTGAGTGAACAGCTTGTATAACAGTGTAAATTTGCTGTCCTCTCAAAATAACTCAACACCCAGCCATTAATGTCTAAAGCGCTGGCAACAAGGGTGAGTACACCCCTAAGTGAAAATTTCCAAATTGGGTCTAAACTGTCAATATTTTGAGTGGCCACCATTATTTTCCAGCACTGCTTTAACCCTCTTGGGCATGGAGTTGACCAGAGCTTCACAGGTTGCCACTGGAGTTCTCTTCCCCTCCTCCATGATGACATCACAGAGCTGGTGGATGTTAGAGACCTTGCGCTCCTCCACCTTCTGTTTGAGGATGCCCCACAGATGCTTAATAGGGCTTAGGTCTGGAGACATGCTTGGCCAGTCCATCACCTTTACCCTCAGCTTCTTTATTAAGGCAGTGATCATCTTGGAGGTGTGTTTGGGGTCGGTATCATGTTGGAATACTGCCTTGCGGTACCAGTCTCCAAAGGGAGGGGGAACATGTTGGCATTCATGGTTCCCTCAATGAACTGTAGCTCCCCAGTGCCCACAGCACTCATGCAGCTCCAGACCATGACACTCCCACCACCATGCTTGACTATAGGCAAGACACACTTGTCTTTGTACTCCTCACCTGGTTGCCACCACACACTTAACACCATCTAAACCAAATAAGTTTATCTTGGTCTCATCAGACCAGAGGATATGGTTCCAGTAATCCATGTCCTTGGTCTGCTTGTCTTCAGCAAACTGATTGCTGGCTTTCTTGTACATCATCTTTAGAAGAGGCTTCCTTCTGGGACAACAGCCATGCAGACAACTTCTTTGGTCAACCATGGCGAGGCCTGTTCTGAGTGGAACATGTCCTGTTAAACCACTGTATGGCCACCGTGCTGCAGCTCAGTTTCAGGGTCTTGGAAATCTTCTTATAGCCTAGGCCATCTTTATGTAGATCAACAATTCTTTTTTTTTTCCAGATCTCACAGAGCTCTTTTCCATGAGGTGCCATGTTGAACTACCAGTGACCAGTATGAGAGAGTGAGAGCGATAACACCAAATTTAACACACCTGCTCCCCATTTACACATGAGAGATTGTAACACTAACGAGTCACATGACACCGGGGAGGGAAAATGGCTAATTGGGCCCAATTCAGACATTTTCACTTAGGGGTGTACTCACTTTTGTTGCCAGCGGTTTAAACATTAATAGCTGTGTGTTAAAGGGTCACTAAAGGAAAAAAAAATGTTGCTGAAATTACTGTTTACAGGGTATAGAGGCATAAAAGTTAACTGATTCCTTTTAAAAATGATGAAAAATAGATTAAAATCAATCATATAATGTGCCTGTAGTTTCACTTTCGTTTTTAAACTGGTTTCATGTTTATGTGTAAGTAAAGAGACCCACAGAACAAAAACAAACAAATCCAGGGCAGTGTTTTGTTTTTAAAATGGTTCTGTTAAGTTTTAGACACACAGTAATGACAGCTTAGACCACCGTGAAAAGCTCCCAGTATAATGGTTATAAGGAGCCAGACAACCAGGAAGTGTGGAGATCAGAGCAGTTTTACAGCAACATCAAAGCAAAAACGAGCAATGAGGACATGAAACCAGTACTGCAGTAAGGTAAATGAAGCTATTTAGCTAAAAAAAAAATTCCTTTAGTGACCCTTTAGGTTATTTTGAAGGGACAGCAAATTTACACTGTTATTAGACATGTGCACACTGAAATATTTTGTTTTCGGAATTTTGTTTTCGTCCGAAAAATAACATTTAGTTACTACCGAAATTTGTTTTTATTCCTCTCTCCGTATTTATTTCCTCTCTATGTAGACAAGTCTTGGACTAATAGAGTTAAAGGAGTTGTAAGGAAAAAAATATATATTTTTTTTAGATAAAATGTTATACTTACCTCCACTGTGTGCAGCTGTTGCGGGCGCACTCCCGTATGCCTGCCGCTGTATCACTCGGCCCCGCCCCCGGCACGCTGAGTCATTGGATGCGGTTGACAGCAGCGCCAGCCAATGGATGCGCTGCTCTCAATCCATTCACTGCAGCCAATCGGCCGGGCTTTCAAAGGGTCAGGTAAGTAAAACGGGGGCTCTGTGGGGGCCAGCATCATCTGATTTTTTTTTACCTTAAAGGGTCACTAAAGGAATTTTTTTTTTTAGCTGAAATGATTGTTTACAGGGCATAGAGACATAATAGTTAACTGATTCCTTTTAAAAATGATTAAAAAATAGATAAAAAAACAATCATATAATGTGCCTGCAGTGTAGTTTCGTTTTTGCTGTTGTTTCCTGGTTCTCTGATGTACAGAGAGCCACTAGAGGGCAGTCAGCCAATAGAGAGCAGTGATACTTTGTCTAAAACTCCTCAGCACCAATCCAGTTTCGTTTTACACACAATAATCACATTAGTGACCACCGTGAGAAATCTCCCAGCACTGTGGTTATCAGGAAACAGGCAACCAGGAAGTGTCCAGAACAGAGAGGATTTACAGCAACATTAAAAGCAAAAACGAACAATGAGGACATGAAACCAGGACTGCAGTAAGGTAAAGGAAGCTATTTAGCTAAAAAAAAAAATTCCTTTAGTGACCCTTTAAAGAGGATGTCCGCTGAAAAAAAAATATTAAACGCCAGCAGCTACAAATACTGCAGCTGCTGACTTTTAATATTAGGACACTAACCTGTCCTGGAGTCCAGCACCGTCCGCAGCAGAGGACAAGCGATCGCTCATCACTCTGCTGCTCCCCCGCCATGCTTGGTGAGGGAACCAGGAAGTGAAGCTCTCCGGCTTCACTGCCCGGTTCCCTACGGTGCTTGCGCGAGTTGCGCTGCGCCTGCTGATCAAGCCAAGTGTTCCCAGCACACAACGGGGGGGCGGGAGGTGACGTAATGCCCGCAGTCTGCCCGAGACTGTGTGGCCGGGAGTGGGTGCAAATACCTGTCTTTGGAGTCCCACCCTACTTTACCTTTTTTGAAACCTATCCACATGCCAGTTAAAAAGTAGCTCAGTAATGAATAGCAAAAAATGCCCTGGTCATGAAGGGGGTAAAATTTTCTGGAGGTCAAGTAGCTAAACATTTCTAAACTTAACTCGTGTGCTAGAGAAATTCTGCCATGGCAGCCATGGTTGTGCAGTGCCATTGATGTAAATGACGTGTGAACAATTCATGTATGTGTCTGAGGGTCGGAGGACTCCCCTACACCTTATACATAAGGCTGTCTATGGCATAACGTGAAACAGACCACGCTCTCCTTTAAGGCCTCTTGCACACGATACTCCTGTTTGAGCATCTACATTTTCAGACTCTTTATTTCAGTATATATTTGCGTGTATTTTAGCGCATATGCGTTTGCGCAATTTCACGCAAATGCACGAAACAGAATTGCACAATAAGTAAATAGACATTTGCGCACATTTGTGTGCGCAATTGTGCGTATTTGCATGCATGAGGCATAAAATTACTGACCAAAAATGCAGATTTTTCTTCTTTTTTTTTGTTTTGCTGAAGAATGCACAGCGCTTGTTTATGTACCTGTGTGCATAGGTACATTACAATTAATGGGCTGTATTTTAACTCAGCAAAAAAAAAAGCTGCACTGATCTTTTTCAAGCTGCAGTGTGCAAGAGGCCTAAAACACGGGACCTCTCTATATCAAGCACCAACAGGCCCTTGAAAATTCTCACCAATTTAGCTGCTATGACTTGCAAGTTTCTAGGCGAGCCCTTTGATATATTTCTCACTGCAGTATGACTTTGGCTCCTACCAACAAAAAAATGATGTTTTTGCATGTTCTAATGAGGCTTTCCTCTAAGTACAGTGCATCTGGAAAACATTCACAGCCTTTCACCTTTTCCATATTTTGTTATGTTACAGCTTTTTCCAAAATGAATTCAATTGATTATTTTCCATGAGATTCTACAAACAATTCCCTATAATGACAACGTGAAAGAAGTTTGAAATCTTTGCAAATTTATTATGAATAAAAAGCAAAAAAAAAAAATCCCATGTACATAAGTATCACAGACTTTGCTCAATACTTTGTTGAAGCTCCTTTGGCACCAATTACAGCCTCAAGTCTATTGAGTATGATGCTACAAGCTTGGCACACCTATTTTTGGGCAGTTTCTCCCATTCTTCTTTGCAGGACCTCTCAAGCGCCATCAGGTGTGTCGGTACACAGACATTTTCAGATCTCTCCAGAGATGTTTAATAGGGTTCAAGTCTGGCCTCTGGCTGGGCCACTCAAGGACATTCACAGAGTTGTCCCGTAGCCACTCCTTTGTTATCTTGGATGTGTGCTTAGGGTTGTTGTCCTGTTGGAAGATGAACCTTCATCCCAGTCTGAGGTCCAGACCATGTTTTTACCAAGGATGTCTCTGTACATTGCTGTATTCATCTTTCACTCGATCCTGTTCCTGCCACTGAAAACATCCCCATAGCATGATGTTGCCACTACCATGCTTCACTGTAGGGATGGTATTGGCCAGGTGATGAGCGGTGCCTGGTTTACTCCAGACGTGACGCTTGCCATTCAGGCCAAAGAGTTCAATCTTTGTTTTATCAGGTCAGAGAATTTTGCTTCTCATGGTCTGAGAGTCTGTCAGGTGCCTTTTGGCAAACTCCAGGCGGCTGTTATGTGCCTTTTACTAAGGAGTGGCTTCTGTCTGGCCAATCTACCATACAGGGCTGATTGGTGGAGTGCTGCAGAGATGGTTGTTCTTCTGGAAGGTTCTCCTCTCTCCACAGAGAAATGCTGGAGCTCTCTCTGAGTGATCACCGGGTTCTTGGTTACCCCCCTAAGGCCCTTCTCCCCCGATCACTCAGTTTGGACAGGCAACCCACTCTAGGAAGAGTCCTGGTGGTTCCAAACTTCTTCCATTTACGGATGATGGAGGCCACTGTGCTCATTGACACCTTCAATGCTGAAGAAAATGTTCTGTACCCTTCCCCAGATCTGTGCCTCCATACAATCCTGTCCCTGAGGTCTACAGACAATTCCTTGGCCTTCATGGCTTGGTTTGTGCTCTGACATGCACTGTTAACTGTGGGGCCTTCTATAGACAGGTGTGTGCCTTTCCAAATCATGTCCAATCAACTGAATTTACCACAGGTGGACTCTAATAAAGTTGTAGAAACATCTCAAGGATGATCAGTGGAAATAGGATGAACCTGAACTCAATTTTGGGTGTCATGGCAAAAGCTGGGAACACTTAAAGCGGGGGTTCACCCAAAAAACAAATTTTTAACATTAGATTGAGGCTAATTGTGGGAAGCTCAATCCGGTGTTTTTTTTTTTTAAATCAATGCAGTACTTACCGTTTTAAAGATAGATGTTCTCCGCCGCATCCGGGTATGGTCTGCGGGACTGGGCGTTCCTATTTGATTGACAGCCTTCCGACCGTCGCATACAGCGCGTCACGAGTTGCCGAAAGTAGCCGAACGTCGGTGCGCAGGCGCCGTATAGAGCCACACCAACGTTCGGCTTCTTTCGGCAACTGGTGACGCGCTGTATGCGACGGTCGGAAGGCTGTCAATCAAATAGGAACGCCCAGTCCCGAAGACCATACCCGGAAGCCGTGGAGAACATCTCTCTCTAAAAAAGTACTGCATTGATTTAAAAAAAAACACCCGATTGTGCTTCCCACAATTAGCCTCAATCTAATGTAAAAAAAAAAAAATTCGGGTGAACCCCCGCTTTAACACATGTACATGTGATTTTTTTTCTTTTTTCCATTTTTTATTTATTAATACATTTGCAAACATGTCAAATAAACTTCATTCACATTGTCATTATGGAGCATTGTTTTTTGAATTTTGAGGAACATAATGAATTGAATTGATTTTGGAATAAGGCTGTAACATAACAAAATGTGGAAAAAGTGAAGTGCTGTGAATACTTTCCAGATGCACTGTATCCATCTCATAAACCTGATCTCTAATTACAATCATCCTATATGTTTACCACAGGTGTTTGAGCTTCCATTCCTAAAGCAGGTAACTATGAAAAGACATAAAATGCATTGGATGCATTCAGCAGGGCTTTGCTGTATGGACAAGCCCTGTTCATGTTAACAGACGGGTTCAATCAGGAGCTCAGCTTGTTACAGCCATCGGACAAGTTACTGGGTCATGTAAGGTTCTGATAAATGAAAAATGAATTTGAGTTTGCTCCGAAAAGCAGAAATAACTGGCCTAAAAACTGACCTAGCTAGACAAGTGACAGTCACCGGTGACATTTCTTGGTTGGAAATAACAATCAGGGGAAGGCGGCGTGTGCTGTATAGAGAATTCCTATCTTCTCAGTGATGATATACAGAGAGAAATGTTCACTGACATACGCTGAGGACATTAGGCTATGCTATGCATAATGGAGTTGTTCATAAATGTAATGCTAATAAACTATACAATGCGATGTTCATGATAATAGCTTAGTTCCTATGATGGTTATGATACTCAAAGCTCAACTTACACTCTTGGGTTAAATAAGGTACAGCGCCTTGAAAAAGTATTCATACCCCTTGAAATTTTCCAAATTTTGTCATGTTACAACCAAAAAACGTAAATGTATTTTATTGGGATTTTATGTGATAGACCAACACAAAGTGGCACATAATTGTGAAGTGGAAGGAAAATGATAAATGGTTTTATTTTTTTTTTACAAATAAATATCTGAAAAGTGTGGCGTGCATTTGTATTCAGCCCCCCTTTACTCTGATACCCCTAACTATAATCGAGTGGAACCAATTGCCTTCAGAAGTCATCTAATTAGTAAATACAGTCTGTGTGTAATTTAATCTCAGTATAAATACAGCTGTTCTGTGAAGCCCTCAGAGGTGTGTTAGAGAACCTTAGTAAACAAACAGCATCATGAAGGCCCCAAGGAACACACCAGACAGGTCAGGGATAAAGTTGTGGAGAAGTTTAAAGCAGGGTTGGTTATAAAAAAAAATATCCCAAGCTTTGAACATCCCACAGAGCACTGTTCAATCCATCATCAGAACGTGGAAAGAGTATGGTACAACTGAAAACCTACCAAGACATGGCCGTCCACCTAAACTGACAGGCCGGGCAAGGAGAGCATTAATCAGAGTATCAGCCAAGAGGCCCATGGTAACTCTGGGGGAGCTGCAGAGATACACAGCTCAGGAGTGGATCTCTGTGTAGGCTCCATACACATCTACATTCAGAGCATGTGTGTCTCTGTGTGTGGTGCTTTACAGAACCCCCGGGGCATAATCGTACAGGGCGGCTGTGAACTGCGAGTCCTGGAACAGTGATTACGCAGACTCTGCATGCTGTACAGCCCCTTTACTGCCATGTGCAAGAAGAATTAGAAAGCAGCCACAACCTGAATAGAAAAGCCTGTGTCCTGCTAACATGCTGTAGAGAAGGACCTTTGACCCCTGCTGAGTCAATGCTAGAGCTCTCCAATCATCAGGAAGCATGAGCATTGCTGATTGCAGAGTTATAGATCTAAATCAGCAAGGGTGTGCTGGACCTCTATGGAGAGAAGACTGATTCCACACATAACACAAAGGTCCTTCTTTTCAGAATGCTGGCAGGACACAGGCTTCTCTACTTAAAGCGGTCGTTCACCCTAAAAACTACATTTTCTTATTCCACTGCCCCCCCACATTACAATCCGATTAAGGCGTTCCTCACATGTGTGTGATTGACATTTTGCCCAAAAACGAGCTCCCCCCGTCGCGTAAGCCGCGCCACGATTGGCGAAAGGAGCCGAACGGCGATGCACATGCGCAGTATAGCGCCGATTTGCCGTTCGGCTCCTTTCGCCAACCGTGACGCGGCTTACGCGACGGGGGGAGCTCGTTTTTGGGCAAAATGTCAATCACACACATGTGAGGAACGCCCACTCCCGCGGGACTCGCAACCCGGATGCACGGGTGAAGATGCTGTACTAAGGTATGTACAGCATGAAAAAAATAATAAGAGCCTTAATCGGATTGTAATGTGGGGGGGCAGTGGAATAAGAAAATGTAGTTTTTAGGGTGAACCACCCCTTTAAAGAGGAAGTAAAGCCTCAAAAAAAAAAAAAAACCTGCAAGACAAAGACATGCTAGATCATTACTCACCTCCGATCGAAGCCCCCGCAGCCATCCTCGTACACCGCTCGGGCGGCCGACATCTTTTCCGGGGGTTACGGCTCCGGTGCTGTAATTGGGAGCCACCAGTCACGGCACGGGCTCCTTTAGGAACGGCTAAAGTGCGCCTGCGCATGCGCCGTAGACATCGGTGCCTGTCATTTCTGTAAATATCTCCTAAACCGTGGAGGTTTAGGAGATATTTGTTGCACCTTTGTCTAGCCGACTTAAACTGAAAGTTCAGTTTGACTCTCAATAGGCAGCTTTTCAGTTTTGCACATCATTCTCTCTTCAATGGCCTTTGCATGAACATCAATTTGTCTGAGAGTGTGCTTCTCCAAAACTATAATGGTTTCTGCACACAGATTTATTTCATAGGCACAAAATGTTCTTGAAGTCCATGGATCAATGGATGAGCTGTCCTGGGTCCCCTCGGATGATACCGGTCCGATCCATGTCTGACAGACGCCAGTTACATGCTCTGGCTAAGGATCTGCCGATCGGAGGAGAATCCACAGCATCTAATCAGAGCAGACACAGCGCAGTTCAACCCGCCCCACTAGTCCAGTCCGGGCCTTGACGCGTGGCCCAGCTGACCCAGCATCTACTCTGGGACTGATTGCACCCAAGTCGATCCATCAATCGACTTGGGTATACCCAGCATGTCATATTTTTAGCAATCAATTAATGCCACCAGCAGTAATCACTGTGTTCTCCTGGCAGGGATGGCTGCCCTCACACCCCCACCTCTCAACGGGAGAACATAAATGCTCCGCAGGAGGGATTCCCTTATTAATACTGACTGTTTTGATGGGCGAATTAACCACTTAGGCAGCTAAAGGACCTGGCCAGTTTTTGCGATTCAGCACTGCGTCGATTTAACTGACAATTGCGTGGTCGTGCGACGTGGCTCCCAAACAAAATTGGCGTCCTTTTTTCCCCACAAGTAGAGCTTTCTTTTGGTGGTATTTGATCACCTCTGTGGTTTTTATTCTTTGCGCTATAAACAAAAATAGAGCGCCAATTTTAAAAAAAAATCAATATTTTTTACTTTTTGCTCTAATAAATATCCCCAAAAATATATAAAAAAACAATTTTTCCTCAGTTTAGGCCGATACGTATTCTTCTACATATTTTTGTAAAAAAAATATCGCAATAAGCGTTTATCGATTGGTTTGCGCAAAATTTATAGCATTTACAAAATAGAGGATAGTTTTATTGCATTTTTATCTTTTTTTTTTTTTTTACTACCAACGGCGGCGATCAGTGTTTTTTTTTCGTGACTGCGACATTATGGCGGACACTTCGGACAATTTTGACACATTTTTGGGACCATTGTCATTTTCACAGCAAAAAATTCATTTAAAATGCATTGTTTATTGTGAAAATGACAATTGCAGTTTGGGAGTTAACCACAGGGGGTGCTGAAGGGGTTAAGTGTGACCTCATTTGTGTTTCTAACTGTAGGGGGGTGTGGCTGTAGGTGTGACATCATTGATTGTGTTTCCCTATAAAAGGGATCACACGATCAATGACGGCGCCACAGTGAAGAACAGGGAAGCTGTGTTCACACACAGCTCTCCCCGTTCTTCAGCTCCGGGGACCCGTCGCGGGACTCCAGCGGCCATCGGGTCCACGTGTCCCGCGTTTACGGTCACGGAGCTTCGGACCGGGTCGCGGGCGCGCGCCCGCGACCCACGGCTGGGCACTTGAAGAGGACGTACCTGTACGCGCTTGTGCCCAGCCGTGCCATTCTGCTGACGTATATGTGCAGGAGGTGGTCCTTAAGCGGTTAATCGATTTTCTTTCCTGCATCCATTTCATAATCTTTGGCCTGCTTACGTGTGCTCAGGCCTAGGGGGGCAGAGAAGGAGTGAGGACAATTGTACTCAGGCATTGTACAAGGGAACCATGCCTAGAATGAGTACATTCTTTCAGGTGGGCCAGGACACAGTATACTGAACCGTGGTGAACTCGAGCGCGGTATGGAACGATCAAACTAGTCAAACCTTTGGAGGTCAGATGTGCTCGGGCATGGGACATTCACCCCGGTGTGACTACACCCTTTTTCCACACTTGTAAACAAGAAATACTTTACAGAGGAACTGCAGTCTGCTCACATAATTTAGAATAAAAACATCTTTGCCATTCTGAAGCTTCCCTCCAGCCACTTTGCATATTTTATATATACTGCGATTCTGTACTTGCTAAACATGCTGCAGAAATCTCCCTCCACTAAGTCTGGCTGCAACCATTTTAACTGTGGGCAACTGGAGCTGCTGCCTGTTCACTTCCTGGATTTACACACAGAGGCACGCCTCCAGCCCTGCAGCTCTCATTGGCCCTCTTTTGACTCATCTTCCACTCCATTCCTGGCAAACTCTCACGAGAATGAGAACAAGAGCTGTGCATGATGTCATAAGCCTAGGCTTTTTACCAGACAAGAAACAGGAAGTGGGCTGTATAAAGAATTTACTGGCAGAAAAAAAATGTTTTACTATCCAAAAGGTAAAACAACAAGGGCAGAAGATTTAATAGATGGAAAGTTGAAAAAATGACTGGAGTTCTGGTTTAACCACTTCAGCCCCGGAAGGATTTGCCCCCTTAATGACCAGGCCATTTTTTTTTCGATACGGCACTGCGTCGCTTTAACTGACAATTGCGCGGTTGTGTGACGCTGTACCCAAACAAAATTGGCGTCCTTTTTTTTCCCACAAATAGAGATTTCTTTTGGTGGTATTTGATCACCTCTGCAGTTTTCTATTTTTAGCGCTATAAACAAAAAAAGGCCAACAATTCTTAAAAAAAAAAAAAACAATGTTTTACTTTTTGCCCTAATACATATCCCAAATAAAAAAAATGTAAACAAATTTCTTCATCGGTTTAGGCCAAATGTATCCTTCTATATATTTTTGATAAAAAAAAATTTGCAATAAGTATATGTTGACTGGTTTGCGCAAAAGTTAAAGGCCCGGATTCACAGAGAGCGGCGCACATTTATGCCGCCGTAGCGTATCTCCTGTACGCTACGCCGACGCAGCGCAGAGAGGCAAGCACTGAATTCACAAAGCCAGTGCTGCCAAAACGGCGCTGGGTTTCCTAGGCGTAAGCCGGCGTAGGTGGAAGTGGGCGTGAGCCATGCAAATGAGGCGTGACCCCATGCAAATGATGGGCCAAGCGCCAGACAGATACGTATAATGAACGGCGCATGCGCCGTCCCGTGGACGCATCCCACTGCGCATGCTCAGAATCACGTCGGAACTACTCCCTAAGATACGCCGGATCACTGCCTACGGCGTGAACGTAACCTACGCCTAGTCATATTCACGTCCTACGTAAAATACGTCGGCTTGTGTTCCCTGGTGCAGCCATTTGCATGGATGCTGCTGAGTTACACCTCCTTTATGGGGCATAACTTTACGCCGGACGTATGACTTTACGCGCACTGCATCGGGCGCACGTACGTTCGTGAATCGCCGTATCTCACTCATTTGCATATGTGAATAGAGAATCAATGGGAGCACCAAATGCGTCCAGCGTAAATATGCACCCACTCTACGCCGGCGTAGGCAAGTTACGTCGGTCGGATGAAGCCTGTTTTTAGGCGTATCTTAGTTTGTGGGCCCGGCGCATAGATACGACGGTGCATATTTGCGGCGTATCTCGAGATACGTCGGCGCAAGTGCTTTGTGAATCCGGGCCATAGTGTCTACAAAATAAGGAATAGATAAGCATTTTTATTATATATTTTTTTTACTAGTAATGGCGGTGATCAGTGATTTTTAGCAGTACTGCGACATTGCGGCAGACAGATCAGACACTTTTGACACTTTTTTTAGTGAGTTAAAAATAGCCACTGATTACTGTATAAATGTCACTGGCAGGGAAGCAGTTAACACTAGGGGGCGATTAAGGGGTTAACTATGTTCCCTCATGTGTGTTCTAACTGTAGGGGGGATGGGTTACCTAGGACACGACAGAGATCGCTATTCCCGATGACTGGGAACAGAAGATCTCTGACCTGTCACTAGGCAGAACGAGGAATATACTTGTTTACATAGGCAGTTCCCAGTTCTGCCTCTATGCACAGCGGTTGTGGGTCACCACCGGTAGACATCGCACGTGCGCCTGCTAGCATCCCTTCACAGACCGACTTACTCTTACGACGGTTTGCACAGGAGAGCCGACCTGCCGCCGTATAATGACGGCGGCTGGTCGTCAAGAGGTTAAACAGCATTTCATGCATCTACTATATACATGCGCTACTTTGATGTGGAAAATACCGCTTTCCAAAAGATTGTACGATAATCTCATCCTTAGTACAGAGCTTTCTAGAGCCGATCACGACAGTTCATCCGATATTATCCGATCGGACAAGCACAATTTTTTTCCCGCATGATACCAGATCGTATGATTTTCCTTTAACCAGTACAGTTGTCGTTCAAAAATGCAACACAAATACAATGGAACCTTGGCTTATGAGTAACGCGGTTAACAAGCATTTTGAATAACGAGCAAGTGTTGTCTTGCAATACGAGCAGAATTCAAGCTAATGGGGTGTGCAGTACCGCACTTGGCCAGAGGTGCGGGGGCGCCGCTGACACTCGGAATGGTTCAGAGCCGTTCGGAAATACTTGGAATCACTCGAAAATACTTGGAAACACTCTGTTCCCGTGTGTTTCCGAGCCTTTCCGAGGGTTTTCGAGATCAGTCGAGCTGCCCCCAAGTATTTCCGAGGCTCTCCGGCGCCCCCCCCCCACCTCTGGCCACATGCGGTATTGCATGCAATAGAAGTCAATGCGAAACAAATTATCTTCGTTTCCATTGACTTCTATGGGGAAACTTGCTTTGATATGCGAGTGTATTGGATTACAAGCATTCTCCTGGAACTGATTATGCTCGTAATCCAAGGATCCACTGGTACACTACAACACATTACATCACTTCCCAATTGTTATTCTGTCGAGTAGAACTTTTCGTAACTTTAGTAAACTCGTTTTCAATATGAAGACTAGCATGCAAAAAAAAGACGAGCATCCGGCTGATAATCTCATTGTGTGTACTGGGAATAAGTCACAACATAAAGCAATAATTCCCAAGTTGGGATAATGTCAGAGTGGCTGTCCACCAGCTGAAGCTTAGTAAAAGTTGGGTAACGCAGCAGGACAATAACCACTTCAATACCGGGCACTCCCCCTCCCCCTTCCTGCCCAGGCCATTTTTCAGCTTTCAGCGCTGTTGCACTTTGAATAACAATTGCGCAGTCATGCAACACTGTACCCAAACTAAATATTTATAATTTTCTTCTCACCAATAGAGCTTTCTTTTGGTGTTATTTGATCACCACTGCGGTTTTAATTTTTTGCGCTGTAAACAAAAAAAGACAATTCAAAAAAAATGTACTGATGGGCACTGATAGGTGGCACTGGATAGGCAGCACTGATGTGGAGCTACTGACTGGCACAACTGAGTGGCATCTGAAGGGCACTGACAGGCATTACTGATGGGGCACTGTTGTGGGCACTGGCAGGTGTTTATTATGGGGGACTGGCTGGCTGGTGGTTGGCAATTATTGGTAGCTTATTGGCACATCTGATTGGGAAGCACTGATAATAAATGTGCTGATTATCAGCACAGACCCCCCCTCCCCCTCTGACAGGGAGAGCCACCGATCGGCTCTCCCTGTCAGCATGAACCGAGGAAAGCCGTTTACCGGCACTTCCTGGTTCACGCGATGTTGAGCTGTGATTGGCCACAGCTGATCACGTGGTAAGAAGCCTCTGTCAGAAGCTCCATACCACGATTTGAAGTTGCTGTGTATCAAACTGACACATAGCACCTCCAATTGCCGTGCTGCCCCCGCGGGCGAGAACCGGCTTGTTATCCTGATGACATCATATGACGGCTGATCGGGATAACTAAACTACTTTGCCGCCGTCATATTGCTATATGGCGGGCGGCAAGTAGTTAAGCATTAATGTAAATCCAGTACAGACTGGCTTGAGAAAAATAAAATGCACATTTTAGAGAGGCCCAGTCTGAGCCCAGACCTTAACCCCATAGAGATGCTGTGGAATGTTCTCAAGAGAGCCCTTCCCACCAGACATCCTACACATGTGTCTGAGCTGAAGCAGTTTTGTAAAGAGGAATGGTCAGAAATTCCTCCTGAACGTTGTGCACGTCTGATAGAGAGATACTGAAAGGAAGTGCTTGAAGTCATTGCTGCCAATGAAGGTTCAACCAGCCATTAACTTTATAAGCAGTGAGTCAGGTGAATAGTCATGAGACAATCACTAGGCCTACATACCATATAGTAAGGTCACTACTTAGGTTCACAATGTACAACATTACAACAGAAAGTCATACTGCTGTATGAGAGGCTCACAAAGTTAATTCCAACTATGAAGTTAAAGTAATACTAAACACACACACACACTGTTTAATTATCATTGTCCCTTCTATATATGGATATATGGTATATGGATGACAGAACTGTAATTAATTGTGCTAATAGTAAAAAATATCTAAGTACCTTTTTCCCTAATCGATATACAGCTGTCACATGACCCAGCTCTCTCCCAGCCTGTCTGCAGGGGAACATAAACAGGAGGAGCTTCTAGTCACATGTTCAAAATAACAAAAACAGCCTTTGGAATACAGAGTAAAAATAAATAAAGTGGAGTTCCACCCAAAAAATGGAACTTCCACTTTAAGTGACCCCCTGACATGTCACATTTTGCATGTAATTTTTATGGGGGGGAGCGTGTACCCTGTTTTTAGGAGGGAGATCCAGCTCCCACTTCCTCCCGGGGCACCATGGCGCAGGAAGGAAGACCACCTCTCCCCACTCCCTCCCTGAAATTTTCTGGGACGTCACAGGTGCCGGCGCCGTGGAGAGGAGGAGGAGAGGAGCGAGGCTTTGTGCGCCCGCAACCCTGGACCGTGGGACAGGTGAGTGTCTGATTATTAAAAGTCAGCAGCTACAAGTACTGTAACTGCTGACTTTTAGGCCTCATGCACACGTTTTTGGACATTTTTTTTACAGCTGCCGTTTTTGGCTTCAGACGTTTCTTTCTACAGCCAATAACCTCCCCATCATGTTATCCTATGTGTCCATGCACATATAGACTGATAGCCAATGTTTTGGGCTGGGGCTTTTTTAGGCTGTAAAAAAAACGCCAAAACTATTGGGTTCTGAGAAGAGTTTTCCAGCTTTAAAAATGCTCTAATGTAGAAAAACGCCAATAAACGTAGATAAATGCTCAAAATGCGGCTCACCAGTGTTTTTTAACATTTTTGAACCAATTGATAAAGAAAATGCTGAAAAATGCTGAAAACCGCTAAAAAAAACGCAAGAAACCGACATTGCAAAAACTTTGAAAAACTCACTGCAAAGCTACTGCCATTTTTAAAATGTTTTTAAGACGTCCAGTGTGCATGAGGCCTTAATATTAGGACACTTACCTGTCCAGGAAGCCAGCGATATCGGCACACCGCCGGACCATTTTCAGCGGACATGTCCCCTCGGAGATTTCTGTCTGATGGTTGTACACACCATCAGACAGAAATCCGCGCGGACAGACAGCGCGGTGACGTGGCCGCGCCGTCACCATGACGATGACACGGCGACGTGCGTGACCCTGGAAGGTAAATACTTCCACGCATGCGTCGAATCACTTCGACGCATGCGAGGGATGGCGGCCGATCGGACATGTCTGGTGAGTCTGTACAGACGACCGGACATGTCCGACGGACAGGTTTCTTAGCATGCTAAGAAATTTTTGTCGGCTGGACAAATGTCCGCCGGAAACCAGTCCGATAGGCAGTACACACGACCAAACTTGTCTGCTGAAACTGGTCCGTGGACAAGTATCAGCGGACAGATCCGGTCGTGTATATGGGGCCTCAGATGTGGGGATGGGTACCTGTCAGTGGCGGCTGGTGGTTAAAATTCTGGCAAACAGAACTGGCCCCCTTACTTGATCTATCAATTGATTACAGCGGCGATCCTCTCACACTAAATCCACCCCCCGCGCGATCAGCGGCTTTACCTTAATCTGCGGTAGAGGTGCGAGGAGGAGAACGAGGTGGCAGTGCACTGCTGAATCCAGGGTAGGCTGCTGCCAGGACCGATGCTTCTCCTCCAGGACGAACATGAGGCAGGTCCTGAGACCTGTCCTAAGACTCCCGGCCAATCGGGTCTCAGGAGCCGCTTCCTGATTGGCCAGGAGGAGAAGCAGGAAGACATTATAGTGAATATTAATTCGCTAATGTCACACAAGTGGCAAAAAAACATGGGAATCAATCTCACCTTCACTGAGATCCCTTCATTGGTTGCCGGTAAAAGACAGAATCTCCTTCAAGGCACTCTGTCTAACGCATAAGTGTATTCAAGGAAACGCCCCTCAATATCTATGCGAAAAAATAAAAGCTCATAACCCCAATCGTATTCTGCGATCCACCAATCAAAACCTTGTCCAGATACCCAAAGCCAGAAATCAAAGGTTTGCAGTCCAGGGACGACGACTGTGGAATGCTCTACCAACCACCATCCGTTTGGAGGTGGACCACTTGGCCTTCAGGAGAAAGATTAAAACCCATCTCTTTTGAGGTCAAAGGGTTTTACTCACTGAATGGATACAGCACCCAGAGGCGATTCAGTTTGCATGTTGTTGCGCTATATACGTTTTTCACTCACTCACTCACTCACAAGTGGGTGGGCACCCTGGAGGAACAGGTACAGGAACAGGAATAGGAGCAGGTACAGGAACAGGTACAGAAGCAGGTACAAGAACAGGTACAGGAGCAGGTACAGGAGCAGGAACAGGTAAAGGAAAATGAGCAGGGACAGAAACAGGTACAGGAGCAGGGTAGAGGAACAGGCGCAGGTACAGGTATAGGAACAGGTACTTCTCTGGGGTAGGATCACGTTTTGGGCTCCACAGATTTTAATGGAATCTGAGAAGGGTGCATCACATGCATATTTACATCTAGCAGGCAGTCTTCTCGGCAGTAACCTGTTCTCCAATGGCCCAAAAACTTACTGTAAAACGTGCATAGAAAAGTGTGACATCTGCACAGTAAAAATAAGTTACCTCCAATGAAGTGTGCCCCCATCTCAGGTAGTGCAGTGCCTGTTAAATGTTTTACTTTTATTCATTCTACAGACCCGTTGATGCCAACTGTCTGGCTCTGAGATTTATAGTACTGGCTATATTATAGCTATCATAGAAAGTCGCTCACTCACCACCTCCTCCATTCAGAAAAAAAGCTTTGTATCCTTTTCATAGAATTGAAGGCATTCTGTGAATAGAGGAGGTGTGAAGGGCATGCAAACGGTTGAAATGTATCTATTTCTGGTTAGGCAAGACTTTTTAAAGTGTAATTAAACCCAAAACCAGAAATGTCATGTTGCAGTTTGCCAATCATTAGATGTGGTGGTTGCATCAGTTTCTTTTTTAGGCTTCTTTTCTCTCTGTTTTCACCTGGTGATCTGGCCAGTAACACACCTCCTGTATTATACTGCCCCCCACTCTGGATGAAGGAGCACAGTGGCACCTTTCAACAGTAGCAGTGTCAGTCTGGGAGGAGGAGTAGTGTTAAATGTATTAAATGATTTAGATACACTAACAAATTTAAGACATTTTCCAGCTCACACTTTATAATCACTTACAGAAAGAAGTTTTGTTCCTTTTGGGATAAAGATTTTGCATGAATAAATAAAAGCTGATCATTTTAATCACCCCCTGCCAGAGGTAAGCGGTTTGTATCATCCATGTAAACTGATATATTCTGCTGGAGAGTTACTGGCCGGATCACCAGATAAAAATAGAAGAAAAAGAACTTAAAGGGTCACTAAAGGAAAAAAAAGTTTTTGCTGAAATGACTGTTTACAGGGTATAGAGACATAAACGTTAACTGATTCCTTTTAAAAATGATTAAAAATAGATTAAATTCAATCATATAACGTGCCTACAGTTTCACTTTCGGTTTTAAACTGGTTTCATGTTTATGTGAAGTAAAGAGACCCACAGAACAAAAACAAACAAATCCAGGGCAGTGTTTTGTTTTTAAAATTAATCTGATTGGTTCTGAGGAGTTTTAAACACACAGCTTAGACCACAGTGAAAAGCTCCCATGAGTTTTTTCATAAGGAGCCAGACAAGCAGGAAGTGTGGAGATCACAGCAGAATTACAGCTACTTCAAAGCAAAAACGAACAATAAGGACATGAAACCAGGACTGCAGTAAGGTAAAGGAAGCTATTTAGCTAAAAAATTCCTTTAGTGATCCTTTAAAGAGAAGTTTCAGTTGTTTTTGTGTTTATTAAAGGTGTAGCTGCTGCCTTTTAATAAACACTCCCTCACCTGTCCCAGGATCCAGCAAAGTGGTCGATTCTCTCCCTCCTCTCTTGCCGGCATCTCAACTGTGGGCAGCTTGCTGCTTCCTAGCCGGCAGCCCACTGTGCATGCGTGAGTCGCACTGCGCCAGCTGAATGATGGGTAGTCTCCTGGGACATGTGATGTGTCCCAGAAGACTGCAGGGAGGGAGGGGAGAACTTCTAGGTGATCTGACTGGAAGTGGGAGTGGGTACCTGTCAAACCTAGGTACCCGCCCCCCCAAAAAAATTACATGCCATGTCAAATGTGGCAGGGGATTGTGAGGGGGAATTAGTGCTTAAAGCGGAACTTCCCCTTTTGGGTGGAGCTCTGCTTTAAAAAAAGAAAACTAATGCAGACATGTAAGAATTAGCTGCTGACTTTTAATAGTAGGACACTTACCTGTTGTGGAATGCAGCGTTGTCGGCCCCCCAGCTGATGTTTCCATCGGCTCTCTGGTGCTGCTGCCACCATAGCCTGTAAGGCTGCATTCACACCTGAGCGTTTTGTCGCCTGAAGCGCGACACTCAAAAACGCTAGAGGGGAAAAAATACATTACTGTCTATGGAGATGGTTCACATCTCCACTCCAAAACGCCTGAAGCCGAACGCCTGAAGCTCAAACAAGTTCCGGACCCTTTTTTGTCGCGCGACTCGCGCGGTTTGGGCGTCTTAGAGCGTTTCTATTTCCCATAGAAAGTAATGGAAACGCTCGCTTCAAGCGACTAGCGCGACAACGAGCGTTTGGTCGCTTTAATCAATAGAACATTTTGCAGAAGATAAAAAAATCTACCAACATAGCAACAAGTGATGAAAAGATGATCATTTTTCCTATTGGCTAAAATAAAAAACATTGAAGTACAAAAACGTCGGACAACGCTGTATGCAAACGCGCAAATAAGCATGAATATGCGCGACCTACGCTCAGGTGTGAATGCAGCCTTAGGGAAACTGTCAGTGAAGAATTGCGGCTTCACAGCCAGTTCCCTACTGCGCATGCGCAAAGCGCGCTGTGCTTTCTGAATGGCCTGGCGGTGGGGGAAGGAAGATCTGTCCAAAGTGGGGACAGAAAAATGTATCCCCCCCCCCCCCGTGGAACTGTTTTAATGTGACTGTAACATTGGCCCGGATTCAGAGAGCAATTGCGCCTGCGTAACCATAGTTACGCAGTGCAATTGCTTGCTTGCGCCGGCGTTACGAATGCTCCTGATTCAGGAACATCGTAACGCCGACTGCAGCCTAAAATCTGCGTGGCATAAGGCTCTTATGCCACGCAGATTTTGGGCTGCATTCTAAATTGCATACTAACACCGATTCACAATGTTGCGCGAGCCCTGCGTACGCAAGTTACGGAGTTTCCGTACGGCGTCTTTAGCGTAAGGCTGCCCCTTCTAATAGTAGGGGCAGCCAATGCTAAAGTATACCCGCCGTTCACGCGTAGTGAAATTTGAATTTCATATAGTTTGCGTAAGTGATTCGTGAATGGCGCTGGACACCATTCACGTTCACTTTGAAGCAAATGACGTCCTTGCGACGTCATTTGCCGCAATGCACGTCGGGAAAGTTTTCCGACGGCGCATGCGCTTTACGATCGGCGCGGGAACGTGCCTAATTTAAATGATTCCCGCCCCCTGCGGGATCATTTAAATTGCGCGTGCTTACGCCGGGCAATTTTGCCGGCGCGCCCTCGCAATTTACGGAGCTACTGCTCCGTGAATCGAGGGCAGCTGCGCAAATTTGCGGGGGCGCAGGGCAAAATCGTTGCCCTGTGCCTCAGTAATTTATGCGCAATTCTTACTGAATCTGGGCCAATTGTTGATACTACAAACGTTGTATGGAATTGTTTGGCCAGATGAAGGGCTGTTGTTACCCGAAACTGTTGCCAATTTGTTATTATGATTTAGTGCATTTGCTTCAGTTAATAAATAAGAGATTTGTCATGCAACTTAAATGATTCAGGTGTGCTTTCTACCTTTGCTTATTTCTGTATAAATAGAGAGTAAATATATATATATATATTGGAGCCATGGCCCATAGAGGCCAATCGGGTGTAAGCGTTCAAATGCATCAACAAATACGATTGGTTGTTATGAGCGATCCCCTTTGTCTTGGCTCGGTTTTTCACAAATCGTACTCATTGGCTCAAGAAATAACGAGACAAGCATGACGACCCACAGGGGAATCCTCTATAGTCATTCTGGTCCTTACCAAGACATATTTCAATGGTCATGTCACCAAAACAATCCGTAAAACATCAACACTCCACGTCTACAGGGAACCGACCGCCAGGCAGGCGTTCACCGCGACACCGGATACAGGAGACAAGTTAAACATCAGACAGAACCTCATATTATGGATTCACATGAAGATCAATAAATCATTGTTCATTTAAATATATATTTATAAATGTATATAGACTATAAAATTGCTGTAATACACATCTATATATATTTTTTTAATAGCCCATCGGCATTCATATGACCAGCAATGATAGTCCAGGTCAGCCCCCCCAGTCTGTGGACTATATTAGGTGTCCCCCCCCATATGGGGAGCTGAGGTGCCCCATCCTCCATCCTAGCACCGACCATCGCAATGTGTGGGCTCCTCATGCAGTGGATGGTGCAGGGGGTGTGTACAGTATACGGCTCTATACAGGGGGGGCTCTCACCTGCTCACACTGGTCTGCTCCGGAGGTTCAGGGTCCCATCATCATCTTCATCATCCTCATCATCCTCCTCCCGTTGTCACTCACCGTCTCCCAGCTGCTCTACTGCACCGGGGCGCGCTTCCAGGAGCGAGGAGAACAACACAGGCGCGCCCCCGAGACCTGCAGCCAATCCGAGCGAGAATATTCCCGCCCCCGCCCACTTTCTCACCTTGGTGCCTTAGCAGCAGCGATGTGTGTGATGAGAGGAGGAAGATGTGCGACTCTCATATCTCTGTCATATCATGTATAACGTGTGTAATATATACAGGTCCTCACCTCATAATGAACAGGTGCACCCCCCCCCCAAAAAAAAAGCACACACAACAGAGCAAGACAGTACAGAGCCCTCTCACACATTACACCGCCCCCCCCCAACCCTCATGGTGCAGAGACTACCCCCCCCCCCCAAAGCCACAGTATAGAGCCCCCCTGACAGAAAACAGTCCCCTCCCTCACAGTACAGACCCCCACACAGTCACACACACATTACTGAACCCCCCTACTGACAAAATACAGAGACCCCCCACACAATTTACAGAACCCCCAAAAAAGTAACCCCCCACAACAAACTAGAGATCCCCCTCACAAAATACAGAGCCCTGAAACCACAGCCCCCCCACACACACACATTACAGAACCCCCAACAAACTAGAGCCCCCCCCCCCACACACACACATATTACATAACACACCCCCACAAAATACAGAGGCCCCCCACAAATTACAGACCACCCACATATTAACCCCCCAACAAAATAGAGACCCTATCACACACACATTACAGATTCCCACCCCCATATTACCCCCCAATAAACTAGACCCTCTCTCTCACACACACACACACACACATTACCAGACCCCCCCATATTACCCCCCCCCCCCCCCAATAAACTAGAGAGCCTCTCTCACACACACACACACACACATTACCAGACCCCCCCATATTACCCCCCCCCCCCAATAAACTAGAGAGCCTCTCTCACACACACACACATTACAGAACCCCCCATATTACCCCCCCCCCCCCAATAAACTAGAGAGGCTCTCTCACACACACACATTACAGAACTCCCCATATTACCCCCCCCCCCCCCAATAAACTAGAGAGCCTCTCACACACACACACATTACAGAAGCCCCCATATTCCCCCCCCCCCCCCAATAAACTAGAGAGCCTCTCTCACACACATACACATTACGGAACTCCCCATATTACCTGACCCCCCCCCCCCCAATAAACTAGAGAGCCTCTCTCACACACACACATTACAGAAGCCCCCATATTACCCCCCCCCCCCCAATAAACTAGAGAGCCTCTCTCACACACATACACATTACGGAACTCCCCATATTACCTGACCCCCCCAATAAACTAGAGAGCCTCTCACACACACACACACATTACAGAAGCCCCCATATTACCTGACCCCCCCCCCAATAAACTAGAGAGCCTCTCACACACACACACACACACACATTACAGAAGCCCACATATTACCCCCCCCCCCCCAATAAACTAGAGACCTGTAACGCCGTCAGCGTTACTTCTTCCACATGGAGCGCAGACTTGTCACTTATGACAGTTGCGCTCCATTCAGATACACGTCCGCGTCACTTCCGGTGCGCGGACGTCTGCGCTCCACGTTGGAACGCGGAAGTGCGTTCCAACGTGCGGCGCTCAGCTCAGCCACTGCCCGGGCTATTTAAACTCCCGGGAATGGCGGCAGGGTGTTCGGATATTCCTGTTGGACCCTGCCGCCACCTGGGAACCCAGAACGAGCTACAGAGTCCCTGTAGCACCTGTCTTCACAGCGCACCTGTTCAGAGACCCAAGACATCACTAGCTTCTGCTGGAGATTCACCACCATTGCTCACTACAGGCTAGATACCACCACCACCTGTGCGGACTTTCCTGGTACAAACCACCACCTAAACCGCAAGTATATCTAAACCACATTACTGCTGTATAAGGTACCATCAACACCTGTGCGGACTTTCCTGGTACAGACCACCTCCTAAACCGCAAGTATATGTAATACCAGCTTGTTGCTAATAGTGATTGCTAGTATATGCCTGAACTATATCCTAGACTCTATACTTATTACTATATACTAGCACCAGATACAGCAGAGTACTTCATACTATTCATATGTGTGTGGTGAGATACTACAATACCAGTAATTTCTACTACCTTTATTTGATGCAAATACCTAAATTAGATTTACGATTACAGTATCTGGGTTGTGTCTATCAATTAAGCTTAAGAGGAATTAAGCTACTACTTTTATGTGTTACCTTCATTAGAGGATATGATGATAATACCCCAAACTCTTATTGTTCTGTGAGAGTGAAGTGGTGGTTGATTTCTGATAAGCCTCTACACCTGCGGTCTAAACATTAAGTAGAGTCTTATCATTTTCAGGGACATAACATAATATCCGAACCCAAAAAGATAAAGGATATAATTACATATATCTTTTAAATGGATCCAGCTGACCTTGCAAATCATTTAGTTGCACTCTCTCAAAGAGTTGATAATCTTACTAACAACATGAATGAGTTACGTATGCAGAATGATGCTTTAAGAGATCAAAATTTGGCACAAGCCAGGCAAAGACCTGAACCAAAGGCCTGTTCACCGGAACCATTTTTTGGAGATAGAAAAAATTACAGACAATTTATTAGTTCATGTCGACTGAAGTTTGAACTACAGCCACGTACTTATCATTCTGATAGGATAAAGATCCTTACATTAATTTCTTTTCTTAAAGGTGAGCCCAGGGTATGGGCTGACACCTATGTAGAAGAACACGGAGATCTCTTAGGAGATTTTGACACATTTCTTGATGAGATGTCTTTGTTATACGAAGATCCCAACAAACAGTTAACAGCTGAGAATTCAATCAGGAGTCTTAGACAGGGAAGGCGTCCTGTTGAAGATTTTATTTCAGAATTCAAATGTTGGTGCAGAGAAACTCAATGGTCTGATATTTCTCTCAGAAACCAGTTCCGTTTGGGTTTATCTGAAGCTATGAAGGATGAGTTAGCTCGTGTTGACCTACCCACTACTTTGGAAGATCTTATGCACCTCTCAGTCACTATTGATCGTCGCCTTCGCGAAAGAAAGACCGAACGTGCCACTACCTATTCTGTCACTCCCTTCAGGAGATCTAGATCACCTCCCAAAGATTCTCCAATGGATCTTAGTGTTATTAAAGGACCTTTAACCTCTGCAGAGAAACAGCGTCGCAGAGCTAACAATCTTTGCCTATATTGTTCTGCTCCTGACCACATCGTTTCCACCTGCCCTCTTCTCAAGAAGAATTCAGAAGGTAATTTCTCCCACATTAATAAATTAAATTCACCCGGAACCATATCTAATCATTATATTTTTGTTCCTCTCACCCTACAGTGGGATCAAGGAAAGATTTCCATTGAAGCAATGGTCGACAGCGGGGCATGTGGCAACTTCATTGACTCAAATGTTGTAAAAGCAAATAAAATTCCCAGTGTGTTAAAGCAGATTCCAGTGTCACTCACATTTATTGATGGATCTAACTCTTCTTTCGGTCCAGTTACATCTCAGACAGTTCCTTTAATAGTTTCTTGTGCCAATGGCCACACAGAGACTCTCAATTTTGATATTATTTCATCTCCAGTTTTCCCTATAGTTTTAGGTTTACCATGGTTGCATCTTCATCAGCCTACTATTCTTTGGCCCACAAGATCTCTTTCTTTACAGTCTACTTACTGTACAGAATTTTGTCATCCTCCATGTATCATCTCCTTCTCAGAGATTCATCCTACTAATTTACCAGATTACTTACAAGATTTTGCTGATGTGTTCAGTAAGACTAACGCGGAGAAACTCCCTCCACATAGGATTTACGATTGTCCTATTGACTTAATTCCTGACAGTCCTATCCCTACCGCTCGGATCTACCCCCTTTCACAACCAGAGCTTATACACCTAAAAGTTTACTTGGATGAGAACCTTAAAAAAGGATTTATAAGGCCCTCCACTTCTTCTGCCAGTGCAGCTCTATTTTTTGTAAAAAATAAGGATGGATCACTTCGACCGATAATAGATTATCGATCCCTCAATAACATCACAGTAAAGAATAGATATCCATTACCACTCATTCCAGAGCTTATTGAAAGGTTACAGACAGCTAAGATCTACACAAAGCTGGACCTCAGAGGTGCTTATAATCTTATAAGGATTCGCTCTGGAGATGAGTGGAAAACTGCTTTTAAAACTCGATACAGGCTTTTCGAGTACTGTGTAATGCCTTTCGGCTTATGTAATGCCCCAGCAACTTTTCAGTGGTTTATTAACGATATTTTTCATGATCTGCTTGACATTTGTGTTGTTATCTACTTAGATGACATATTAATTTATTCTGATACTCTCGAGGAACATCACAAACATGTGCGTTGGATTCTGGAGAGACTCAGAATTCACTCTCTATATGCAAAACTTGAGAAGTGCGTCTTCAGTCAGACTACTATCTCCTTTCTTGGTTATCAAATCACTCCAGATGGAGTTCAGATGGACCATACTAAAGTGGATTGCATTTTGTCTTGGCCTTCTCCCCAGTCCAGAAAGGCCCTTCAGAGATTCCTTGGATTTTCTAATTATTATAGAAAATTCATTAAAAATTTCTCATCAATTGTGAGACCACTTACTAGTCTAACCAGTTCTAAGATACCTTTCATTTGGTCCAAGGAAGCACAGAAATCATTTGAAACACTTAAGCTTAGTTACTCTTCAGCTCCCATTCTCCAACTTCCCAATCCAATGTTTCATTTTACGTTGGAAGTTGATGCTTCACATTTTGCCTTGGGTGCTGTACTTTCCCAACGACCCACATTATCACACCCACTACATCCTGTTGCCTTTTATTCCAGAACTTTATCACCAGCTGAAAAGAACTATCCGATTGGAGAAAAGGAACTGTTAGCAATAAAGGACGCTCTCGCAAACTGGAGACACCTTCTGGAGGGTTCTACACACCCTATCACTATCCTCACTGACCATCGTAATTTACAGCATCTCAAAACTTGTAAAACTCTTTCTGCCCGTCAAGTCAGATGGAGTTTATTTTTTGATCGTTTTGATTTTGTCATCTCATACCTCCCTGGTACTCAAAATATCAAAGCAGATTCTCTATCTCGTATGAATGAAGATCAATCCATGGACATTCCACCACTTTCCATTATTCCTTCCAACCGAATTATTGGAACAACTTTGACATTCGATAAATTGCTCATTCAAACTCTTTCTAAAGATAAATCTCAACTCCCTAAAGGTCTACAACAGCAGTCTAATGGACTATTTACTTTCAACGACAAGATCTACGTTCCACCAAGTTTACAACTCACACTATTAAAACAACTCCACGATGCCCCACTTGCAGGTCATCCTGGTATTAGTAAAACCATTCTTTTACTGAAGAGAAGTTATTGGTGGCCCCATATGACAAAGACTGTTCATGACTATGTGAGTTCTTGCCACACTTGTGCAATCAACAAACATTCGAGGAAACCACCCTATGGGTTATTAACCTCCATCCCAATACCTGACAGACCTTGGGATGTTATATCCATGGATTTCATAGTAGACCTTCCTAGATCAAATGGATTTAACACCATCATGGTCACTGTTGACATATTAACCAAGATGGCCCATTTTGTACCTTTGAAAAAGTTACCTACTTCTCAAGAAACAGCAAGGGCTTTTGTATCTAATATTCTTAAATTGCATGGCCTTCCATCCCAAATCATTTCGGATCGTGGGTCACAGTTTATTTCCAAGTTTTGGAGAGCCCTTTGCCAAACCTTACAAATAGATCATCGTAGATCTACTGCTTATCATCCCCAAACAAATGGGCAAACGGAACGTGTTAACCAAACTCTTGAGCAATATTTGCGCTGTTATTGCACCCATCTTCAAGATGACTGGGTTGACTTACTTCCACATGCAGAGTTTGCATATAACAATGCTTCCAATTCATCTTCTCAGTTTTCACCCTTTTACGCAAATTATGGGTTTCATCCTAATAGTTTACCTTCTACTTTTTCTCCAAGTAATGTTCCGGCTGTTGAGAATTTCTTATCAACCATAAAAAACACTCTAAACACTCTTCGTTCTAATCTAAAGACTGCTCAAATTAGACAAAAGAAATATTACGACTCTCATAGAACAATATCACCTCCATACAAGATTGGAGATTTGGTATGGTTATCCACTCGGAATTTACGACTTAATATTCCTTCAAAGAAACTTGGTCGTCAATATACAGGACCTTTCTCAATTTCTCATGTAATAAATAAAAATGCTGTTAGATTACTTCTACCTCCAGATTGGAAGATTCATCCATCTTTTCATGTTTCACTAATCAAGCCTTATAAATCTAACCCCTTTCCAAATAGAGATCCACAACCTCCTCCTCCAATTCAAGTTTTTGGTGAAACTGAATATCAGGTAGAGAAGATTCTTGATTCTAGGAAAAGAGGATCCTCTATTCAATATTTGATTCGTTGGAAAGGCTATTCTCCCACAGATGATTCCTGGGAATGTTCTTCAAATATTCATGCTCCTCGGCTCATTAAGCAGTTTCATCATAAATATCCTGATAAACCATGTCTCACTGGGCGCTCCGGAGGTGCCCCCTTGAGGAGGGGGGTATGTAACGCCGTCAGCGTTACTTCTTCCACATGGAGCGCAGACTTGTCACTTATGACAGTTGCGCTCCATTCAGATACACGTCCGCGTCACTTCCGGTGCGCGGACGTCTGCGCTCCACGTTGGAACGCGGAAGTGCGTTCCAACGTGCGGCGCTCAGCTCAGCCACTGCCCGGGCTATTTAAACTCCCGGGAATGGCGGCAGGGTGTTCGGATATTCCTGTTGGACCCTGCCGCCACCTGGGAACCCAGAACGAGCTACAGAGTCCCTGTAGCACCTGTCTTCACAGCGCACCTGTTCAGAGACCCAAGACATCACTAGCTTCTGCTGGAGATTCACCACCATTGCTCACTACAGGCTAGATACCACCACCACCTGTGCGGACTTTCCTGGTACAAACCACCACCTAAACCGCAAGTATATCTAAACCACATTACTGCTGTATAAGGTACCATCAACACCTGTGCGGACTTTCCTGGTACAGACCACCTCCTAAACCGCAAGTATATGTAATACCAGCTTGTTGCTAATAGTGATTGCTAGTATATGCCTGAACTATATCCTAGACTCTATACTTATTACTATATACTAGCACCAGATACAGCAGAGTACTTCATACTATTCATATGTGTGTGGTGAGATACTACAATACCAGTAATTTCTACTACCTTTATTTGATGCAAATACCTAAATTAGATTTACGATTATAGTATCTGGGTTGTGTCTATCAATTAAGCTTAAGAGGAATTAAGCTACTACTTTATGTGTTACCTTCATTAGAGGATATGATGATAATACCCCAAACTCTTATTGTTCTGTGAGAGTGAAGTGGTGGTTGATTTCTGATAAGCCTCTACACCTGCGGTCTAAACATTAAGTAGAGTCTTATCATTTTCAGGGACATAACAAGACCCTCTCACACACACATTACAGAACCCCCATATTACCCCCCAACAAACTAGAGAGCCTCTTTCACAAACACACATTACAGAATCCCCCCCCCCCATATTACCCCCAACAAACTAGAGACCCTCTCTCACACACATTACAGAACCCCCCCCCCCCACAGACCAATCAACTCCACTGCTCCATGACTGACCAAATAAGGAGGCAGATGTCTGAATATATAGAAAAATAATAAATTCATGAGCCCTTGGTAACCTAACAATCAATCTCTGGGCACCTAAGGTCCAGTTCACAGCCGAGTGATTTTCCCAAAGCCCTTCAATGCTTAACATGAAGATTCCCATGATATTTAATGGTTCCCATTCACACCTGAGCATCGCGTCACTTGAAGCTCGAAAATGTGCGTGAATTCCTTTGGGGCAGAAGTCTGTGTTTTTGATCCTGATAGAAATTTTGGAAAGACACCCCCCAATATGTAAACTTCCTGAAGAGCATACAACAAAAGGCATACAGACACGATCGTTATATCGATGACATTTTCATCCTATGGACAGAAGGTTAAGAAAATCAAAAAAAAAATAGATTTTTTTCACTTTTTGTCCATGTGGAGAAAATGTAATCGATATAGCGATAGTATCATTACTCAATGACCAACATGTTAGTGCAATTAAAAAAAGTATCACAGACATTCAGACAACACAATTTTTCGCACAATTTCTTGCCTCTTCTCCTAGCAGCTGGCTCTACATTGGCTAAAACAAAAAAAACAAAGTCTGAAAATGCCTGAAGATCGCATCTACAAACACACATTAAAAAACTCCAAAGACACTCATGTGTGAACCTATAGAATGTGAAGTACTTCCTTCGTTCTTGTCCCAGGCTTTGTCTTTATTCTTCGTCGAGTCACATGTCACACAGATGTCTGTCACATGGACGTAGGGATCATGTTTTCTGCAGGTAACCTAAATCTGGTTCTTCATTATTAATGACATTAAACTTACTTTTAGTTTTTCATCCCCTGGTTCACTTTTACAGAATTCTCTCTGACCACATATCATAACCCAACTCAAATTTCATTAAAAAAAAAAGTTTTTTTTTTTTTTTGGAGGGGGGGGGGTTAACACAAAGAATTACTCCTATCACTCTGCTGTGCACTGAGATGTGCTGAGCAATTGCTGTTTTGACATATGCACTTATGTGATAGTACAATGGGCAAGAGAGTTACTCTTTATGAAGGCATCAAGGTCTTGTAGAACCACTTTAACCACTTCAGCTCCAGAAGGTTTACCCCCTTCATGACCAGGCCAATTTCTCTTTTGTTCATGGACGGACACAGCCTTAATCTTGACAAAGTGGGTATTAGCCTTCCTTTAGGAGTGACTAGGCAGAAACTTATAGTAAATGTTAAACACATCATACACACCCTACAGCCCCGCCCAGAGGGCTTGCCCTCTGGGTATAACCCCTCTCTCTGCATCTCGCAGATCAGTTTTTTTCTGCCTAGTTAAGGAGAAGACATGGCTCCCTTCGGGCCCATAGGCCTGGAGGCTTTTAGTTTAATTTTTTTTATTTAATTTTTTTTGTTATTCCTGTTATTTCTGTTATTCGAAGAGATCAACTGCCGACTGGGCGACAGGCTGGATCCCAGATCCTTGTAGTCCCCCCAGTTTCGGCCATCGAGCATGTGCCGACCATAGCTACGCACTGGGTCATCCACGACAGTCCCATCGCACTACGGGTGGCCGGCAAGCTATACGCTCCAGGGCATGTATATGACCGGTCTAGAGGGCCGAGTCGCAGCAGCCGGACCGACAGTCACCTCCGTCACCATGCGGGAGATGGTCTGTCTAGGATGCTTCCAGTATAATCCCACAGGAAGGGTAAGTAGTTACCCCTTGCTTCGGCAGGAAGACAGAGCTGGGCACTCCTGGAGAGGTGAGTAAAGGGCTCTATCCTCCCTTCTCCCCTCCCTTCCTTCCCTCCTCCCTAGGCTCTCTGAGCTAGCTGCTGGGGCGGGGGTTCCCCTGGGGAGCGCTTCACCTGGGGGGAACCATGTACGTTCACTAAATCAGTGTATTAAGTGCCAAGAGAGATTTGCTTACCTGTGTCCTGCTCCATGCTGTGGGCGACCATTTTTCCTGTGATCCATGCTGTATTGTTTGTACTTGCACTGTTGCACCATGTTCTTGTGGCCGCATTGTATTTTTAGTGATTTCTGCTATTTTCTGCTGTTTACTTCCTGGGGTGTTTCCTCTTGCACTGGCGGCCATGTTCTTGTACCTGCACTGTATTTTGCCTCTAGCGGCTGCCTCGGTAGCCATTTTTCATAGGATCCAGGCGGTGTTTACATCCACGCTCGGCGGCCATGGTTTTATGGCCGCACTGCATCTAGAGGCCGCTCGGCAGCCTCCGCAGTGTGCTCCAGGCTCCCAGTTACGGTGCTGTGCCCCGGGCATTGTTGGGTTCTGCTGGCCGCTTCCAGCCTTTTGCGCGGTAACCCACTGGTCCTGCCTATAAGAGTACCAGTACCAGCCATTTTACTCTAATAAAGCAAAATGGCTAGTGGCTAGTGAAGGGGGAGAGGGGGCTTGGGTGGCCAGTGGGAGGGGTGCGAGAGTTGTCCGGCCGCTGTTGTTAGAGACCTGTCAAAGTGGGCCAGTCTGGATGAAGTCCAGGGCCAAATTTTTGTCCCAGTCCAGCCCTGGCAAAGGGGATTCTAATGATCCTGTCACAAGGTCCCATACTGCATCCTGCTTTACCGTCACTGGCTTTAACGGCATGGCTATTGAAAGCCAGGTACTAAGAGACTGGGGCCTATCGGATTCTGTGATTCCTACCATAAGGAAGGCTAGGAAGTTGTCCTCTAGGAGGATTTACCATCGCACTTCGAAGGCTTACTTAGCCTTCTGTAAAGGAAAGGAGGTGGAATCCGCAAACTTATTTGGTGTCCAGAGTCCTGCTGTTCTTACAGCGCAGGGTGGACCAAAAGTTTGCTTTAAGCACGATTAAGGGGCAGATATCTGCCCTGACTGTTTTTTTCAGCGACCTCTGGAGATCACTCTCTAGTGAGAACATTTGTACAGGGGGTTCGGCATGTGGCCCATCCGGTCCTCCCTCCGCTACCTCCGTGGGCCTTGAATCTGGTTCTCTCAGAGCTTCAGAAACCACTGTTCGAAGAGATTAGGGAGATTCCCTTGTTGACAATTTCTCAGAAGGTGGTCTTTTTGGTGGCTGTTACGTCAGTTAGATGAATTTCTGAGCTGGCGTCCTTGTCATGCAAGGCTCCTTATCTAATCTTCCACAAAGATAAGGTGGTGCTGCGTCCGCAGCTTTCCTTTCTACCTAAGGTCGTCTCAGCCTTCCATCTCAATGAAGACATTGTACTTCCATCCTTGTGTCCTCTGTCGCACCCTAGAGAGGCCGCTTTACATTTCTTGGACGTTGTCCGAGCTCTGAGAGTATACTTATCTGCTACTGTTCCGTTCCAGAGGTCAGACTCACTGTTTGTTTCGGTAGCTGGTCCCAAGAAGGGCCTAGCGGTCTCGTTGGCCACCATCTCTAGGTGGATCCGACAGATAGTGATTCAGGCTTACACCATAAAGGGTCGGGCGCCCCGCTTTCCTCTCACGGCACATTCGACCAGGGCAATAGGTCCCTCTTGGGCTTTCCGACATCAAGTGTCTGTTTCCCAGGTGTGTAAGGCGGCGACCTGGTCGTCCATTCACACTTTCACTAAATTTTACAAGGTTGATGTGAGTGCATCTTCGGATGCTTCTTTCGGCCGCAAAGTTTTACAGGCGGCTATTTAGAGTTGCATCTCCTCAGTTGAAGAGCTCTGTTTTGTTTTGGGATGAAGTTTAATTCTATGCTGTTCCCACCCCTCGTTTTTGACACTGCTTTGGGACGTCCCACTTTGTCCAGATTAAGGCTGTGTCCGTCTATGAACAAAAGAGAAAATAGGATTTTATACTCACCGTAAAATCTTTTTCTCTAAATTCATGGACGGACACAGCACCCACCCCTCCTTTTTATGTTTGTACTGCTTTTTGACTAACTGATCTGCGAGATGCAGAGAGAGGGGTTATACCCAGAGGGCCCACCACCTGGGCGGGGCTCTAGGGTGTGTATGATGTGTTTAACATTTACTATAAGTTTCTGCCTAGTCACTCCTAAAGGAAGGCTAATACCCACTTTGTCAAGATTAAGGCTGTGTCCGTCCATGAACTCAGAAAAAAAGATTTTACGGTGAGTATTCTACAGGATGGCCTACAACTGCTTGTCTATAAGGGTATTTTTTCTGTTTCAATATATTTATTGAAAGATTTTTCCAAAAAAAGGACAAATTGTAGGCAAAGATAAAACATCATGAATAAGGCCCACAATGCAGTCATTTTTAACACAGCAGGTTGCCATATAAAATAGAAGTACAGCATAAAATAAAAATTAAATATCTTATAAAAGCACTCAACAATGAAAACCCCAGCAAGGGGTAATATTAGAACCCATAAAACTTCACCACCCATCGGTAAGCCGGTGTGGGTCGTGACTCCTGAGTATACAAAGTGCACTACATAAAGTGTTAGCAAAATAATAACAAAGTGAAAGTGAAGTAGAAATAGAAGAAGAGGAAAGAAAGGGAAAAAGGAAAAAAAGGGGGGGGAGAGACAAAGAATTGAAAAGGAACAAGAAAGGGGGAAATTAAACAAAAGAAGAAAGATTGTCCAAACAACCACCACCGCCTACAAGGATACTTTTTTTTAACATTCTGGTATTTAGAAAAAGCTCATTAACCCCTTTCTTACCGGACCATAGGAACCCTCCCGATCACGGGAGAAGTATGTATCTGTGTGAGTATGGATCTGGTGCTAGAATTATTGCTCTTGCTCTAACGATTGCGGCGATACCTCACACGTTTTCATATGTGGGCGCGACTTACGTATGCGTTCAATTCTGCATGCAAACTCGGCGGGACGGGGAGCTTTAAAAAAAAAAATGTTTCCAAAAAATTGCACTTGTAAGACCTCTGCGCAAATAAGTGTGACAGAAAGTATTGCAACGACCGCCATTTTATTCTCTAGGGTGTCTGAAAAAATATATATAATGTTTGGGGGGTCTAGGTAATTTTCTAGCAAAAAAAAAAATGATTTTAACTTGTAAACAACAATTCTCAAAACGAGGCTCCTAGCTGAAGTAGTTAAACATCTGGGGCGATAAAAGGGTCTGTGTTCCTATCCAGTGTTTTAGTGTACTGTGGGTAGGTGATTTTACTTTGCTTTGCAGAGACACAGGACCCATGCCTTCCCTCCTGCCAGAACGGTGATCTGCCTTGTTTACATAGGCAGACCACTGTTCTGCCTCTGTGCTTGATGATCGGCGGGTGCCAGTAGACATCGAGTCCGCGCACCCACAGATCATCTCCCACTGTGGGAGCGGGCCACCAGCGGACGTGTCGGATCACATACAAGGTCACGACCTAGTTATAGGGTCGGCAAGTGGTTAAAGATTATATAATTGCTGGTTTTGGTTATTTTGCCTATGTAACATCTTCATAATTTGTAATGTTATTCATTTTTTTTCCCCCCACTTCAGACTTAACCACAGACAGAAAGAAGGTAGCAAGACCTGCCCGCCAATCTTTTTTTTTTTATTCATTTATATCCTATTTTGGACTGAAGTTTGCTTTAAAGTGCAGCTCTCACAGTAATGCCCTGTACACACGATTGGTTCATCCGATGAAAACGGTTTGATGGATTTTTTCATCAGATATCCGATGAAGCTGACTTTCATCAGTCTTGCCTACACACCATCAGTTAAAAAAAACGATCGCATCAGAACGCGGTGACGTAAAACACAACGACGTTCTGAGAAAAATTAAGTTCAATGCGTCGACTTGATTCTGAGTCGATTTTAAACCAATGGATTTCCCCACAGACGATCGTTTTTTTCTATCGGTTTTTTAACCATCAGATAATTTTAAAACAGGTTCTAAGTTTTTTCACCAATGGGAAAAAAACTGATGGGGCCCACACACGATCGGTTCGTCTGATGAAAACAACCGTTTTCATCAGACAAACCGATCGTGTGTACGCGGCATAAGTCTTCATGGATAAATTCATGACATGTTTGGCTTTGGTTTTTCCATTTGCCATTATTTAAATATAACGAGCCACCATGCTATGTCAAATCCTTGACAATAACCAGGGTCTGGGAATGTCTAATTTTATACCAGGATAATTCAGGCCAGGGATTCCCAACCCACCAATCTGAACATTTCTGCACTCTAGCACCGCTAATTATTTATAAAAAAAATTGAAAAATCTCTTGGGTTTTGTTTGCAGTATGTCACACTATTAATCAATGACTCTTTCAAAGGCTTTTTTTTGTTACTGTGATGTGACTTCCGGTTAGATGGTGGCTATGCTTGTTCCCCATAGTCCCACTGTATGTAGCAATTAAGCTATGGGATTTGTAGTGTGTATAGAGCAGTGTACATGACCGCAACATGCACTGCAGGTTCCAAACAAAGGGAGGTAAGGGGGCCGTTAAAAGGAGGAAGAAAAACACAGAAACAATTTATTAAAATAAATTGACTACAAGGCTATTAAGTAGTGGTTAGTGTCACTTTAACCACTTGCCCTCCAGATGATTTACCCCGCTTCATGACCTGGCCAGTTGTAGCTTTTTAGCACTGCATTACTTTTATGCTGCGTACACACGATAGGTTAGTCTGATGAAAACTGTCTGATGGACCGTTTTCATCAGACCAAACCGATCGTGTGTGGGCCCCATCGGTTATTTATCCATAGGTTAAAAAAATAGGAACTTGTTTTAAAATTATCTGATGGATAAAAAAACCTATGGAAAAAAACGATCGTCTGTGGGTACGTCCATCGGTTAAAAATCCACGCATGCTCAGAATCAAGTCGACGCATGTTTGGAAGCATTGAACTTCATTTTTTCATCACGTCGTGGTGTTTTACGTCACCGCGTTCTGACACGACCGTTTTTTTAACTGATGGTGTGTAGGCACGACTGATGATCAGTCAGCTTCATCGGATAACTGATGGAAAAATCCATCAGACCGTTTTCATCAGACTAACCTATCGTGTGTACAGGGCATAACTGGTAATTGCGCAGTCATGCAACGTTGTACATAAATTAAATTTAAATCTTTTTTTTTCCACACAAATAGAGCTTTCTTTTTAATTTTTTAATCACCACTGGGTTTTTTAGTGACATTAAAAAAATAAAAACAATACTTTTTACTTTACTAAATCGAATTTCTTCATAAAATTAGGCCAATAAGTATTCTGCTACATGTTTTTGGTAAAAAAAGGAAAAATCCTAATAAGTGTAGCGCCTGGCTACTTTTGTGGCAGGTGCTATTGTAAATTTAGAAGGGAGGTCAGAGAGTTGATTGACTCTGACCATGTTAATTTGGTTAAATTTAAGGCATCTGTTCCAGCTCTGGCTGTGCTGTGTGCCTATCCTCCTGTCTGGGGACTTCAGTCACTCCCAGACGGTAGGGGGCAGCAGTAAATTCAGGGTCTTGTGGATACTTCTTCCTGGCAGCCAATCAGGAGGGTTGATCACCTCGCTGTGCATGTTGGGGAGGGGTATTTAAGGAGCAGACACCATTGGTGCGTGTCGTCGTCACCCCACACGTTCTACCTGGGCAGTTGTCCCACCACCTCCGTGTGTGGCCCTCCTGGCTGGGGTGTGTGTGTTGCTGAGTTCCTGGCTTCAGGACCACGTTGGTACGGATCATTAAGTTACATAGTAGGCTCAGTAAGCAGACTGAGTCTACGAACCTACAAGTGGTCCTGTGCTGCTAGTCCAAAGTGGAGGAGGCCATTCGATGAGGAACCGAGCATGAGGCTGGTGTCGCAGGAGAGGTCTATTAGCTCATCGAAGGACACTTTGTACCTGAGAGGCTGGACGGTGGTTGCTTGTCAGTTATTGCTGCAATTGAAGCTGTGAAGCTGATTGAAGGAGATCCAGGTGCTGAATCCAGTTGAGAGGGATTTTGGACCAAAGTTATCTCCACCTTTAGAAGTCTCTGGAAATTTACCTAAATTTCCGAGTGGCATTCTGGCTGCTAGGCTGGTGAGAGAGGCCTATCCAGATGCACTGTACCCTCTCTGGCTAGAGTGGTGAAGATATTTATCATTGGGAGCAGGACTGTTTCCACGCCAGTTAACCCTGAATCCGTAATTTCTCAATTCTTCTATCCCTTCACCTTCCTACTACTTACCGTTTTTACCCGTCTGGGTAATAAAAGCACAGAAAAGACACCTGTCCTGTGGACATTGACTTATTGCAGCTCTCATCCAGTACCCTAGATGGCGGGAAGATAAGAGGTAACATGCCACCCAAATCAAATCAGCAACTCCTTCGGGGGTAGTGCTACATAAGCATATATTGATTGGTTTGCGCAAAACTTATAGGGGTTCATTTACTAAAGTCAAATAGACTATGCACAGATGCCCTCTGTGACCGTAGTTGCTACAGATCTTAGTGAATGAGCAGAAGCTCTGCTGCCTTCTATCATCCAATCATGTGCAAGCAAAAATGCTGTTTTTTTCTTGCATGTGATTGGGTATTCTTTGCAAAGTGAAGCTTTATCTCACTTACTAAGCTCTGCAACGACTGCAAAGTGTGTAGTCTATTTGCGTTTACTAAATCTATATGTAGCTCCCTTGTCTCAAGCTCTCATGTCCAGCCCGGGAGCTTGGACCCAAGTTCATTTCTTTTTTAAATGAAAGGAGAAATAAATCCAGTGGCTTTTGAGCTGGCACTACCCAATACTTACAAGATCCATCCAGTGTTCCACATCTCCCTGCTTAACCCCGCGGTACCCAGTCCATTTCCTGGAAGAGAAGAGCCACCTCCACCTCCAGTAGTGGTAGAAGGGGAAACAGAATTTAAGGTTGAAGCCATTATGGATTGCCGGAGGAGAGGTAGGCAGATCCAGTATCTCATCAAATGGAGGGGATACCCTCCTGAAGACAATTCCTGGGAGCCTGCAAACAATGTGCATGCTCCTAGACTGGTACGGGACTTTCACAGCAGACATCCCGAAGCATCGGCCTGTTGTGGCATCCGGAGGCTGCCCCTTGGGGGGGCACTGTCAGGGAAATGGCCGTAGAAGAAGTACTGGCAATCTTGCCAGTAGAAGAAAAGGGCGCCATAGGCACATCATGTGACAGGTGGATCCTCCTGCTGGCCTATATTCAAGGAAATGGCCATAGAAAAAGTACTGGCAATCTTGCCAGTAGAAGAAATGGGTGCCATAGGCACATCATGTGACAGGTGGATCCTCCTGCTGGCCTATAAAAGGCTGCCACTGTCTGATCCAAATTGCTGGATTGTCGTCAGCCTTCCTGAGCCTCTGTACTACTGCTGTTTGGATTTCCTGTTGTGACCCGGCTTGTTCCTGACCTGTCTGATCCGCTGTCCTGGTTTGACCCCCTGTATTTTCCCAATTTTCTATTTGTGGCATTGGTAAATCCAATTTACCACAAAAACCTTTCAGATCCTCTGGAAATCGCAGTATGGCCAAAACCCCCTGATTCTTTGCTGTTAGACAGGCTGGGAAGCCCCATCTATAAAAAAAAATTCTCCTGTAGTTGTTTTGTTAGAGGTTTCAACGCCCTCCTGCGAGCCAGAGTTTCTTGTGATAAGTCCGTGAAGACCAAGCTCTCAGCACCCATGTATTCAACCGGCGCAGAGCTTCTCAAGCCCTGCACCACTTCCTGTTTTGGTTTTAAGTTTAAAAATCTTGCTATCACATCTCTCGCTCTATCTACTGATGGGTCGGCTATTCTCTGTACTCTGTGCACTCTTTCAAACAAAATGGGTACTGCTGCTTCTCTTTTTAGTATTTTATTGAACAATTCACGAATCGTAGTCTCTAAATCACTATTTCCCACTGACTCCGGTAGGCCACGTATCCTCAGATTGTTACGTCTGTTGCGGTTCTCTTGATCCTCTAACTTATATCTAATGTTCCTTATTTCAACCTACTCCAGATCTGCCCTTTCCCTTAACTCCAAAATCGCATTTTTATGTTCGTCCAGGTGGGCCTCTGATTCTTCCACTCTTTGTAGTACATTTTGTATGTCCGTTCGGGTAGCACTCAGTTCTCTTTTAATCATCCCTTATAAGTGAGCCATCATCTCTACCATATCTTGCTTTGTGGGGAGTGCCTGTAACTTATCTATTTATTTCTCCATTTTCTTTTGATGTTGATCTTGCTGTAGGGCCTCTTCTCCTAAATCCATATTTTCCTGCATTTCTACTAAAAGGTTTGTACCTTCTGAATTTTCTATCGGTTGTTCCTGCCTTTGATCTATTTTATCTTGTACCAAATAGGTTTTTATGGAGTTACTGCCCCCACTGTCGGTTTGATTGGTTTTTGCTCCCCTTCTCCATATTTTTTCTTTCTTTTCCCCCTCTAGAGGTTCCTATTCAGTTCTTTTTAACGTTTACTTCCCTCAGAATTTCCCTCCTGTCAACCAAATATTATTTTAAAGACTCACCAAAAAAAAAAAAAAAAAGAGAACCTCTTGCAGATGTGTAGGTCTTTTTACAATAAATCAAAATAACTAATAATACCAGGCGATATGCAGCCTATCAAATAACTTGTTGATAGTTTGATCTAAGACATATATCTACATATATCTAAATGGAAAAAATAACCGGAGTATAACAGGAATATATATTCAAATGGCAAATAGTAGAACAATAACCTTCAGGACAATTGATATTAGACAATATAGACCAGCTAGATCATACAACTATAAATAAATACGTTTCAATAGACAAAAAAAAAAGGGGGGAAGGGGGAAAAAAAAGGGGGGAGAGCCTCTATGAATAGATAACAGGAGCACGTAAGTGTGCGCCCTCCGCTGCTCTAAAATATCACGGGCAAGTTCAGAAAAAGAAAAAGAGACTCAAAAAAAAAAAAAAACACCTCTCAGTCTCCTTGAGTTGCTCAAACAGGCCGAGAGAAAGAAAAAAAAATGTATTGTCCAAAAAAACACCTATTCGTTTACAAAATGTAAAAAAAAAAAAAAAGCTGTATATCATAAAATTTTGTATGGATGGATCAGTATGTATAATCAGTCTAGTTCATTCCACATCAGGAGCTTCTAGAGTTCTCAAAATTTTGCAGTAAAGAAATACTTTCCATATGCTTTATCAGGGGGAGCAGGCAGCGGCACCAAGAGTCACAGACGATCCACGACCCACAGACTCAGGTAAGGGACCAGAAGCGGAACGGCAGCAGCAGCGGCAGCAGGGTCATATAGTAGAAGTAGGAAGGAAGCCAGCATACAACAGGAGCAGGTAGGGGTGGGGGCATTTTTATCTCGGACACTCAAGCTTCTCCAGCATGTCCGCTCAGGGAGAGACGCACGGGACTCACAGCAACTAGCTGTTCGGCGCCATGTTGTAACTCCTCCCCCCAGCAACCAGCGGGCCTCTGTTTCAGCTGTCGGTACTGTCGGTTCATTCTGTGTTCCTGAGGTGCTTTTCCACCCCGGGCGGCAGGTGGCAGCAGTGGAGTCCAGGCTGGAGTGCCTCTTGCCAGCAGCCAATCAGGAGGGGTTTTCCCTCGCGGGGCATGCTGGGGGAGGGTACTTCTGGGGCAGACGCCATTAGGCGGGAGTCCAGTCCAGTCCGGTCCAGTCTGGTTCCGGGTGTGGTACCCACCTTTAGGGTGACCACACATCACGTCCCCCGGCGATGCGGCCTACCAGGCCGGGGTGCGCGTTCCACGGGGTGTTCTGTTCCTGGTTCCGGGACCATGTTGGCCCGGAGCATTTGAATCTATGGCAGGGGCCCCAGTAATCGACTGGGTCCCCAATTCTGAGGAGATCCCAAGCGAGATAGCTGTTCGGTGGGGAGTCGGTCTGAGGAGCGCCAATGAGAGGCTGGCAGTCCAACAGGGCCTAGACAATCCACCGGGGATCGAGGTAACCGGACACTGATGGGGTGGAAGTTAGCCACTTATCAGTCTGGAACCTAATTGAAACTACCTGAGCGAGATTCAGGCCTGAAGAAGTTTACTGAGGAGAACAGTCTCCATATCCTAAGTTCTGAGGCCAGGTCTGTGGCAAAGACCTGTTCCTCCCAAAAGTGCCGAGTGATATTCTGGCTGCCAGGTCGGTGTGAGAGGCCTGTCCGGGTACACTATACCCACTCCACTTGGAAGCAGGACTGCTTCTGTTATCTTGGGCCTGAATCTGCTAATCCTTCTCCTCATCCATCTTTAATCTAGCTACCTCAAGTTTACTGTTTGCCGTGTCGGGCAAGAATAAAAGCACAAGAAAGACACCTGCTGTTTGAACATTCCATCATTGCTACTCTCATCATCATCTACCCCTAGACGCTCACAGAGGTAACACGCCATCCCAATCTATAACCAGCGGCTCCTTCGGGGGTGAGCGCTACATTAAAATGAACAAGTGACTCAGCAGAGATTGCTTAAACTCTTAGGTAATAAGAAAATGTTGACCGAGTGCCAGTCATAGAAATTAAAGTGTGTGTAAATTCTAAATCAATTTTTTTATCATATTTGGCATCACGCTTCACTGAATACAGTTTTCTTAATTCCTTGCTGAAGCCTCCTGTCTGCACTTTAAAGGGTTATGAACAACAGAAGGCATTAGCAGAGTTTCTGATCCTGCACCCTCAGTGATTGGCTGTCACAGTGATCACATGATAGGGTACCCCTTACACCAGTTCATGATTGTTACCAGTGACTGGGAACTGTCTGTGACAACTCCGTCAGTGTACTGGGAGCACGCTTACAGCATGCACAGTGGTGCACCATGCAACCCAATTGTTAAAACGGCCTTCCCTACACACGATCGTGAAAAAAAAAATGCTCTAGTAAAGCGCGGTGACGTACAACACGTACAACGGCACTATAAAGGGGAAGTTCCATTCAGATGGCGCCACCCTTGGGGCTGCTTTTGCTGATTTTGTGTTAGTAAAAGACGATTCGCACTTTTCAGTCTGTTACAGCGTGATGAATGTGCTTACTGCATTACGAACGCTAATTTTACCAGAACGAGCGCTCCCATCTCATAACTTGCTTCTGAGCATGCGCGTTTTTTTCACGTCCTTAAAGCCCACACACGACCATTTTTTACAACGTTAAAAACGTTGTGGAAAATTAGAGCATGTTCTAAATTTTTAATGCCCATTTTTTACATCGTGTCGTTTTTACAAACGGTCGTGTGTACGCGGCATAAGTCCTGTGTCTTTCTGCTGTTTCATTCTTCTGTTATCAGCATGATAACATCTCTCAACCAAGAAAAAATCAGCCTAAAATTTGTGTCTGGGTAGGAGCTATAAATAGATGAGCAGTGAGCTTGTCTTGTCACAGCACAGCTCTGCACATTCCTTCCTTCCTTCCTCTACCTATGTGGAGGGTGCCTTTCCTCCAATCAGCTGTCTCCCAGTGTATGCCAAGAATCCACTCCTAGGGCCAGATTCACGTAGATCAGCGGATCTATAGATCCGCTCGATCTACGTGATTTAAGATCCGCTCCCGCAAGTTTGAGAGGCAAGTGGCTAATTCACAAACCACTTACCTCCAAACTTGCGGCGGCGGATCCTAAATCCCCCGGCGGAATTCAAATTCCGTGGCTAGGGGGAGTGTACTATTTTAATCAGGCGCGTTCCCGCGCCGATTTAAATGCGCATGCGCCGTCCGGGGAATTTCCCGGCGTGCATTGCTCCCACTGACGTCACTAGGACGTCAGTGGTTTCGACGTGAGCGTGACTTGCGACGCGCGTGTTTGTGAACCGGCGTACGCAAACGACGTTAGAAAATTCAAATTCGACGTGGGAACGCTGGCTATACTTAACATTGGCTGCGCCTGATAAAAGCAGGGGTAAGTATACGACGGGAAAACCGCTACGGAAACATCGTAAGAAGACTGCGTCGGGTCCGCGTACGTTCGTGAATTTGCGTATCTCGCTGATTTACATATTATTCAAGGTAAATCAGCGGGAACGCCCCCGGCGCCATTTTTAAATCGAAAATAAGATCCGACAGTGTAACACATTGTAACACTGTCGGATCTAAGCCCTATCTATGCGTATCTGATTCTATGAATCAGGCGCATAGATAGGACCAGTGTAAGTCAGAGATACGATGGTGTATCTGTAGATACACCGTCGTATCTCTTTGTGAATCTGGCCCCTAGTGTTGAATGAGGAAGTAAAGATTCTAAACCAATGTTAGAATCCTAAAGATAATAGAAAGCTGAAGACAGCAGATATACATGTAAAACTTATGTAGGGAGATTTGTTTCATCTCTGTGTATCATCTGAAGCTGTTCCCTTCACTGGGTATATGTGAGGGTTTACATCCACTTTAAGGTCGACTCACCGTGCTGCAACATGTATGCATGGAAGTGGTTAAAGGGTTTGTAAAGGAATTTTTTTTTATCTTAATAGCTTCCTTTACCTTAATGCAGTGCTGTTTTCATGTCCTCATTGTTCGTTTTTGCTCTCAAGTTGCTGTAATTCTTCTCTGATCTCCACACTTCCTGGTTGTCTGTTTCCTGATAACCACAGTACTGGGAGCTTTCTCTCTGTGGTCACTAATCAAGGAGGTGTGATTACTGTGGGGCAGATTCACGTACAATCGCCTTACTCTTACATATTACATTTACGTTACACTGCCGCAAGTTTTACGGGCAAGTGCTTGATTTACAAAGCACTTGCCTGTAAACTTGCGGCGGCGTAGCGTAAATCCGCCCGGCGCAAGCCCGCCTAATTCAAATGGGGCGGGGACCATTTAAATTAGGCACGTTCCCGCGCCGACCGTACTGCGCATGCTCCGTCCCTAAAATTTCCCGACGTGCATTGCGCTAAATGACGTCGTAAGGACGTCATTGGTTTCGACGTTAACGTAAATGGCGTCCAGCGCCATTCACGGACGACTTACGCAAACGACGTGAAATTTCAAATTTCGACGCAGGAACGACGGCCATACTTAACATTGGCTAGACCACCTAGGGGGCATGCCTATCTTTACGCCGCGTATCTCTACGGAAACTACGTAAATTTACAGCGACGGGCAAAGCGTACGTTCGTGAATCGGCGTAACTAGTCATTTGCATATTCTACTCCGACCGCAATGGAATCGCCACCTAGCGGCCGGCCTAGAATTGCAGCCTAAGATCCGACGGTGTAAGTCACTTACACCTGTCGGATCTTAGGGAGATCTATGCGTAACCTGATTCTATGAATCAGGCGCATAGATACGACCGTCGTATCTCAGAGATACGACGGCGTATCAGGAGATACGCCGTTGTATTTCTTTTGTGAATCTGCCCCTGTGTGTCTAAAACCCCTCAGCACCAATCAGTTTCGTTTTCCAAACCATCACTGCCCTGTATTGGCTCTGTGGCTCTGTACAGCAGAGGCAGGAAACAACATGCAAAAATGAAACTAGAAACTACAGGTACATTATATGATTGATTTTTATCTATTTTTAATCGTTTTTAAAAGGAATCAGTTAACTATTATGTCTCTATAGCCTGTAAACAGTCATTTCAGCGGAATTCTTTTTGTTATTTACAACTCCTTTAAGCATGCAACAGGATGTACTGGTTCTGGTAGGATCTCCAGAAAATTTTAAACAGATTCACAAAACGTGATTAAGGAAATTGTATACAGTGAGGTGGGATATCAAACATGATAATAAATAGATTTTGGGTTTACATACAGTTTAACCACTTATGGATCTCTTTCTGAGATTTAGTGCTTGAAAATTACTTAGAACCCCCCAAACATTATATATATATATATATATATATATATATATATATATATATATATATATATATATTTTTTTTCTAACGCCTTAGAGAATAATATGGCGGTTGTTGCAATACTTTTTTTTTTACTCAATGTTTCTTTATTAAAGTTTCACGTGGTATTACAAGGTACAGTTAAAACTTGTACGTCGTGCAACGACGTCGGGAAACATGTATTAAGTAAACAAATCGTGTTCATCAACATAAATCATGAAATAACACATGAGATAGGGACGCAGTGGACTTAAAACATACGTTCATTCCACTCCCGTGGAGCGACACCCCTTATGGGATCATTAGTGTCGCGCCAGTGGAGCGGCGATTAATAACAGAGTCCACTACGACACGTAGTCGGCCCCTAGTGGGGGTTTTGAAACCGTTAGTCAGATAGAAAAAAAAAGAAGAAGAGAAAATAAACCTTATGTGGCAGTGTGAACTTGTATTGCTCGGTCAAGAAGTATACCAAACGGGTCATAGGAGCCTAACAACTCATGGTAGTTGTAGCTCCCGTCCAGTCGCGCCAGGGCTGCCAGAGCACCCGAGCCTTGGATGCCTGCCCTGTACTCACTGCTGTCATAGTCTCGTAGCTGTAGTGAAGCGCAACCAAGTCTTTGACCTGAGCTGTGCTGGGATTCTGGACGTCCTTCCAGTGTCTTGCTATGTTGAGCCTGGCTGCCAGGAGTATGTGTGTGGTCACGTGTCTCATGGGAAAGGGGATTTCTTCAATGCTCAGATTGAGAATTGCAAGGGCCGGTGTGGGGGTTGGTTTGACATTTGTAACTTCGGAAATGAGCTGGAAAACGTTGGTCCAGTATTCTTGGATGTTGGGGCAGGTCCAAAAAATATGTAGCATGTCCCCCCTATTTGTGTTGCATCTCCAGCAAATGTCAGAGTAGGTAGTGCTGAAAGATGCCAATTTCACTGGGGTGAGGTACCACCGCAGAGAAATTTTCTGGGTGAGTTCCCAGAGGGCTGCGGATTTAGTAGCCTTGAAGACCGCCTTAAGGGCGCCCCGCCATTGAGCCTCAGTAAATTTGCAGTCGAGATCAGCTTCCCATTTAAGGTGCGGGGTCAGTTTGGAAAAGGTGCCTTTGTCGTGGAGAGCGTTGTAAAAGTGGGAGATGCCCTTTATCTTAGAGGTAGGGTCTGTTAGGTAGTCCCACGTTTTAGCAGGGACATTGTAAAGGGGACGGGGCAGCGCGTTTAAGCAGTGGTGCACCCGTAGGAAAGTAAAGTGTTCAGCGTCTGGGAGAGCGAATTCCGTTTTGAGTTGAGAGAACGTCTTAGGTTTACCGTCAAGTAGTAGGTCTTGTATATTTAGGATTCCTTTGAGGGACCAGCGTGTCAGTGATAGGTCGGGTGATAGGAACTGGAGAGATTCTAGCGGAATAGCGAAGCGCGAAGCGTTGGGCGTTGGGTCAAGTAGGGATATCAGTCTGTCCCACGCTTGTGCTGATGCTTTCATTGTCGGGGGCAAGGAGGGTGGAACTGTGGCGCCAAGGGGGGTACTAAGTAGCCAACTCACTAGCTTTTGCCTAGGAAGAGAGAAGCTCTCCATGGACCCCCAGGGTGACTTTTTCAGCGGTTGGAACCAGCTGGGGAGTTGGGCTAGAACGGCCGCCGTATGGTAGTCTCTAAAGTCTATGGAACCTGTACCCCCTGCTAGCTTGTGTTTTGTCAGTATGGAGTGTGCGCATCTGGGTTTTTTTCCGTTCCAGAGGTATTTGTTATATACCGTCTGGAGGGACCTGAAAAATGAGACCGGTAGTGGTACCGGGAGGGTCCGAAAGATGTACAGGATTTGGGGTAGGCAAATCATTTTAAAGGCTGCGAGTCTCCCCGACCAGGAGAGTTCGTGTTTTGCTAGAGATTGGGAGGTCTGAAGGACGTTGTGCAGCAATGGAATGAAATTGCACATGTATAGTTTCGTCAGTGTTCTCGGTAGTTGAATGCCCAGGTAGGAAATGTCAGTGTGAGCCCATGTGAACGGGTGTTGAAGTTCCAGGAGGTTCCTGGTCGTTGCGTCAATGTTGATGTCTAGTATGAATGATTTAGTCGTGTTGATTTTGTAGTATGATACCGAGCTAAACCAGTGCAGCAACTTTTGTACCTCAGCCAGGGAAGAGGTCGGATTCGTTAGGATTAGAATGACATCGTCCGCGAATAGGCTTATTTTGTGTGGTCGGGGACCAATTGTGAGACCTGAGATGGCGGGATTGGAGCGGACATGTTCTGCCAGGGGTTCCATTAGCATGTTAAAAATGAGTGGGGATAAGGGGCACCCCTGTCGCGTGCCATTTGTAATAGAGAATGGGCAGGAAAGCATGCCTTCCGTGTATACTTGGGCCTTGGGATTGGTGTATAGGGCCAATATGGCCTGTAGAATGAAGCCGTGTTGCAATACTTTTTGTCACACCTTATTTGTGTAGCGGTCTTACAAGCGCACTTTTTTCTGAAAAAATCCCTTTTCTGAAAAAAAAAATAAGACAACAGTAAAGTGAGCCCAATTTTTTTTATATTGTGAAAGATAATCTTACGCCGAGTAAATTGATACGCAACATGTCACGCTTCAAAGTTGTGCACGCTCGTGGAATGGAGACAAACGTTTACCCTTAGAAATCGCCATAGGCGACATTTAAATTTTTTTACAGGTTGCATGTTTTGAGTTACAGAGGAGGTCTAGGGCTAGAAATATTGCTCTCGCTGTAACAATCGTGGCGATATCTCACGTATGCGTTCGCTCTGCACGCGAGCTTGGCAGGAGGGGGTTTCGTTTAAATTTTTTTTTTTTTTTGTTATTTATTTACCTTTTATTTAAAAATAAAATAAAAAATTGTGTCACTTTTATTCCTGTTACAAAGAATGTAAACATCCCTTGTAATAGAAAAAAAGCATGACAGGTCCTCTTAAAGCGGGGGTTCTCCCTAAAAAAAAATTTTTTTCCTAGCATGTTATTCAGCATAGTAGCGTGAGCTACAGTATGCCTTTATATTTTTTTTTGGCGCCGTACTCACTGTTTAATCGCGTAGTAAAGTTTCAGGGGAATGGGCGTTCCTATACAGAGGGCTCGTGATTGACGGCCGGCTATGGCGCGTCACGCTTGACGGAAATAGCCAAAATAGGAGTTTGCTCTTCACGGCGCCTGCGCAGTCAGCTCCGATGTCTGTGCGCAGGCGCCGTATAGCGCCGAGAAGAGCCGAGACCTACTCCAGCTATTTTCGTGAAGCGTGACGCGCCATAGCCGGCCGTCAATTACGAGCCCTCTGCATAGGAACGCCCATTCCCCGCGGGGAGTCTGAAATTTTACTATGCGATTAAACAGTGAGTACGGCGTCAAAAAAAAATATAAAGGCATACTGTAGCTCGCGCTACTATACTGGATAACATGCTAGAAAGTTGTTTTTTAGGGTGAAACATCGCTTTAAATATGAAATCTGGGGTTAAAAAGACCTCAGATCTCATATTTAAACTAAAATGCAATAAAAACAAAAAACAAAATGTAATTAAAAAAAAAAAAAAAAGTCCCTTTGAGAGCTATGGGCGGAAGTGACACCCTGCAATGCTATGGAGATGGGTGGGGGCCATATTCCCCTCACTCGTCTCCATGTCAAGCCAGGCACAGGAACCGATCGCTTCTGCTGCTGCCGGCAGCTCCGGTAAGCGGCGGAGGGCACCGGAGAGCGGCGGGAGGAGGGGGCCCCTCTCCCGCCGCCGATAATAGCTCAATGCTCCTGGTCAGTGCTGTGCATGATCCCTTGTATTGTTTAAAGCGGAGTTCCACCCAAAAATGTAATCACTTCCACTTTAAGTGATGGTGACCCCCTGACATGACTCATTTGCAATGTCATTTTTTTGGGGGGGAGAGTGGATGTCCTCCTTTTTAGAGGCATCCAGCTCCCACTTCCTCCCGGGGGTCCGCGGCACCGGAAGGAAGTTCACCGCTCCTCCCTCCCTCCCTGCAATCTTCCAGGTCTGAGAAGATTGCCCGGCCATTCACAGCTTGCAGCACGGTTTGCGTATTCGCAGTGCGTGCCCGCTGTGAACACTGCAGCCGGGTGCCCAGAGTGGGAGAGGAGCGGGGATTCGTTCACCCGCATAGCTGGACCGTGGGACAGGTGAGTGTCCGATTATTAAAAAAGTCAGCAGCCTCACTTTTTGTACCTTACTGCATTCCCACAAAATGATATGCTTCCCCAAACTATCGAGCATCAACAGCAACAGCTTACATACAAGATTTCTATAGGAAAGGCATTTGTTGCATCAAGAGAAGACTGCTGTAAATATCAAAAATGGGTCTTTAAATTAAAAAGGCTTCACTTGAATAGGTAGAAATAATGTTCCTTTGTATCTTCATATATTCACCAAAGAAACATATAATTGATCATTAGAAAGATGACGCTTATGCGTTCACTCCTTGACCTCAGCACAGATTCCCATCCAATTTCCCTAGAGAAAAACTCAAGCTATTGGAGTATTATTAGTCTGAAACCAATTAATTCAGCAGTGTGGCTTAAGACAGCACAACAAAAATAAACATAAGCACTTGAAAAATGCATATATTATGCAGTATATGCTTCACCAATACATCCTGCAAGTGTATCTGGGAATCTAAGGTTGGATGGGGCCCTAGCTGCAAATCCCTCTGTACCACTGAGAAGGACCTGGATCTTCAGAAGAGTCACCACTAAGACATGCACATAAATGGAGAAGGATTGCCGCTCTAAGCCCCAGTCCTCTAAAGCAGTGGTCTCCAACCCCCGGTCCGCGGCCCACTACCGGGCCGCAGCCTGTTTGCTGGTGGGCCGCGAAGCCTGCGCTATCTGAGGGTGGCGGGTGAGCAGAGAGATCGCCGCCATCACAGCACTTCCGCCCACACAGCCCCGCCACACTTCCGCCCACACAGTTAGGGGTGAAGCAGGCTCGCCCGCATCACCGCTGTTCAGCCCAGCCCCCCCCTCCGCGAGTGAAGCCAGGCAGCAGCGGCAGCGCTCGGACAACAGCATCAGCGCTCGGCTGTGACATCCAGGGCAGGGAGAGCAAGAGGTAAGCTGTGGGGGGATCTGCATCTGGTGGCATGTGGCTGGCACTCTGCATCTGGTGGCATGTGGCTGGCACTCTGCATCTGGTGGCATGTGGCTGGCACTCTGCATCTGGTGGCATGTGGCTTGCACTCTGCATCTGGTGGCATGTGGCTAGCACTCTGCATCTGGTGGCATGTGGCTGGCACTCTGCATCTGGTGGCATGTGGCTGGCACTCTGCATCTGGTGGCATGTGGCTAGCACTCTGCATCTGGTGGCATGTGGCTGGCACTCTGCATCTGGTGACATGTGGCTGGCAATCTGCATCTGGTGGCATGTGGCTGGCAATCTGCATCTGGTTGCAGATTCTGCATTATGGTGAGTTTAACTATTTAATTTTATATTACAATATAATAATAAAAATAATGTGCTTCAATCATCCTGATTAACCATGGTGTTGTAATGATTGAAGTGCCATATTGGCCGCGAAAAAACGCATCGTCGGCCCGCATCATCGGGCCTTGGCACAATTTTCATCCACAATGCCGGTGCCAAAAAGGTTGGGGACCACTGCTCTAAAGCACACACTCTTTTAGGAATATACAGGTGCTGGCAACACCGTTGAAAACATCTTTACTGATATCTTGTGTAGCAGATGAAATTCATAAAAGAAAACAGGAAAAGCTGCTGACGCGTTTCACACCATATGAAGGTGCTCAATCATATGATTAAGCACCTTCATATGGTGTGAAACGCTGCACACATTTGCTTATGTTTTTATAAAAGTAAAGAGGAATAGTGGTTGTGGGACTTTATATGAGGCATGTCACTACCCAAAGTTAAAAATAACATAAAATATAAATATATTTTATATATATAATATATATAAAAATATAAATCCTTTTTTTTTATTACAATCCAAGAATAAATATGCATGATCCCAGAAGGACACAATACATGGTAATTAATCACAAAAAGGTCATAAAAAGTTATAAAACCAGCTGACATATGGAGAGCATATATTAGTACAAATACATGGATGTAAAATTGATACATGGTACAAACAAAACCAGAAATGGTTATAAATTGCAAGAACCAGACTGTCTTGGCATCCTTAAAAAACCATTGTGGAACTCAACGTGTTTCATGGAACGTGTCCACTCATCAGGAGTACGGTACAGATGCATGTCTATAATAGTAAATGAGTAAAAATAATTATAAAAATATAATAGTATATGGTCAAAATTATTGAGCACTTTCCAATAGCAGGAATGGAAGACCTAGAAAAGACAAGCAGTCTGGTACTTACTGGTCAGCTGGAGTATAGCCCAGTTCCTAAGAAGGAGGGGGAGAAGGGGTGCTAGCAATGTCTGAGGCGGGAATGACCCATCCAGACCCAAGGAACAGCCAAAGTAGGCAGGTCAGGAATCCACAGAGAAGTCCACTGAGTGGTGGAATGCACGGACGACTCACGTCCACACTAATCTAAAAATAAATATATACCGGTATATGTATAATATATGGAAATTTAAAAAAGTGTTTATATATATATATATATATATATATATATATATATATATATATATATATATATATATATATATATATAAATAAATAGATATTGTGTAAATAAGCATGAATTTCAAGAAAATGTGAAAGTGTCAGACTATAGAAAAACTATATATATAAAAAAAATGTGTGTATATATATATATATATATATATATATATATATATATATATATATATATATATATATATATATATATATATATATATTTATTTAAAATGAGTGAACAAACCAACCATGCATGGAAGGAACACGTGAATGGCAAGTGATTCAATCGAGTCGCTGAGACCGTGAGAAATGCCTAACAAGTGCTAAAAAAAGGGGGTGCTAGGTGCCACATACAAAAAGAAAAAAGGATGTATGAGTGGGGTCACCTGAGATCTCACAGGTGAATCTGACAAGTGTAATTCCGTGGATTAAACTGCGGTCACGTTGTATTAAAAATCTATTTTTTTATTGGTCTTATGTAATATATAAATTTTCTGAGATACTGAATTTTGGGTATTCACTAGCTGTAAAGCCATAATCATCAAAATAAAAAAAAAAGAAATGTTTGAAATATATCACTCCGTGCGTAACGCATCTATATAAAATATATGAGTTTCACTTTTTGAATCACTGAAATAAATGAACTTTTTGATGATATTCTCATTCTTTGAGACGCACCTTTATACTGACCAAGCTGATGAAATACTGGAGCCTTTGAGATTGTGTGTTGGAGCCATCTAGTGGTGAGATGTGAGCAGATGCACATCCCAGACTGTTGCTGCTGAGATTGAGGCCTAGATTCACGTAGGGCGGCATAACGTTGTGCGGGCATAGCGTATCTTATTTACGCTACGCCGCCGCAACTTAGAGAGGCAAGTGCTGTAATCACAAAGCACTTGCGTCCTAAGTTACGGCGGCGTATCGTAAATCGGCCGGCGTAAGCGCGCGTAATTCAAAGTAGGCAGGTCGTGGGCGTGTTGTATTTAAATTAAGCGTGACCCCATGTAGATGCATGGCCGAACGAACGGCGCATGCGCGCGCATGCTCAGTATCACGTCGTATTTACGCCCAAAGATACGCCGGCTCAATGTCTGTGAAGTGAACGTAACCTACGCCCAGCCCCATTCACGTACGACTTACGCAAACAACGTAAAAAGATACGCTTGTTCCGACGTCCATACCTTGCATGGGTTGCGCCACCTAGAGACCAGCTTTATCTTTACGCCGGCGTATGTCTTACGTTAACGGCGTAACTAATTGCGACGGGCATACGTACGTTCGTGAATTGGCGTATCTTGCTCATTTACATATTCAACGCGGAAATCAACGGAAGCGCCACCTAGCGGCCAGCGTAAATATGCACCCCAAGATACGACGGCGTAGGAGACCTACGCCGCTCGTATCTTGGTCAAATCTATGCGTAACTGATTCTATGAATCAGGCGCATAGATACGACGGCGGCCATTCGGACTTACGACGGCGTATCTGAATATACGCCGTCGTAAGTCTTTGAGAATCTGGGCCTGAGGGTTTATTGCATGCTGTATTGACCTCCTAAATAGCATAGAGGTCTTCCATTTTTGGTAAGGAGTTTGGACAGGTGGAGGTGGCTGAGCACACGAAGGATGCAATGAAGTGGCAATAGATTTCACAGCACCAGTTTTGGGATGATTTGTAGAGTATACATTTTTGGTTGGACTTTTAGTTATAGATTTTTTTATTTCTACTCAGGCGCTTACACACTTTATTCACTTTGAAAGGTGTAGGATATTATATATACATATATATATATATACTGTATATATATATATATATATATATATATATATATATATATATATATATATATATATATATATATATATATATAAATAAATATATATATTTATTTGAAATGTAAGTATTTATGAATTGCTGTAGTTGAACAGAATTATCCTTATTTATTCACTGGCGTTTTCCATTGCATTGGATTAATTGGATATTATTCAAAAGAGACAGTGGATACATTTATGCACCGCATACTAGCTCATTATGAAATACTTACCTTAAAACGAGGTGTAGAGAACTTACCTGGTCCACGCCGAGTGAGATGTCATCTTGCCTCGGCGTGTCTTCCGGGTATCGCCACTCCAGCGCTGTGATTGGCTAGAGCAGCGATGTCGTCACTCCCACGCATGCGCGCGGGAGATTTCATTCCGGCAAGGTCCGGCGGCTGCCGGCCCTTTAGCCGAGGATCCCCGCTGCGCACGCAGACTTTACTACCACTTTAAATAAATTCTGTTTATCTTATGCTGCGTACACACGATCGGTCAATCCGATGAGAACAGTCTGATGGACCGTTTTCATCAGACCAAACCGATCGTGTGTGAGCCCCATCAGTTATTTATCCATAGGTTAAAAAATTTGAAACTTGTTTTAAAATTAACCGATGGATACCTAACCGCTAGAAAAAAAATTATCGTTTGTAGGCACGTCCATCGGTTAAAAATCCACGCATACTCAGACAAAATTTGTAAAAGGTAAAACTATCGTTCGTTATGGAGATAGCACATTCATCACGCTGTAACAGACAGAAAAGCGCGAATCGTCTTTTACTAACACAAAATCAGCTAAAGCAGCCCCAAGGGTGGCGCCATTGCATTTGAACTTCCCCTTTATAGTGCCGTCGTACGTAGTTTACGTGACCGCGTTCTGACACGATCGTTTTTTTTAACTGATGATGTGTAGGCACGACTGACCATCAGTCAGCTTCATCGGTTAACTGATGGAAAAATCCATCAGACCGTTCTCATCGGATTGACCAATCGTGTGTACAGGGCATAACAGTTATGCTGTATACACAGGATCGGAATTTCCAATGGAAAAAGTCAGACAGAATTTTTTCATCGGATATTCCGACCATGTGTGTGTGCCCCATCCTGAGTTTTTCCATCGGAAATTTCCGACAGACTTAGAAAGAGAACTTTTCTGATGAAAAAAAATCAGAAATTCCATTCGTCTATATGGAACTCCAATGGAGAAAAAAAAACGCATGCTCAGAATCAAGTCGATGCATGCTCGGAAGTATTTTACTTAATTTTTCTCAGCTCGTCGTAGTGTTGTACATCACCGCGTTTTGGACGGTCGGAATTTGGTGTGACGGTGTGTATGCAAGACAGCTTGAACGGAATTCTGTCAGAAAAATCCGTCTGAGTTTATCCCGACGGAAATTCCGATCGTGTGTACGGGGCATTATAAGGAAATATCAGGCAATGCCATCTTGTGGCAGTATGCTAGTACTGACAGCATGTTAGTGGTTTATTAAAGGGTCACTAAAGGAATTTTTTTTTTTAGCTAAATAGCTTCCTTTACCTTACTGCAGTAATGGTTTCATGTCCTCATTGTTCGTTTTTGCTTTCATGTTGCTGTAAATCCTCTCTGTTCTGGACACTTCCTGGTTGCCTGTTTCCTGATAACCACAGTACTGGGAGATTTCTCACGGTGGTCACTAATCAAGGAGCTGTGTGTAAAACGAAACTGGATTGGTGCTGAGGAGTTTTAGACAAAGTATCACTGCTCTCTATTGGCTGACTGCCCTCTAGTGGCTCTCTGTACATCAGAGAACCAGCAAACAACAGCAAAAACGAAACTACACTGCAGGCACATTATATGATTGTTTTTTTATCTATTTTTAATCATTTTTAAAAGGAATCAGTTAACTATTATGTCTCTATGTCCTGTAAACAGTCATTTCAGCTAAAAAATTTTTTTCCTTTAGTGACCCTTTAAGACCAGTTTAACACATTAATATACCTGTATTTATACTGTAAAGCATTCAATCTGACATTTGCCTAACATGGTAAACTGGTGCAAGGACATTGATTGATTCTCTGACATTAAAGCGTGGTAAACTCTATGAAGAAAAATTGCATACTAGCAGATTATGAAAGACTTACTTTAAAACAAAGCCCTCCAGCGGCGCGTTGTCACCACTACAGAGGCTTCCATCTTCACCTGGTCCTCCTTCCAGATTTGCAGATTCCAGCCATCTGACTCTCACTACCGCAAATGCGTGTGGGACAGTGGTGTATCATCTATAGGAGAGGGAGAGGGTGATCAGTGCGGTGGTGGGGGACGTTGCAAGCACTGATTTCCCTGTGTGGTTTTCAATGAAGCAGCAGAAACCCGCTTCTCCTCCTCTGCCTCCAGCGGATTTCACCTGCTTCATTGAAAGCCACAGAGGGAGATCTGTGCTTGTAACTGCCCCCACCGATCATCCCCGACTGTCCATGGGATTTCCCTTCCTCTCTGGGCCCCCCTGTCATTTCCTCCTGCCCCCTATGTGCTCCTCCTGCCCCCTCTGGTCAGCCTCTGTGCTCCTCTGGTCCCCCCTGCATGCTCCTCTGGTCCTCCCTGCATGCTCCTCTGGTCCTCCCTGCATGCTCCTCTGGTCCTCCCTCTGTGCTCCTCTGGTCCTCCCTCTGTGCTCCTCTGGTCCTCCCTCTGTGCACCTCTGGTTCTCCCTGCATGCTCCTCATGCCCCCCTCTGTGCTCCTCTGGTCCTACTGGTACTACTGATGCCACTGATGCCGGAGGCTGGCACTGATGCCCTCAAAGCTGCATCTCGGCTGAAGAGTGTAGGAGAGGCCCCGACTCGGGCCTAGTTTCGGCTCCGGCGGCCATCTTGGTACACCCAGCCGTTGGCCAAGTACTCCTCGCCACCCTCAGGCACTGACCTACAGTCACGGGGGCCACGTACTACAGACAGTTGGAAGAGTAGCACTGGGCTACAACCCGGTAAGTAAGGGCCATTCTTTGGCCCCCTCTCCATTTTTATTTTTTATTTTTTCCCCACTTTTCTTCCCTAGCTCGCCCATGACAGTTCAGCCTACATCGGCAAGGTAAGTCTAAACCGGGGCCCATTTAGCCACTTGATCCAGGGTTCTCCGATCGCCTCTGGGGTCAGGAAGGAATTTTTTTCCCTTGCTGTAGCAATTGGCCGCTAGGCTAGGGTTTTTTGCCTTCCTCTGGATCAACTGAGGGGGGCGGTTTAGGCCGGGTCACCACCTTTTTTTGCAGCAATTTCACCTGATCCGCATCACCGGCACTGAGCGATTTCAACGGAACCCTCCGGGAACATCACCCCCCCCCCCCATGATCACCATCTTCATCATCGCTGGATCAACCGGATCACTGTATCAGCATATGACCAACAAGTCATCTCCCACCATGCTCATCTTCAAGTACGCAGCGGACACCCTGCGCAACTTAAGGAAGGCGGCCGCACCGCTACCAACCTCCATTCAAAAAACACTACTGAAAGAACAACTACTAAGAATCTACCGCCAGCCAAACCCAAAAAACGATAAGCCACCGCAGCGAGTACATCACTTAGAATGCGCCCTGATCAACACAAGATCTGCAGTCAAGCACAGACAGGAAATCCACGACTTCATCATCCAACACAACACAGATTGCCTCTTTATCACAGAAAGTTGGCTTACACCCGGCTGTAACCCTATCCTAGCAGAATTGGTGCCTGAGAACTATCGCATCCTAACCGAGCATAGAACAGGTCAAAGAGGAGGAGGCCTTGCAGTGATCTACAAATCCCACCTCGCTCTCACCAAACCTACCCTACAGAACGCACTGCCCTTTATGGAAACACTCACCCTGCAACTTCAAGCTACACCCGAGGAAACCGTCCACATACTACTATGCTACAGACCACCCGGACCAAAGACGCATCTCCTCACACCCTTCACCGAATTCTTCTCTACATACACCCTGAAAACCAAAAACCTGCTGTTACTTGGGGATTTCAACCTCTGGGCTAACTCAACTCAGGATCCCATCGCTACCGCCTGCATCGACCAACTCGAAGAACGCGGTCTGCAGCAACTGATAAAGACTTCTACGCACACGTCAGGTCACACTCTGGACCTCATCTTCAAGCAAAACGTGAATATCAACAAATTGGACAACAGACCTTTACCGTGGACCGACCACCACGCCATCAAATTTATATTAACCACCGATACCGTCCTTCAAAAACCTAAACCCCCTACAACTATACATTGGACAAGATCACAGAAGAAATTACACTCTGAGCTCTTCAAAACCACACTAGCGACAAAAATAGAAGTACCAAATCTGAACCACTCAACGGAACAAACACTCAACGCTTTAAACAAAGCGTTACTACAAACAGCAGACACAGTCGCTCCGAAACGCAGAGCTTTCAGCCGGAAAAATAACTCAGGCTGGTTCAACGACACCCTCACCCTACTGAAACAGGATCGCAGAAGAGCGAAAGGAGCCTGGAGGAGGAACCCATCAAAAGAAAACCTCACAAAGTACAAAATCCTCACCAAAAATTACCACAAAGCGATCTTTAAAGCCAAAAAAGACCATTTCGCAAACACCATCTCCAAAGCCCTAAACCGTCCACGGGAACTTTTTAAACTAGTCGCTAAGGCCATGAACCCCTCCTGCTTGGAGCCCCCTGCAAGTGAGACACAGGAATTCTGTAACGAACTATCTGACTTTTTTATCGACAAAATCGAAAAGATTCGGGCAACAGTTCAACAGAAAAAACACACCAACCCCACCCAGATACAGCAAGAAGAAGCAATCAACACAAAGAATGTACGATCGACGAATTTCGAGCTGGTCCCAATTACCATCGACACCACAAAAAACATCATCAGAAGCCTCCGAGACAACACATCACCCAATGACATCATTCCTACAAAACTTTTAAAAGAATGCACGGACATCTTGGCACCCATCATAACGCACATCATAAACCAATCATTCAAGGAAGGGACTGTTCCGAACAACCTCAAGCAAGGCATAATAAAACCCCTCTTAAAGAAACCCAACCTCGACCCGAAAGACCCAAACCAGCGCAGACCGATAACAAGCCTCAACACGATCTCCAAGATCATGGAGAAAGCAGTAGTACAACAGCTTCAGCCCCACCTGGACGAGCACAAACTCCTAGATCCTCTACAATCAGGTTTCCGCCCAGGCCACGGCACAGAAACGGCTCTTCTTAAGATATGGGATGACGCCCTCGAAGCAGCTGATGACGGAGAATCCTGTCTCCTAGTGCTGCTGGACCTCAGTGCAGCCTTCGACACGGTAGACCACAACATACTGATCGCACGACTCAAAGAAGTAGCAGGAGTCTCTGACGCGGCCCTACCGTGGTTCGCATCTTTCCTTGAAAATCGCACTCAGACCGTGAAACTTGGAGGGTTTACATCAGAATCACGGACCACTACATGCAGAGTCCCGCAAGGATCGCCCCTTTCACCTGTACTCTTTAACATCTACATCCGCCCGCTCCTCAAAATCATCAGCAAACAGGACCTGCGCTACCACTCCTATGCGGACGACACGCAGCTTTACCTTCGAATCACCAACAAAAAAGACCAATTTCATGAACTTGGAAAGTGCCTTACGCTGATTGACAATTGGATGACAGAAAACTCCCTCAAACTTAACAGATCCAAAACAGAACTACTCACCCTTCACGCAAATAGGAAATCCATTTCTAGGACCACCGGGACACCACCCACCATCCTCGGACAAACCATCGCACCAAGCAATAAAGCCAAAAGTCTCGGAGTCACCTTTGACTCTGACATGACGTTGGATGCACAAATAGGATCAGTTGTCAGCGGTTCTCATCATCTGCTCCGAATGCTACGTAGACGCATCCCCTTCATCCCAGAAAAGGACACGGCAGTAGTTGTGGGAACGATCATCAACTCACGACTCGACTACGCAAATTCCCTCTATTTAGGACTACCAAAATACCAGATTTCACGTCTACAAGTCGTCCAGAACACGGCAGCCAGACTGGTAACAGGTAAAAAGCCATGGGAATCAGTCTCCCCGGCCTTGAGATCCCTCCACTGGCTGCCCGTACAGGACCACGTGACATTCAAGACACTCTGCCTCACCCACAAATGTATACAGGGGAACACTCCCCAATACTTAAGCGAGAAAATAAAACCCTACGTCACCAAGCGCGTTCTCCGGTCTCCGGTCAACCGACCAAAACCTTCTCCAAATTCCTAAATTCCGCTACAAATCGAAGGGAGAACGTAGATTTTCGGTCCAAGGACCACGGCTCTGGAATGCTCTACCCTCTACAATCCGCTTGGAAGAAAACCATCAGGCCTTTAGGAAAAAACTAAAGACCCACCTCTTCTGAAGGACCGGAATGACTCTGGACGGGAAGCGCCTTGAGGCGATTTAGTTCACATTTGTTGCGCTATACAAGTTACTCACTCACTCACTCACTCACTGTTTTATCGATTTTAATAGCGCTTTTTTACATTACCGCAAATGTGAGTGTTTTACTTCTTCTCAATAAATACTGTGAGATATCTTGCAGAATTATGCTATGTGCGCCCCTGTTCTTCTTTTTCATCTATATTATCATTTGGATGTTATAATATATGACATATGACTGGGAGCCCTATCGTGTTATCTGTACCTGCTGGATTTCCTTTCTGGGGTATACTGAGTCGGCTGGAACATCTCTCCTATGGAGTATTGATTTCTCAAAGTTTGATTGACCCAGCAAGTGTACGCTTTTCTGGGTTCAATTTTTCTGGTAAGCCTTATGATATACAGGGTGGATCTTCTATCAACTTTTTCTCACTCAGTCACAACCCAAAAAAATATTAATTTACTCAATGATTGTTTTATGGACTTCTGTTTGCACATATTAGTTTGCTTATGAGTTTCCCATCTCGGTGGACACAAGTGGTGTTGTTTATTTTTGATCTCTGTTATTAGACATTCTGTTATACACTTAGCGCTGCACATTTTTTTAATGTTTTTTTACTGCCACTTTTTGATCTATTTTGCTGTGTTAGCTGCTGCACTTTCCATTTAAAGAGACAGCGTGGTATTGTTCCACATATATACTTTTGCTCCTCTGGTCCTCCCTGCGTACTCCTCTGGTCCTCCCTGTGTGCTCCACTGGCCCCCCTCTGTGCTCCTCTGGTCCTCCTCTGTGCTCCTTTGGTCCCCTCTGTGCTTCTCTGGTCCCCCCTCTCTGCTCCTCTGCCCCTCCTGCGTGCTCTTCTGGGCCCCCTCTGTGTGCTCTTAGCCCCCCTCCCTCGTCCCAGATCTGTCAGGAAGGAGCGCAGAGGAAGGGGCCGATAAATATGTCATTTACTGTCCCCTTTCTTTTAAGAATGAGCAAAGTCACTGATCACTAACTGTGCATTCATACAGTAACCGAAGCATTGTAAACAATGTTTGAGATGTTTGTTTGTTTAAGAATGAACAGGAGCCTATGTCTCCTGTTCATTCATCTTTAGTGCAACTGAGGCTGCAGAGAAAGGGACTGGGAAATCTGTGTCCTCAGTCCCTTCCCCTGTCTCAAATGAAAGATATCAGCGGTCTGTTTAGACCTCACCAATGCCCCCTACCAGGGCTGATAAAAAAAATAAAAATAAATTGTAAAAAAAAAATAATAGAAAATAAAATAATAAATACTACTGTGATTATAAGTGATTACATTCCCTCTGTTCTCAGCTGCATAAAGAGCTCAGAGAGCTGGGGGAGAAGAAACCGCAGCACACTCGTCTTCCCAATGAATGGCTATGCAGAGGGGGTGTGTCAGGACAAGTCTGATCATTGGAGGGGAGCAGTGTTCTCAGCACTAGATAACTGACCACACTGTGCTGTCATTCTTAGTGTGGTCAGTTTTTAATAGATAAGCAGAGCGACTGGCAGGAACACCAGGGATTTCACATAAAGTAGGCAATACAAAGAGAACATGATACATTTTCATACAAGTACATGGTACAGCAGGCTCATATCAGGAGTATGAAGTGTTGGGTTTACATATTATTTAAGCTTGCAGTGCAGGTGCAACAAAAGTGTAATAAATTGCAGCTTACCAATCATTAGATGTGGTGGCCACAATAGTGTTCATTTATTAGCCTTTTTTTACTCCTGTATTTTCGTGATCTGGTCAGTAACACACTTCCTGTCTTAGGGTGTCTCCACTCTATGAAGGAGCAACAGAGACACCTTGGACAGTCGCATTGTCAGTTTTGGGGGAGGGGAGTGTTAGACTAGCAGATTTAGCCCCTTTCACGCATGCAGACCGTTTGTCTTTTCTATCTGTTGATGGACGAAAAACGGACATCAATGCAACTTTATGGAAAAACAGATGTAGCGCTACCCCCTCAGGAGCCGCTGGTTGTTGTTGGGATCTACTCGCTTTGGTTGGCTCACCCCCTATTTAACTGGCTCGAACCCTCCCTTGACACATCAGAAGTCTGGTGGGTAAGGTATTGTGACCCTTGCTGGGCTGGAGTCACAATAGCAGGCACACAACATGCAGTAATGATATAACAATAGTATTACCTGTTTTTTTAGATGGTCCCTCCAGACGAGAAAATACACTTCACACAATAAATATATTTAAATCAGAAAAGGTAAGTTTACTTTGTGTGAACTTAAAGAAACAAACATATAGTTGAATCACAAGTAAACAACTGTTAGGTAAAGGCTCATTATGACTCTGCAAGGGCCCTTGCAGGAATCAGCAATTAACATCAATGAAAGGACCTAAACTAAGAATGGTACCATTCACTTAAACTAAGATAGGCAGTCTATGCTCGCGAGCGCCCTCTAACGGGCAGTCCTGTAGAACCGCTAAAGTCCACGTTGTGGCCGGTCGGTGCACGTTAAATTTATAATCCACAAGTGGTGAACAATAAAAGGAAGTTAATAAAACAAGAGTATTTTAGATGGCAAACGTTGGTGAACTGATCGCTTGTCAGTGTCAGTCACTTCTGTATAACACTATCAAACAGTAAAGGGGCCTCAAAGTTTTAACTGAAGGCCCAACATGTGTCTCCGGCCTGTGAGGTGGCACTAGAGTGTCTGTCTAGAATGAGAAGTTTTAGCTGAGCGTGTGCTCTCTCACCCGACAGGCCTGGTCCGCCTGAGTTCTCCTCAGAGGGCGCGTTGGTAAATCACTGCTCCACAGCACAAGGATCTCAGACGAGGGGTGCTTCACTGTTTCAATTGTCAGCTGCATTGCCTCTTCAATCTCCGGGAACACGGGCTGGATACTGGAGTCTTGCTTTCTTCCGGATGGCTGGTCTCTCGGTAGGTTTAGGCCCAGGCTTCTGGCCTAGCAGCACGGCGGTGCTGTGTCATCAGCTCCGCAGAGGAGAAGAATGCAGGTCCCGAGATAGCGAGATCAGGCCCACCTTTTCCTTAAGTAACCTCCCCCATAAGTCTGTGCGGAGGTGTCACATGTTCCAGTGCCGCAGGGAATTGTGGGATGTGTAGTCTGTTTCTCCTAAGAGTCAATGGAGTCCAGATCTCCAGCTTGCAATCCCACAATGCATAATTCCTTAAAGGTAACTTACATATTTACAAATGTGAGCAAAATTCCGGCGGGGATGGCCTGTCATTAGACTTTGACAGGGTGACCCCGCTACACATATTTTAATGGATGGTGATCCATTTTCATCCATTAACAATCGTTTCCGTCAACATCCTTTTATTGGAACGGATCACAGCCCTATTTTTCTTCCGTTAAAAAAACAGATCGGAAAAAAAATGGATGCAAATGGACAAAGTGTCAGTTTTTGCATGAAAAAATAGCTGTGGTATTCAAGTGGTTAAAGTGTTACTAAACCCAGTAAAGTCAGTCTGTATATGCAGTAAGGCATGCTTGTTATACTCACTAAGGGGTTAATCATCTGCATTGTGTAAAAAATAGGATTTTTTGTACTCACCGTAAAATCATTTTCTCTGTCGTCCATGGACAGACACAGCTCCTTAAAGCTTGACATGTGGGATGTCCGAAAAGCAGTGTCAGAAAAAACGAGGGGTGGGAACAGCAATCAAAAGAAGACTTAAAGTGGAGGTTCACCCAAAAAAAATTTTTTTAACATTAGATTGAGGCTAATTATGCAAAACAGAATCGGGTGTTTTGTTTAAAATCAATGCAGTACTTACCGTTTTAGAGATCGATGTTCTCCGCCGCTTCCGGGTATGGGCTGCGGGACTGGGCATTCCTATTTGATTGACAGCCTTCCGACGGTCGCATACAGCGCGTCACGAGTTCCCGAACGTAGCCGAACGTCAGTGCGCAGGCGCCGTATAGAGCCGCACCGACGTTCGGCAACTCGTGACGCGCTGTATGCGACCGTCGGAAGGCTGTCAATCAAATAGGAATGCCCAGTCCCGAAGATCATACCCGGAAGCCGCGGAGAACATCTCTCTCTAAAACGGTAAGTACTGCATTGATTTTAAACAAAACACCCGATTCTGCTTCGCATAATTATCCTCAATCTAATGTTCAAAAAAAATTTTCAGGAGAACTTCCCTTTTAACTTTACCCCAAACAAACAGAGCTCCTCAACGGAGGAGTTACAACCTCAAACAGCCGCCTACAAAACCTTGTGGCCAAAGGAAGCATCCGAAGATGCACTCACATCAACCTTGAAAGTGTGAACAGATGACCAGGTCGCCGCCTTACACATCTGAGACAGATGCTTGATGTCGGAAAGCCCAGGAGGCACCAATTGCCCTGGTCGCATGCGCCGTGACAGGAAATGAAGGTGCCCGCCCCTTAACGGCATAGGCCTGGATGACGGTCGGCCTGATCCACCTAGAAATGGTGGCCGACGAGACCGACAGGCCCTTCTGTGGACCAGACATCGACACGAACAGTGAGTCAGATCTCTGGAACGGAGCTGTAGCAGACAGGTACACCCGTAGGGCACGTACCACGTCCAAAGTATGTAGCGCAACCTCCTTGGGATGCGACGGCCGAGGACACAAGGATGGAAGTACAATGTCCTCGTTTAGGTGAAAAGCCAAAACTACCTTAGGAAGGAATGAGGGCTCCGGACGCAATACCGATTTATCCTTATGGAGGACCAAGTAAGGTGACTTGCAAGACAAGGCCGCCAATTCAGAAACATGTCATACTTACCTCCACTGTGCAGCTCGTTTTGCACAGAGGTTCCCTGATCCTCGTCTTCTGGGGTCTTTCGGCGGCTCTCTCAGCTCCCCCCGCATCAGCTAACCCCCTTCATGGGAAGCACTCTCCCAAGGGGGTTAGCTTGCGGGCGCGCTCCCGTGATAAAGCTGGCGGCTATAGCGACGCATTCAAATTTATGCGACTCAAGCCGCAGCGACTTTGAAAAAGGTTCCTGCACTATTTCTGAGCAATTTCAGTGCAATTTGCCATCTGTTAAATGAAGTCACACAGATATCAGCAAGTTACACATGAAATCGTACTGGTTTGAAGTCGCGCTGAAGTAGCGCCACTTCAAAACCGCAATGGTGTGAACCAGGGCTTAAGGCTTTACATAAATTAATAAAAGCTGACCCGTCAGTGGTTGATAGTTTGTCTCAACTCTCTAAGGCCTCGTTCACACCATGGTGCAGAGACATCAATTTTTGTGCACATGTTCTGCAAGGGCACAAAAAAACGATTTGTTCTCTATGTGCCCTGTTCCCACCACCAGGGCCGCTGATAGGGGGGGACCACCAGTCCTCCTGTAGGGGGCCCGGGCACACAGGGGGGCCCAAACACCAGAGGGAAGGAGGGGAAATTACAGGATGCCATGTGCGGCTCTCTGCAGCAGCTGAAAACCCTCCCGCCGACTTTTAGCTGTTGCAGGGAGAGACACAGACACAACTGCCGGCTTCCTTGTCCTGTTAAAAAAAATGAACCCTGTATTGTTTTAATCCATTGTAAAAAAAAATTAAAATAGAAAATTGTATAAAAATAATTTGTAAAAATTGTAAAATAAAATATATATATTTTTTTTAAATTATAAAATGTTTTTGTTCAAAAATGTTGAAAACTATTTAAAAAAGGGATAATTCACACAGCTTCTCTGTTATCTGTGTGTCCGCTAAGAATGATTTTAGTATATTTATTGTGAAAATGTTTTTTTTTATATATATATTTGAGATGGCTTTTACCCAGAAAATGCTTTCCTTATTGGTTTCCACAAACATTTTGTTTTTTGGCCTGAACCCTCCCTAATATGTTTAGATAGACATACATATAGCAGTTTAGGACCAGCCAAGGGGCATTACTGCACTCAACATCTTGGCTATGTCTCCCATCTCTTCCTTGCTTTGTTTCATTATTGCTTATGTAGCGCTACCCCCGAAGGAGCCGCTGATTTGTTGTTGGGATCGGCGTATTAAGTTACCTTAGTGTTATCTAGGGGTTCAGTTGGAGAACAGAGTATTGAGCGAATGTCCAGGCAAGAAATAGAGGTTTTCCAATGCTTTATTTCCAGGCCAACACGGCCAACATCAAATAGGAAGAAAAGGTTGATGAAGAAAGAGGGAGAACTTTGCGGTATCAGGCCTGGATAAGAACCGAGCAATCCTGCTCTCAGTAGTACCAAATTACAGTTCGTCGCCACTCTAGCCAGAGTAGGTGAAGTGCCCCCGGACAGACTCCTGTCACAAGCCTGGCAGCCGAAGTGTCACTTTAGATTGCTGGGAGGAACAGATCTCTCTCAGACCTGGCTCTAGGCCTCTTCCACAGGCCAGTTACTTGAATGAGCTAGATGGACGAATTGAGCGAATCCTCCCAGTAGGTTTTAGCATAGGTCACCGGATGACAGCAAAGCGTACCTGTCAGCATTCAGGTCACCAGATCCCCGATTGGTTCGTTCAAGCCCCGTTGGACAACCTGCCTCCGGGTTCTCCTCAAGCCGACCCCCCAATTGAACGGCATCCAGCCTGGGATCCTCTCAATAGAACTGGGGACCCAGTAAGTCACTGGGGCCCCTCTCGGCAACATAGAGCTCCGCGTAGCATTTGACCCCGGCCTGGAAGGCCATCGCCGGGGTCCGTTGGATGCGCGCACCCTAAAGGTGGAACCTGGAACCCGCGGGAAGAACCAATAAAGATGTTGTCTGCCACAGATATACTCTCCCCCAGCATGCCCCGCTGGTTTTTCTGGACCCACCTACTATCAACACTGCAGAGAATGGGCAGCTAGATAGGGTTGTGTATGTTTGTATGTCTCCTGTTATTTAAATGATGTCAATACTGTAATGCAAAGTGTACATTCTATCCTTTCTTCTTTTCCTTCTTTCTCTGTCTGGTTTAGCAGGTATCAGGCTAGCATTCAGGCTTGAATGCTTAGAACACTGGGGACAGTGTCAATTCAAGTGGGGGGAGTATGTAGTGCCCCCTTACTTCCAGTATGGATGCCGCACCTAGAACCTGTGGGAAGAACCAATAAAGATGGCGTCTGCCACAGATATACTCTCCCCCAGCATGCCCCGCGAGGGAAAACTCCTCTAATTGGCTGCTGGGGAAAATTGCTCTGCCAGAACCCCTCTAGCGCCACCTGTCGCCCAGGGGTGGAAACAACACCCCTGGAGCGCAGGCTGACCTACAGGACATTTCTGGAATGACAGCAGCCCAAATTTGACAAATTGTGAATGGGAGCAAGAATAACTCTCCCATTCCCCACTAACTTTAGCGTAGTGCCCATACTGGAAGTAAGGGGGCGCTACACTTATGGTCTGCAAAACTCAGTCACTCTGCTGGGCATCTCTGTAATAGGACAACTGTCATTGAACAGTGAGCAGTAGTGAGCAAGAACTATTAAATTACTCTTCTGTGGTAATGATTTGTAGTATCTGGTGCTTTTCAATGAACCAGGTACATGCTGGGAACCTATTTGGTTTGTGACACCAGTGGCAATGGCCAGGCAGATGGTATACGGAGTATGGAGAAACCCACCAAGTCACAAGGAAAGGCAAACTGTTTGCAGATGACTGTGTAGGCAGGTTGAAATTTGTGTAGTAAGTTCAGCAGCTGGCCCAGGTTGGGGAAGGTATTAAACATGTTCAGTTCTCTAGCTTTTGGTTGGCCTACCTGCTATAATGGCATGACTGCGAAGATCAGTGCCAGGAGTGGAGTATGTAGAGCTGAGGGTATGGAGAACCTACCTGTGAGTGCTAACAGGGAATGTGCACTGAAGATGCTGGGAGCCACAGATAACATCCAAGTCGTGGTAAATGCCTGTATGGACTCTCTACTCACGTGGGTATGCCTGGGCCACTGTTTTAGTTAGACTTGCAAAATGAAGAATATCCTGTTCCTATCATCATGCCTTTCTATAGTAGTTGTTACATTGACTCTTTTAAACCTGGTCTGAAGATTTGAAGGGATGCATGCTGGGCCTGGCGTATTCCATAGAATCTGGGTTTATAAGAGCGCAAAGTGCTAACTCTGCAAGAGAAGTGCAGTTGCTATGGGTAACCAAGAAAGGAACAAGCTACAGCAACAATCAAGTGGGGTACCTGCTAAAGGTAGTCAGGGGATTGATGTTGCAGCTCCTTAGCGGTCAGTCTCCCTTGGTAGCTGGGAGCAGACTAGTGTTGTGGAGATTTATGGCCTGGTCATGTGGTATGGGAAGGACAGAGTTGGTGAGAGCATGCATAAAATCTGTGCTAGGTACTTGGCAGGACACCATTATGTTACAGGGAGTGAGGTAACGGAGGTATGCTGAACTGGTGGAGTGGACGCAGATTCTGCACATCCCTTATAACAAGTTGGTGTGTAGTTGCATGGGACAATTCACTTTTCAGAGAACTCGGCATTTTTATTACTTCACACGGTGAAGGCTCATCACTTAAGACTGGGAATTGCCTTAACGTTTGACTTTTCACATGACTGCAGTCTGTTTGGTGCCAGGCATTGACGAGCACTCGGGTGTTGTGCACAGGGGCAGTAGACTTGCCCACAACTATACCTAGCAAACTGTAGCTCCCTGATTTTAAATCCCTGTTTGCATGTTTTTTGTTTCGACCCTCTTGTAGCTATGCCTAATGACTTATGGTGGACAACTTGTTGAAATTTAATATTCGTGTTTCAACAGTTGGCAGAAGGATTAGAAAACTATTCTAACCCAGAGGTTTCAGAAGAACATATGGAATGCCCTGAAGTAGACTGCAAAGCTACACAGTTGGGTTAATGTCTGGGTTTGACCCTAGACAAAAATGTCCTCATTGCTCACCTTTTGCTAGGTTAAGAACACTGGATTGTCAGAAGTCTGGGTCTAGGATTTTCACTTCAGAGTTGACTTGTGGTTAATGTGGGCATCAGCTGGTTGCAATTGCTCCTGTAGTGGTATATAGGGGTTGTCTGAAATAGGGAAAAGAAGTTGTTGGGACTTTAATTGAAACGGAACACTAGGGCAGAGTGAATCAATCAATATGATAACAAATATTTATTAATGGCATGCTAGGGCACAATGCAATGTGGGTAAAAAAGGGGTTGTCGTCTACACTGGGATTATGCAATTTATGTGATTCCAATTGCAAAGCTGCTGCCACCATAGTGCCCTTTAGTTGTATTCTAATAAATGTAATTACAAATGGAACAGCTCATAAGTAGAGTTGAGCGGACACCTGGATGTTCGGGTTCGGACCCGAACCCGGACTTTGACCCGAACCCGAACCCCATTGAAGTCAATGGGGACCCGGACTTTTGACTACAAAAATGTCTCTAAAAAACTAAGGGAAAGGGCTGGAGGGCTGCAAATGGCAGCAAAATGTCGGGAAGAGCATGGCAAGTACTCTGGAAATAAATGTGGATAGGGAAATAACTTAAAATAACATAAAAAAAAAAAAAAAATATATAATGATTTTGACCTTGGAGGACGAGGTCCATACAGTTTTGTTCAAAATTATTCAACCCCCCAATGCTGTAAAGGGTTTTAGGGAATTTAGTGTACATTTGTAATTGTATTCAGAATGAAATCCTGCAAGGACTTCATAAAGAACCATATGCAACTAATATGATATCAATTGGTTTTGTAATACAGTAGTAAATGCAAAATTCAAGGCAATGGGCACTGTTGAAACGCTACCTGGTCGTGGGAGAAAGAAGATGCTGACTTCGACTGCTGTGCGCTACCTGAAGCATAGAGTGGAGAAAAGTCCCTGTGTGACTGCTGAGGAACTGAGAAAATATTTGTCAGATGTGGGTACTGAAGTTTCTGCTCAGACAATACGGCGGACACTGCGTAATGAAGGCCTCCATGCCAGAACTCCCAGGCGCACCCCCTTGCTGTCTCCAAAGAATAAGAGTCGACTGCAGTATGCCGAAAGTCATGAAGGGCAAACCACACAAGTTTTGGGATTGTGTTGTGTGGACTTATGAAACAAAATTACAACTGTTTTGGCCCATGGATCAACGCTATGTTTGGAGGAGGAAGAACAAGGCCTATGATGAAAAGAGCACCTTGCCTACTGTGAAGCATGGCGGGGGGGGTCAATCATGCTTTGGGGCTGTTTTGCTTCTGCAGGTACAGGGAAGCTTCAGCGTGTGCAAGGTACCATGAATTCTCTTCAGTACCAAGGAGATATTGGATGACAATATGATGCAGTCCGTCACAAACCTGAGGCTTGGGAGACGTTGGACCTTTCAACAGGACAATGATCCCAAGCATACCTCCAAGTCCACTAGAGCATGGTTGCAGATGAAAGGCTGGAACATTTTGGAGTGGCCATCGCAGTCACCAGACTTAAATCCGATTGAGAACCTCTGGTGGCACTTAAAGAAAGCAGTTGCAGTGCGCAAGCCTAAGAATGTGACTGAAGGTGGAAGCGGCGGTGGAGGAGGAGGAGGAGGAGGAGGAGGAGGAGGAGGAGGAGGTAGCCAACACAGCAGGTTTTGGTTTTTAATTGATTTATTTTTTAAATTAGGGTAAACCCCAAAATAGTGAGACAGATCTAGGGTTGCTACCTCATCCCTTTAAACCTGAAAACAGAGTTACACAGGTTCTGGGGCTAATTTAATGTCGATAGACTCGATAAGGCACCAAGTGAGTTTAATTAACAGCACCAGTGGCGGCCCGTCCATAGGGGGCGCCTGGGTGCCGCCCCACCCCAAAGCCATTAACAAAAGAAAATTAAAAAAAAAAATAAAAAAAAAATGAAAAAAAATTTTTTTTTTTTTGGCCCTTTAAGAAAAAAAAGGTCCTTTAAAGTGTTCGGGGCGGGCTCTGGGCGCCGGGAACAGTGAAATATTAAGGCATAGGCATCATTGAAACGTCCTGCCAATGCTGCAGCAGGACGTTTCATTTGCAAGTTTTTTTTTAAGCTCTGTGGCTATGTGCAGGACGCCACTCCAGCCAATCACATCGGTCCTGTGTCTCTCCAGCCCCTCACATTGGTTCCTTCTGCACTGCTAGGAAATGAGCAGTGCTTTTCCCGGGCGGGCGGCTGTGTCACTTTCAGTTTCAGTTCTCTGGCTCCAGGACATGGAGGTAAGTAAAATATTCTTATTAAAACTCTTTATTTATTCTTTTAACCCAGTGTCTGTCCAGTGTCCACTCCATCCACATAGAGCAGCACCTTGCTGGATGTATTGTCAGCTTGTGATGGAGTGTGGAGGGGGGGCCATGCTTCACCCGATCTGTGCTGGAGCCTTCATTACACACATCTCCTGTGTGTGAGGGAGGGCTCCCTGCTCTGCGACCTACAGCCATGCTTTACAAGTCTCTTATATCTGTCTCTTATGTCTGTCTCTCTCTGTCCCTCTGTCTCTGTCTCTCTCTCTCTCTCTCTCTCTCTCTCTCTCTCTCTCTCTCTCTCTCTGTCCCTCTGTCTCTCTCTGTCCCTCTGTCTCTATCTATCTATCTATCTATCTATCTATCTATCTATCTATCTATCTATCTATCTATCTATCTCTGTCCCTCTGTCTCTATCTATCTATCTCTGTCCCTCTGTCTCTATCTATCTATCTATCTATCTATCTATCTATCTATCTATCTATCTATCTATCTATCTATCTATCTATCTAATTATCTATCTAATTATCTGTCTGATTATCTATCTATCTATCTATCTATCTATCTATCTATCTATCTATCTATCTATCTATCTATCTCTCTATATCTATCTATCTAATTATCTATCTATCTGTCTAATTATCTATATATCTAATTATCTGTCTGATTATCTATCTATCTCTGTCCCTCTCTCTCTCTATCTATCTATATCTATCTATCTATCTATCTATCTGATTATCTATCTGTCTATCTATCTATCTATCTATCTATCTATCTATCTATCTATCTATCTATCTATCTATCTATCTATCTAATTATCTATCTATCTAATTATCTATCTATCTGTCTAATTATCTATCTATCTAATTATCTGTCTGACTATCTATCTATCTATCTATCTATCTTATTATCTGTCTGATTATCTATCTATATATCTATCTATCTAATTATCTGTCTGATTATCTATCTATCTATCTAATTATATGTCTGATTATCTATCTATCTATCTATCCATCTATCTAATTATCTGTCTGATTATCTATCTATCTAATTATCTGTCTGATTATCTATCTATCTATCTATCTATCTATCTATCTATCTAATTATCTGTCTGATTATCTATCTAATTATCTGTCTGATTATCTATCTATCTATCTATCTATCTATCTATCTATCTATCTATCTATCTATCTATCTATCTAATTATCTGTCTGATTATCTATCTATCTATCTATCTATCTATATCTAATTATCTGCCTGATTATCTATCTATCTAATTATCTGTCTGATTATCTATCTATCTATCTATCTATCTATCTATCTATCTATCTATCTATCTATCTAATTATCTGTCTGATTATCTATCTATCTATCTATCTATCTATCTATCTATCTCTATCTAATTATCTGTCTGATTATCTATCTATCTATCTATCTATCTATCTATCTATCTATCTATCTATCTATCTCTATCTAATTATCTGTCTGATTATCTATCTATCTATCTATCTATCTATCTATCTATCTATCTATCTATCTATCTCTATCTAATTATCTGTCTGATTATCTATCTATCTATCTATCTCTATCTAATTATATGTCTGATTATCTATCTATCTATCTATCTATCTATCTATCTATCTATCTATCTATCTATCTATCTATCTATCTCTATCTAATTATCTGTCTGATTATCTATCTATCTATCTCTATCTAATTATCTGTCTTATTATCTATCTATCTATCTATCTATCTATCTATCTATCTATCTATCTATCTATCTATCTATCTATCTATCTATCTATCTCTATCTAATTATCTGTCTGATTATCTATCTATCTATCTATCTATCTATCTATCTCTATCTAATTATATGTCTGATTATCTATCTATCTATCTATCTATCTATCTATCTATCTATCTATCTATCTATCTATCTATCTATCTATCTATCTATCTGTCCTATCCAATCTATCCCTCTGTCTAAATGCAGGTCACATTGTCTGTGAGTGACATTGGGGGGGGGGGGGGTTTGGTTGGGGTTTTGTTTGCGCCCCCCCAAAAAAACGGAGCACCAGCCGCCACTGAACAGCACCTTAATCAGCCAGAGAACCTGTGTAATTAATACATTTTTGCTTTGAAAGGGATGAGATGGCAACCCTAGAAAGCTCAGAAAAAAACAATGGCTGGGTAAGGCCGGCCCGGTGTCTATTCTGCACAAGGTACGGACAACTTCTCTGGGATCCATGCCTGGTTCATTTTAATGAACGTGAGCTTGTCCACATTGGATCTGGACAGGCGGCTGCGCTTGTCTGTGATAACGCCCCCTGCCGTGCTAAATACACATTCAGACAATACACTGGCCGCAGGGCAGGCCAGCACCTCCAAGGCGTAAAGGGCAAGCTCAGGCCATGTGCCCAATTAGGAGACCCAGACGTTTAAGGGGGCATAGCCGTCATTCAGTACGTGTAGGGGTGTGCTCACATACTGCTCCACCATGTTGCTGAAATGCTGCCTCCTGCTAAAACGTTCCATATCAGCTGGTGGTGCTGTTTGTTGTGGCGTGCTGACAAAGCTTTTCCACATTTCGGCCATGCTAACCCTGCCTTCTGAGGTGCTGGCGGTGCCCCTGCTGCGTTGGCGACCTCTTCCTCCTCCTCTGCCTTCGCCTTCTGCTTCCACTGTGGCCCCGCTGCCAGGTGGGAATTGCACCAGCAGCACGTCTAACAGCGTGCGCTTGTACTCGCGCATCTTGCGTTCACGCTCCAGTGAGGGGATTAAGGACGGTACATTGTCCTTGTAACGGGGATCCAGCAGCGTGGCCACCCAGTAATCAGCACCTGTTATAATGTGGGAAACACAGCGGTCGTTGCGGAGACACTGCAGCATGTAATTGCTCATGTGCGCCAGGCTGCCCAGAGGCAACGAAAAGCTGTCCTCTGTGGGAGGTGTATCATCTGTGTCCTCTGTATCCCCCCAGCCACGCACCAGTAATGGCCATGAGCTGGTCTGGATGCCATCCTGCTGTGAACATGGTTCCTCCTCCTCCATGTCTTCCTCCTCCTCATCCTCCACCGCGTCATCCTCCAGAACTGTGCCCTTGCTAGACAATTGTGTACCTGGCCTTTGTTGGTGCACGAACCCACCCTCGGAGCCACTTGTGAATGACTGCCCTGAAAGCCTTGCAAATGATCCCGATTCCTCCTCCTCCTCCTCTTCCTCCTGTGCCACATCCTCTTCCATCATCGCCCGTAGCGTTTTTTCAAGGAGGCATAGAAGTGGTATAGTCACGCTGAGAGCGGCGTCATTGGCACTGGCCATGTTGGTGGAGTACTCAAAACAGCGCAACAAGGCACACAGGTCTCGCATGGAGGCCCAGTTATTGGTGGTAAAGTGGTTCTGTTCCGCAGAGCGACTCACGCGTGCGTGCTGCAGCTGGAACTCCACTATCGCCTGCTGCTGCTCGCACAGTCTGGAGTTCCACCTTGTGGGCACATCACATATGAGGCGGTGAGCGGGAAGGCCGAAGTTTCGCTGCAGCGCTGCCAGGCGAGCAGCAGCAGGGTGAGAACGCCGAAAGTGCGCACAGACGGCCCGCACTTTCTGCAGCAGCTGTGGCATATTGGGGTAAGTTCTCAGAAAACTCTGCACCACCAAATTCAGCACATGCGCCAGGCAAGGAATGTGCGTCAAACCGGCTAGGCCCAGAGCTGCTACGAGATTTCGCTCATTATCGCACACCACCAGGCCTGGCTTGAGGCTCACTGACGCCAACCACTCATCGGTCTGTTGTTCCATGTCCCTCCACAACTCCTGCGCGGTGTGTGGTTTTTCCCCCAAACAGGAAAGTTTTAAAACTGCCTGCTGGCGTTTACCCATGGCTGTGCTGAAGTTGGTGGTGAGTTTGTTACGCTGACTGGATGAGGAGGCGGTAGAGGATGAGGAAGCGGAGTAGAAGGAGTTAGGAACATGCGCCAAACTGCTATCCGCCTCAGGCCCAGCCGCCACTGCATTTACCCAGTGCGCTGTTAGGGAGATATAACGTCCCTGACCGTGCTTACTGGTCCACGTATCCGTAGTTAGGTGGACCTTAGCACAGATGGCGTTGCGCAGTGCACACCTGATTTTGTCCCCCACTTGGTTGTGCAGGGAAGGGATGGCTCGCCTGGAAAAGTAGTGGCGGCTGGGCACGACGTACTGTGGGACAGCCAATGCCATCAGGCTTTTAAAACTCTGCGTCTCCACCAGACGGAATGACAGCATTTCAAAGGCCAGTAATTTTGAAATGCTGGCATTCAGGGCCAGGGATCGCGGGTGGGTAGAGGGGTACTTCCTCTTACGTTCCAGTGTTTGGGAGATGGAGAGCTGAATGCTTCCATGGGACATTGTGGAGATGTTTGGTGACCCAGGTGGTAGTGTTGCTTGCCGGTCCTCTAATTGAGGGGTGGCAGGTGGCACTGTCACTACGGAGGTGGATGAAGAGGCAGAGAGGCCCGAGACTGATGCAGAAGAGGAAGCAGGAGGAGCCAGAGACCTTTCTTGGTTTTTGCGGTGTCTACTCCACTGCAGCTCGTGCTTTGCACTTAGATGCCTGGTCATGCAGGTTGTGCTCAGGTTGAGAACGTTTATGCCTCGCTTCAGGCTCTGATTGCACAACGTGCAAACCACGCGTGTCTTGTCATCAGCACATTGTGTGAAGAACTGCCACGCTAGGGAACTCCTTGGACCTGGCTTTGGTGTGCTCGGTCCCTCGCTGCGTTGGGCAGTAGCAGGCGTACTGTCTAGGGGACGGACGCTCTGCTTTGGCACCCTGCTCCCTCTTCTGCTGTGCTGGTGGCTCTGTGACCACTGCCTCTTCCTCCGAACTACATGGGTCACCTGCATGAGGTTGATTCCATGTCGGGTCGAGGACCTCATCGTCCTCCACATCATCTTCCACCCAGTCTTCACCACTGCCCTCCTTGTCGGTCTGCACAATTGCAAAAGCACCAGCAGTTGGCAACTGTGTTTCAACTGTGTTTCATCATCATCATGCAAGACGTGCTGTGATGGCCCCCCCATGAACTCATCCTGAAATATAAGTGGTTGGGCATCAGTGCACTCAATCTCTTCCCCTTCTGGGCCTGGGCTAGTTGGATGGCCCTGGGAACACATGCTAACAGACTCATCAAAAAGAAGAAGAGACTGCTGCATGCTTTGGGGCTCAGACTGCTTGGCTGATTTGCAAGGGGGTGAGGTGAAAGACTGATGGTGGACATCGGCTGCAGGCGCCAACTCTGAGCTTTCAGCACAAGACTGGTTGAAAAAACAATGTGAAGGAACTGGAGGCACTGTCAGCAACCCAATCTACTACCGCCTGTTCTGCTCCTGGCCTCAACATTCGTAGAGCTGGATTAGGCTGCTCGCACCTGAGAAAGGTGTTTCACTTGTGCTTGTAGCTGGCACAGATCGACCACGTCCTCTCCCTGTAACAGGAGCTCCACCAGCAGCACCACGACCGCGGCCACATCCTTAATTTGACGTTTTCCTCATATTTCTCAAATTTAGGGTCTTGCCCTAATTTTGAGAAATTTTAAATACAAAAAAGTGTAAGCTGGTGAAATAGGCAGAGATTCACCTATATATTTCTCCACCTATAGCAATAAGCAGGAAGCCAGCACTAAACAATGTACTGCACAGACAGTATATCACAGGGGAAAGGTGGAGTGCTGGTGAAATGGGCAGAGATTCACCTATATATTTCTCAAATTTAGGGTCTTGCCCTAATTTTGAAAAATGTTAAATACAAAAAAGTGTAAGCTGGTGAAATAGGCAGAGATTCACCTATATATTTCTCCACCTATAGCAAGAAGCAGGAACCCAGCCCTAAACAATGTACTGCACAGACAGTATATCACAGGGGACAGGTGCAGTGCTGTTGAAATATACAGAGTCACCTATAGAGTGCTGACGGCCCCTATAGAAAAAATATTTAAGGAACCTGTGCCTGCCTGACTATGTACTTGACAGAAACACAGTATATCACAGGTGCACAGGTGGTGTGGCAGGTGTAGTGCTGTTGAAATACTGAGTCACCTATACAGTGCTGACTGCCCCTATAGAACAAATATTTCAGGAACCTGTGCCTGCCTGACTATGTACTTGACAGAAACACAGTATATCACAGGTGCACAGGTGGTGTGGCAGTTGTAGTGCTGTTGAAATATTCAGAGTCACCTATAGATTGCAAACAGCCACTATAGTTGAACAAAATTCCTAAACTATATGAAGCACAGCAGATGTCACAGGAATCGAGTGCTTGTTGATATTTTTGGAGCAACATAGACCTAACACTTTCCCTCAGCAGAATCAGGAACCTTCCCCTCACATAAGTGAAGCAGTCACAACGAGCCAGATGCCATAAGATGATGCAGATATCAAAGAAATAAAGTGTGCTTCTTGATATTTCTGGAGCAGTATAACAGCATAGACCTAACACTTTCCCTCAGCAGAATCAGGAACCTTCCCCTCACATAAGTGAAAACGAGCCAGATACACCTAACACTTTTCCTATGCAGCAGATTCCACCAGCCTTTCCCTATCTAGAGTGAAGCAGAGTGACGATCTGTGCTGTGTGCCTCTATCTAATATAGAGGCACGTCACATGATGGGTCACATGCTGCACTGGCCAATCACAGCCATGCCATAAGTAGGCATGGCTGTGATCAGTTCCCAGTCACAGTAGTAACACGAATGGCGATTGGCTGCCGTGCAGCGCGCCAAAACATACCCGAACTCCGAACCCGAACCCAGACTTTTTCCAACTATTCGGGTTCGGGTCCGGGTTCAGGAAAAACCCAAAGTCCGTACCGAACCCGAACTTTACAGTTCGGGTTCGCTCAACCCTACCAATAATAAACAGTCTATTTTATTATATCTACTGATTCGCTCTGCCCTAATGCTTTGTTTCATTTAAAGTCCCAACCTTCCCTTAGTCCCAAATAGTCCCTTTTTTTCCATATTACCGGGGATGGAGGCTTGTGTGCCGGATGGCCACAGTCTCATTTAAAGTCCCACCTTTTTGATTTTTGGGTTTAGTAACCCTAAAATCTATGATTCTCAACTGACTAGGGATGGAAACATTACATTTATTTACTTTAATATCCCATGCATTATTGGTTACCTACCCCATATGCCGCCTTGAACATGCCATCCTCTCATAGGATTACCTACTACATGTCTGTTGCGAGGCGTACTTTATCTGGGGGTTTGGCATTTGTCACCTCAGCAATCGGGAGCTGTGATGCGCACCGCGGCGTTCCCCCAGGCCCCCTCCGTCTATTGACCACGGGGTTGGGGGGACGCACTTGCTACGCATCGACGTCACGCCCTCATGCTCACACGCTCGGCGTCCTTCGTTGACGCCACGTGATGACGCATTGATTTTCTATCAGCGCGTGCCATTGGGGAGGAGCCGGGCGCCCGCATATAGGAGACTCTGCTTGTGTGCGGCATTCGCTCCTCTCTCGCACGCTGGCGTGACGTTCAGTGGGGATAGACACTGGCAGGCACGGTCTTCCTTCTCTTTTACCATCCCTTCTGATCACTTCCACTGTTCCCTACTTGTTTTCATCTACCATCAGGTAATAGTCACTCCAATCACGTTGGTGGCTTTTTTGCCACCACCTTGCATGTTTTATACTTCTCTCACTCTTGGTTCTTACTTGGTATGGTTTTCTACTTTTTCACTTCCTTTTCTTTGGTCTCTATAATTTAGCCAAGCTCATTACCCTGATGCATGGCCTTTTTACATTGCCTTTACAGAAGCCTTTCGGGGCTCTTACTTGCTATCGTATCATTGAACAAGATAATCACCACTTCAGCACTTTCTACACCTCGGGACTGGATCTCGGTTGCCGCCAATTTGTTCCCACATCAGCTCCCGCTGGGGTCACTCTCCTCTCCCCCTTGATGCCTCTTATCAACATCATTACTCTCTACCTTGTCATATATATTACCCCAGGTAAGAGTGTTTGGACCACCTAGTTGTGCTCCCCCTCTTCCCTCTCTAGTTATCTACCCCTAACTAGTATCTTATTACCATTTATGTCTTATTATAGGTATCCTTAGCTCCTAATTGCTCCTGATGAGTGGAAAAGTCCACGAAACGCGTCGAGCCTACCCCATAGATGATATGTCACCGTAATCATGGATACAACCATGGGCATGTGAATGTTCGAATCATGTACCCCTATATATTACTTTTTTGGTTTTACCATTTTTGGATATACTGCTGATCACAGTACTTATTATGCTACATTGTTTATCATTCTACCATCTTATTTTTTCATGATCAATCAGTCATGTCATTACTACTTATCTTATACACATTATTGACCTACTATGTATACCCAATTGCTGGCTACATTGTTCAGTATGTGTTACATTGCCCATCATGTTATCTTTACTATTCATTCATGACTGACTCCTCATGTTTTTTATTTTTATTTTTACCTTATTTTTAATACCATTACTGCCTACTGTTGATCACAGTTACTACTATGTGTTACATTGTTTATGATGTCATCATTGGAATCTTGCAGGACCGATCAGCCATTTCCTCATCATGCACTTTAACATACCTATTGATCTACTATGTATTATGACCAAGCAAATGTGCTGGTTATATTGTTTATCATATGTTATTTTGTTTATCATGTTATTATTGGAAATTTACTATGACTGATCGATCATGTCTCCATTATGCATTTTAACACATTATATACAATTTTTTATCTTATGTGCAATATATCCTTATATGCCAATAATAAACAGTCTATTTTATTATATCTTCTGATTCGCTCTGCCCTAATGCTTTGTTTCATTTAAAGTCATAACCTTCCCTTAGTCCCCAATAGTCCCTTTTTTTCCATATTACCGGGGATGGAGGCTTGTGTGCCGGACGGCCACAGTCTCATTTAAAGTCCCACCTTTTTGATTTTTGGGTTTAGTAACCCTAAAATCGGTGGTCCAGTGTGGGTGGCCCTCCCTGGTGGTCCTGGGTGGGCATTCGAGGGGGGAGCTGCTCTGATTTAAAAAAAAAATCAGAATAGACCCCCCCCCCCATATCAGGAGAGAAGCCGATCGGCTCTCCTCACGTCTGACAGACACGAGTGAGGAAAAGCCGATCAATGGCTATTCCTGTTTACATCGTGATTGGACATGACTGAACACGTGGTAAAGATGTTCTTTTGCCGTGGCTCAAGTCCCGGCCTGCTGCCTGCCTATCTCCTTGCCTTCCCCGGTGGAGAGATCTTTGTCCGCTCATCACCCAGTAGTAGCCGGGGCCCGGAGAGTGAGATCTGAGGCGGGCGGCAGTGGCGACAGGCAGTTGAGCTCAGCTGACGGTGTCCAGCAGCAGGAACAGAGGGGAAGCAGATCCGATCATGGGGCTGCCAGTGCCTGCAAGGCTTCACAGGTGTGCTTTGTGGATGTCCAAATAGACTGCATTGCACGGTGTCTGTCTCTCTGGCTTAATCGATGTTCTGACACACAGACACTCCATTGTGGCTCTGGCTGGCAGTGCACTGTCACAGTGTGTCACATAATCGGCACCCAACTTATTGGTCATAAGTTAACAAAATCAGCGCCCATTTTATGTGACACACTGACAGCCAGAACCATGATTGAGTGCCTGCGAGTTATCATAATGCTGATGATCTTAACCGGTTGCTGACTGCCCCCATAGCAGATTTAGTGCTACAGGGCGGTTATGCTGCACAGGATGTACATGTATTCCTGCATTTCCAGGTATAGGAGCCAGTCAGCGGGTCCGGCGGACTCCATTTTTACCGGTACCCACTGATCGTTCTGTACACAGGCAGTCTGTCTATGTATACAAGGCAGATTGCTGTTCTGTCAGTAGGGAAGGCATTGATTCTGTGTTCCTGCAAAGCAGGGTTAGGGATCTATGCCTTCGCTTAGTAAAAGCACCTCCCCCACAGTGAGAAAATACTTAATTAAAAAAATCTGGTCACCTTATCCGACTGACACTGATGGGACACCATTCCTCCCACCAACAAGGGGGCACCATTCCTCCTACATAGCACAGGTACTATGCAATTTTTTATTTTATACTACCAAGCCTGAGACATCTGGTATTTTCGACTTCCACTAGCCACAGTCGAGCTCCCCTTCAGCACTCCAGGATCCTATTGCAATGCAAAGGCATTAAAAGTTGATGTATTCAACTTCACCCTTTAAAAGGGGGTTGTAAAGATTCAGGGGTTTATTAAAAGAAAAAAAAATCAATGTCATACCTACCTCCACTGTGCAGTTGGTTTTGCACAGAGTGACCCCGATCCTCCTCTAGTGTCCCTCCTGGCTCCTCCTCGAGTGCCCCAGGGAGGCGCTCTCCTTCATGGACACCCGTGCGGGGACACTTCCATGTCCTGCATCCATTGACGCAGGACTCGGCCCCACGTCATTGGATTTGATTGAACCATGTATGTGTGTAAACCCTGTCAGAGGAGACTGATATCGCACACCTGGACTGACGTGTGAAAGCATGACAGAATGGCATAGCATAATCCAGCCCTCAAAATTTAACTCGCCTGCTCGCATTTTGCAAGTAAATTTTGAGGGCTGGCGAGTGTGGGCTGCCTGGTAGGAGCGGGGGGGGGGGCTAGCGAGGAAGGAGAGGAGAGTCGCGCTGCCGCCTGTTTGTTAATAGCGCGGGGAACATTACAGCATCAATTCAATAGCTGTGTTCCCCGCTGTGCGTGTCATATACAGCACCTCCCCCTTTTCCGGGCACTTTTTTCATAGACAGAGATCACCCATCCCAGGATTGGATGGGTGATCTGTCTATCAGTTTCCCGGACAAGGGGGGAGGGGTTGTATATGACGCTCGCAGCGGCGGCAGCTATTGATTTGAAAGCTGTAATGTTCCCCGGCCCGCGCTATTAACAAACAGGCTGCTCAGCTCCGTCTCCTCTCCTACTCAGCACAGGTAGGCTGTAATGTGGTGGGGGGACACTCTGGTTGCAATGTGGTGGGGGGGACACTCTGGTTGCAATGTGGTGGGGGGACACTCTGGTTGCAATGTGGTGGGGGGACACTCTGGCTGCATTGTGGTGGGGGACACATGCTGCATTGGTAGACACGGGCAGGCTGCATTTTTGGGCATGGATAAAGTTGTTGTTAATATTTTATTTTTATAACTTAATTCTGCATAAAACATTTAAGTGCCATTTCATGATATTTATGAGGGCGTGTCATGGTAGGGGTTGGGCGGGGCAACTGGTGGCAAGTACGCCTTGAGGCCTGGCTAGTAGCTCAGGACTTGAAATTTTGAGCCCTGGCATAATCAACACAACGTATTTGAAGGAGAATATTGGGGTATCATTGAAATAAACATAACTCAAAAATTACTTAAACAGTTGAGATCAAACTCAACATTCATATGCTTCGTATCTTTAAGGTAGGCATGTGTATTTTGGACAGCTCAACATAAAGATGTGGCCGAGGTCATCAAGCAACATTGGCACTTCTTAAGAAATGATAAACTATTACGAAAAATCCTCCCAGATAAACCACGGATTATCTATAAAAGAGCACCGACATTAAAGGATTTAATTGTAAAATCGGTAGTTGAACCACCCCCCCAAAGCAGGTTATACCTTCTTCACGGGATAAGGATTTTTTCCGTGTAAGAATTGTTATGCCTGCCGCCATTCACACAGATTTCAGAAGAAAAGAACAGATTTTGTGGCTACAAACACAGGACAGTCCCATAACATTAGGGACTTCATTTGTTGCCACACTGAGGGTGTAATATACGTACTCTAGTGTAGCTGTAATTTACAATATGTCAGAAGGACCAAAAGGGCCCTCAAGGTTAGGATAAAAGAACACGTGCAGAACATTATTAACAGCTTTCCGAAGCATAATGTGTCAAGGCATTTTGTGCTTGTACACAACAAGGATCCCACACAATTACAATTTTGGGGGATAGAAAAATATAAGTCATGGAGAGGTAGCCATAAGGTTAGGACTGTCAGTCAAAATGGATACATACCATGAGAACACTTTATACCAGGGGGTATGAATGTTGAGTTTGATCTCAACTGTTTTTTAAGTAATTTTTGAGTTATGTTTATTTCAATGATACCCCAATATTCTCCTTTAAATAAGTTGTATTGGCTTATGCTATGCTATTCTGTCATGCTTTCACACGTCAGTCCACGTGTGCGATCGCCCTTTTAGATTTTTTATATATTAAAAAATGTTATGTATATAATAGTTTCGTACCTATATCCGTATTTAATTAATACTTTTAGATCTATTTTTAGATTTTATCCTTTTAAATGTTTCAGACCCTTTATGCGATTAATTTCTAATTACCGTATATACTCGAGTATAAGCCGACCCGAATATAAGCCGAGGCACCTAATTTTACCACAAAAATATAGGAAAATTTAAACTTATTGACTCAAGTATAAGCCTAGGGTGTCCATATGCATGCCTTACTGTGCCTCACTGTGTCCATGCCTTATTGTGCCCATGCCTCACTGTGTACATGACTAGACTTACGTTTAACATGGGAGTATATAGAAGGGGTGCCCGGCATTGAAAAATCGGTGCTCCCTGGCCGTAGGTCCCCCAGACAGAAAACTTTGCACACTTGTAGAGGAAGAGGCTACAAGTGTGCTAAGTTCCGGTTCCAGAGGACCTACGACCGGCCGGTACCGGGTCCCCAAATTTACCAGAGAAATTACGTTTAACATGGGAGTCTATGGAAGTGGTGGCCGACTATGAAAAAACGGTGCTCCCTGACCCTAGGTCCCCTGGACAACAAACTTTGCACACTTATAGAGGAAGAGTGGGGCTATAGGTTTGCCAAGATTGGGGTCCAGGGGATCTAAGCCCGTCAGTACCGTGTCCCCAAATTTCGGGAGATCAGGTGCCAAAAGGTGACTCGAGTATAAGCCTTTCAGCATTTTCAGCACAAAAAAATGTGCTGAAAAACTCGGCTTATACTTGAGTATATACGGTATCATAGTGTTTATAACCCTTTTAGATCCACGTCACGGTTTTTGGTTTCTTTTTTCTTTATTTTTACTTTGTACATGAACGTGGGATCTTTTTTTCAGTTAAGAAATTTTTCAGGTCCATTTTATGAATCAGTCATCTCACCAATATGAACCCATTAGTAAGAGATGGATGTGGAAGTAAATAGTTGCGGTGTCACAGCTTTTTGCTGTTATGAACGCCGCCATAGTCTGGTTGCCATACACCGTACTTTAGATAACCCAGAAAATGGCCGCGCTAATGCATATGATGCAGGCTTCAAGAAAATGGCTGAAAATACACTTCCGCTTTTATACACATAAACACACATATAAACATTGATGGCACGTCCAATTAGGTTCCCCAGATGAAGACACGTGACGGTGTCGTAACGCGTAGGGATTGGCCGTGGGCAGACGTCTGTTTGTGTGTGTGTGTGTGTTTTTTTTGGGGGGGGGGGTAAGGTGTATTTAAGGTAGTTGTGAGAAAAATATAAAATACAAATAAATAAGAACAGGTCCAGGACACTTTGTACGCGTTTTCATTACCATCAGGAGCTATGTAGGGGTCTTTCAGCTAGGTGGCAAAAACAGGCAGTTAAGCCCCATTTTTACACACCTGGCTGTCTACAAGAATTGTAAAAATAGAGCTGGACAGGGTTCTATGTGTGCCACGGCCACAGCATTTTTCACTTGGGGTGCAGAGTTTTCCATGCGCCACCACCTGTCAATCTCACGCATTGAGTTCAGTTGGGCTAAACTACAAAAGCATGCCCCCCCCCCCCCAAAAAAAAATTGCCAATTAGAAATTAAAAAATAAAAGTAAAAAAAACACAGGCATTTGTGAGGCAACAGTAGTGCCTATTGAATGCTTGTAAACCACTACAATGCCGCCCTCTGAAAAACAATCTGTGGATTGAGTGCACACCACTTTAAGAGCACCTTTCCAGCCACTGTTGTCAATATTCCTCTTTGTACAAAACAAAACGACAGCTGAGTGTGTATAAACAAACCCATGTGCTTGCTATGATGGGCTGTCAAGGTATCACATGAGCCATTCAGAATGGTTAGTTTCCAACTGTCACAGATTTGCCAGGACACTCACACTTTTTAATAAAATGTCCCAATATGTCCTTGTCCCAGAAAACAGACCCTGTCTTTTTGTTTCGGTGCGCACCACAAATCTGCACAGACATCGGGAAATTTTTCTATGCTCTATTTATCTACTTAAGTGCAATACATTTTTTACAATAAAATTACCGTAAGATTTTACACTATGGAAGCCTTTTATTTCTTCATGGGGATCGTATGGCAATATTTTCCTTTTGAGTGGTGGAAACCTATGAAGACGTTGTGGCTGAGACTGGGTATTAAGCCGAAAGCACTTGTGATCTCCTATAATAGGAGATCATAGGAAGTCGGTAAGCGGCAGTGTGTCTAGTGGTGGAAGTCATCGCTCTCTTTTATATCACATTCCTTGGGTGCATCATTTGTCATTTTACATTGATGTCATTACACTGGATGGAGTATATTTGTTGTTACTTTTTATTCATTCAATCACATTGTTTAGAAACTACCGCAACTTATTTATTGAAAAGCTAAATCTACCCCAACTAACTATATAGAACATGCCCTAGTTTCTCGTTCTGGACTCCCGCAACTTATTTATTGAAAAGCTAAATTTACCCCAACTAACTATATAGAACATGCCCTAGTTTCTCGTTCTGGACTCCCGCAACTTATTTATTGAAAAGCTAAATCTACCCCAACTAACTATATAGAACATGCCCTAGTTTCTCGTTCTGGACTCCCGCAACTTATTTATTGAAAAGCTAAATCTACCCCAACTAACTATATAGAACATGCCCTAGTTTCTCGTTCTGGACTCCCGCAACTTATTTATTGAAAAGCTAAATTTACCCCAACTAACTATATAGAACATGCCCTAGTTTCTCGTTCTGGACTTCACTTCTCCCTTCTTTTAGTGCACTACTCCCTCCTGTTTGTTGTCCTCCTCTGACTTTTTTCTGCGCTGCTCCTCTTTTTTTTCTTTTTTTTGTCCTTCTCCCTCTTCATGCTTTCCTCCTCCATCCTCCTTGTTCATCCTGCACTCCTCCTTTCTCTTTGTGTAATCCTCCATCTCCTTTCTGTGCTCCTCCTCTCTCCTCTTTCTGGACTCCTCTCTCTCCCTTCACCACTTCTCCCTCCTTTCATTGCTCTCCTCCCTCCTTTTTCTGTCCTCCAACTCTAACTTCTTTCTGCGCTGCTCCTCTTCCCTCTTCTTCTTCTTTTTGTCCTTCTCCTCCTCCCTCTTCGGGTTTTCCTCCTCCTCCTCCTTAGTCTGTCCGTACTTCTCCATCTCCTTTCTGTGCTCCTCCTCCCTCCTCTTTCTAGACTCCTCACTCTCCTTTCTCCACTCCTCCCTCCTGTTTCTGTCATCCTCCTCTGACTTCATTCTGCGCTGCTCCACCTTCATCTTTCTGTGTGGCTTCTGTCTCTTGTTTTTGTCGTCGTCCTCCTTTCTGTCATCCTCCTCCTTCTTACTGCACAGCGCCAACCATTGATCCAGCCTACTGTTTCTGTCCTCTTCCCTCTTCTTCTTCTTCTTTCTGTCGTCCTCCTCCTCCGCCATCATCTTTGTATACTCCTCCATCTCCTTTCTGCGCTCCTCCTCCTTCCACTTTCTGGAGTCTTCCCTGTCTTTACTCTCCTCCTCCTCCTCCTCCATCATCATCATCATCATCATCCTAATCATCTTTCTGTCCTTCTCCTCCACCTCTATCTTTATCAACTCCTCCAGCTCGGTAATCTGCTCTTCCTCCCACTTTCTGTTGTCCTCCTCCATCCATTTCTTCTCCACCTCCCTCTTCAAAAGCGTCTCCAACTCTGTCACGTGCTCCTCCTCCCTCTTCCTGCTCTCCGCCTCCACCTCTCTCTTTATCAACTCCTCCAGCTCTGTCATCTGCTCCTCCTCCCACTTTCTGTTGTCCTCCTCCATCCTTTTCTTCTCCACCTCTCTCTTTATCAACTCCTCCAGCTCTGTTATCTGCTCCTCCTCCCACTTCTTGCTCTCCTCCACCTCTCTCTTCTTCAACTCTTCTTCCTCTTGGTCAGCAAGTATGTCAGCCTAAAAAGAAAAAAAAAGGTAAGTGGATGTGCAGAATTTAAAGTGGAACTCCAATTAAAACTTAGCTATTTACTAAATAAATCAAGAACTCAATTGTATGTAGTCACATATATAGCACCTTCCTCTCATAGGTTGCGAGGCAAATTTAGCTTCTGTAATCAAGGGATCAGTAATTGTTTGTTTTGGTCTGATCAGGGTCTCAAAGGCTGGGAGTTTAATTATTTCCCCCTGCCTCTGAATGAAGCTTTCAGAGTTTAGTGTTGGAGATTCAAACCAACCAGTCTAAATATTTATTGGGTTCCAGCCAATCTCTGGAAATGCTATACGTACCTGCTCTTCTAACCACTTGAAAAAAACATCCCCTACACTGTTTACTGGAGCCAGTGTGAATGGAGTGTCGTTTGTGAGGACGAGCAGCCTCTGTACTTATTGTGTCAGAACCGGTTAAAATCAGCAGCCCTTGTGGGATTAGTGCTATACATATTACAAGAATAAATAGAATATAGATACTTACTGGAAAATTGTAATTCCAAAGCCTTGCTGCCACTTCCCTTATTAATATGGTAAGTAGCAGCATGTTTGCAGGAGTCGCTTTCAACAGTCTGAAAAGAGAGAAACATGATTATTTTACTGTTTTTTATTTCATTAGACAGATTTTATCTAAATTCTGCACTTTAAACCGATGTAGAGAAGACTACAGATAAACATATACGACTTATATAGGTTTTTCCTCTCTGTGTATCACCTGAGATCAGTCACTTCACTGGGGATATGAGAGGCTTTACAACCACTTTATATATCACACAAAATAGCTACAACTAATGTCAATGGGAGTATCATTATAGTGAACACATCTACTGATTGGAGGAGATTCACCAATACTGGAGCAGACAGAATCTGGAACAGATCTACAGATTAGCCAACCAGCATCTAGATTCAGTTTGTTTGGCTAAACTGTGAAAACAAAATGATTGCTTGGTGTAAACAACTTCTCCAGTCTTAGTAAATCCCCTCATTGTATATACAGTGGAACCTTGGATTATGAGCATAATCCGTTCCAGGAGAATGCTTGTAATCCAAAGCACTCGCATATCAAAGTGAGTTTCCCCATAGAAGTCAATGGAAACAAAGACAATTCGTTCTGCATTGACTTCTATGGCATGCAATACCACATGTGGCCAGAGGTGGGGGGCACCAGAGAGCCTCGGAAATACTCGGGGGCAGCTCGGCTGATCTCGGAAACCCTCGGAACCGTTCGAAAATACTCAGTAATGGAGTATTTACAAGTGATTCCGAGTATTTCTGAACGGCTCCGGACCGTTCCGAGTGTCACTGGCGCCCCCGCACCTCTGCATAAATGCGGTACTGCACATAGATGTCGACTATTCATACTATTACATTTTTTTATTTATTATTAATATAAAAGGCGGGGACACGTGTAATACATGCAAAGAGCAGGATGGACATAAATATAATAACTGATGCACTTCCTATGTAGGCAGGGCTGCTGTTAGAAATCACGGGGCCCCGTATAGCATACCTGGCAGGATATACTATGTAGCGCTACCCACCGAAGGAGGGTCTAGGTCTAGGAGTGACTTCTGTGGGTGTGAGTGAAAGCAAGTGTCCAGACAAAAAATTCAGTTTCAAAGCTTTATTCCAAGGCCTGAACTGGCCAACATCAACCGGGCACATGACAGAAAAGGCTGATGAGCATAGAGGAACTTTAGTATCAGGCCTCTGGATGTTAGTAGAGAGCCTGCTCTCAGCAATAGCGTAGATCAATTTGTCGCCACCACAATCAGGGTGGGTAAAGTGCCCCCGGACAGGCAGTTAACTCAGGCCTGGCAACCGGAGCGTCACTTGCAAAGAATCACTAGGAGGATGCAGGCCTCTGCCACAGGCTGGACAATTTAGGATTTAGAAAAGGTCAGTTTGAGTGAATCCTCCCAGTTAGTTCAATTAATGTCACCCACTGACAGCTCAAGCATACCTGTCATAAGGTGTGGTGACCGGATCCCCGATGGTTCGTCTAGGCCCTCCGGACAACCTCTAACTCTAGGTTCTCCCGAGCCAATCTCCCATCGCACAGCTCCTAGCTTAGGATCCTCTCAGCAACAGTTGGGGACCCAGCAAGCCGCTGGGGTCCCTCTCAAATTAAGGTACGTGATGCCTGACCCTGGGCAAGGCTGGGCACGGTGGCGGGGCCCATGGATGCACGTACCCTGAAGGTGGGCACCGCACCTGGAACTCGGGCCCCGCAAGAACGAACCCGCCAAAAGCGGCCGCCACAGATATATCCCCCCCTCCCAGCATGCCCAACGAGGGAAAAAAAACCCTGATTGGCTGCTGGAAGGAGGTCGATCCCCCAGAACCCCTCTAGCGCAAACTGCCGCCCAGGGGTGAGATCGCACCCCTGGCGCGCAGACTGACCTACAGGACAGACTCTGGAACTGGCAGCAGCCTAAATTTCCATAATTAAGCCTCCCATTCCCCAATAGTTTTAGTGTAACGCCCGTACTGAAAGTAGGGGGCGCTACAACTAAAATCATTATTAGCGGATACAAACGTAACAGAGAACTTGCGTAAATTATCCCTTTTAGAATAGTTTTTCTTTAAATGTATAATTAACATAAAATTGAATTTTTGTTTTTATTACCGTATTTATCGCGGTATAATGCGCTCCCGCGTATACCGCGCACCCCTAAAGTGGCCCCCAATCCTGTGGAAAAAACGTTTTTTAGTACTTACAGTTTTGGTGTCTTGCGCGGCGTCCATCGGCGGCCTCGTCGGGTCCAGCGTCCTTCTGCGGCTTCGGGTGTCCTCTTTGGCGGGTCCGGCGTCCGTCTTCGGCGGTTCAGGGGTCCTCTTCGGCGGGTCCGGCGTCCTTCTGCGGCGTCCTTGCGTCCTCTCTGCTCGTTTCCCGCCACGAGTTTGAATACTGCGCATATACCGAGCGCAGTACACTCGTGAATCTTCGGGCAGGCTCGGCAACTGTCGCGCTGACGTCCTGTACGCTCAGGACGTCAGTGCGAGAGGCGCCGAGACTGCCCGAAGATTCACGAGTGTACTGCGCTCGGTATATGCCGGCGCAGTATTCAAACTCGTGGCGGGAAAGCGGGTATCGGCGTATATCGCGCACCCACGATTTTGCCCTGATTTTCAGGGCAAAATAGTGCGCGTATACGCCGATAAATACGGCATTTTACCATTTATTTTTTTACTGGACAGGGAAACCGGAAGTGCCACTGAGAGGGGGGGCCGCACAGTCACAGGGGGGGCACGGGGGATCAGAAATTGGCAGATAAAGGAGGGGCAGTTACAGGAGCTGAACGCTGGTGGGAGGGAGATAAACTGTCTTTCAGCTACTGCAGAGAGCCGCACAGGGCATCTTTCTGTAATTGACCCTCTGTCCCACTACACCAATTCCTCCTGCTGTTCGGGCCCTTGTGTGTGCCCAGGCCCCCTACAGGAGGACTGGTGGTCCCCCCCTATCAGCAGCCCTGTATGTAGGCATATCCTGCGCCATCAACATCTTTTTAGGGACAGATTTAAATTATGATTCTGATAAAGAAGAGCCATTCACATATGACGAAAAAGAAAGGAAAGCCTTGCGACTAGTTATGAATCAGCTCTATTGGGGAATGAGAATGGCCTAAGGTATGAAATGATAACTGCCTATCGATGTCTTGCTAATCCAATTCTGAAAACACTTTTGTCCAGCAAGTTATCAACTTACTGTATTTGCTGGCGTATAAGACTACCTTTTACATTTAACCACTTGCCGCCCGCCAATGACAGATTGACGTCGGCAAAGTGGTTGTAGAATCCTGACTGGACGTCATATGACGTCCTCAGGATTCTGAGCCGCTGCGCGCCCCCGGGGGCGCGCATCGCGGCGGTCGTTGTTGCAGGGTGTCAGTCTGACACCCAGCAACACCGATCTCGGTAAAGAGTCTCTCACGGAGACTCTTTACCAAGTGATCAGCCGTGTCCAATCACGGCTGATCACGATGTAAACAGGAAAAGCCGGTAATCGGCTTTTCCTCACTCGCGTCTGTTAGACGCGAGTAGAGGAGAGCCGATCGGCTGCTCCTGTGACAGGGGGGATTTGTGCTGATCGATCATCAGCACAGCCCCCCCGAGGATGCCCACTGAACCACCAGGGATGCCCACTGGACCACCAGGGATGGCCATATAGACCACCAGGGATTAAAAAAAAAAAAAAAGTATGCCACCCTAGACCACCAGGGATGAGGAGGACACAAAAAATGGATGCCAATCAGTGCCCACAATGGGCATCACTAATTGGCAGGCATTGTTTGGCACTGATTGGCATCCATTAGTACAACACATACGATAGTGCCCATCTATGCCCATCCGTGCCGCCTATCAGTGCCCATCTGTGCTGCATATCAGTGCCCATCCGTGCCGCCTATCCATGCCCATCCGTGCCACCTATCTGTGCCCATCTGTGCCACCTATCCGTGCCCATCCATGCCGCCTATCCGTGCCCATCCGTGCCGCCCATCAGTGCCGCATATTAGTGCCCATCAATGCCACCACATCAGTGCCACCTCATCAGTGCCCATCAGTGCCGCCTTATCAGTGCCCGTCAGTGCAGTACTATCAGTGCCCATCAGTGAAGGAGAAAACTTACTTATTTACAATGTTTTATAACAGAAACAAAAAAAAAACGTTTTTTTTTTTCAAAATTTTCGGTCATTTTTTATTTTTTTGGCAGAAAATAAATATCCCAGAGGTGATCAAATACAACCAAAAGAAAGCTCTATTTGTGGGTACAAAATTATAAAAATTTAGTTTGGGTACAGTGAAGCACGACCGCGCAATTGTCATTTAAAGTGCGATAGCACTGAAAGCTAAAAATTGGTCTGGGCGGGAAGGGGTATAAGTGCCCTGTATGGAAGTGGTTAAAAAACCTGGCCAAAAAGCAGGGGTCGTCTTATACGCCGGGTCAGCTGCTCGGATGGCTGCTGGATGTGCGGTAATACTGTATGTAGCTTCAGCCTGCTCGGATTGGCTTTGAGAGCCAGAGAGGCACGGGCTGATGTTACAGCCTCTGCCAATCCAAGCAGGCTTTGTATTCATTAATAGTATTCATACATCGCTCGCCGTGATTGGCTCCAGCTCCAGCAAGAAGTAAGAAGAATATGGTTCCAACACCAGCAAGAATGAAGAATGATATGGCTCCAGAAGGAAGAAATATGAAGCGTCGGAAGCCTCGGAAAGGGGGTCGTCTTATACGGTGAGTACAGGCAAAAAATCTTTAAAAAAATGTAAAATTAGGGGGTCGTCTTATACGCCCGTCTTATAGCGAAAAGAAAAGCCCGGAGCAAAATAAAAGAATGCCATAGGCGGAGGGCTGGCATGACGGGGTTAAACTGGGAATGGAAGAGAGAGGGAAGTGGGTTGGTAAAGAAGGGAGGGGAGGGGGAGGGAGGCAGTATAAAGGGTAAGAGCCCTCCCACTCCTGTAACACTTCCCCTAACGAAATTTCAGGAATGTCTAGGATTGAGGAGCTACTTGCGGAGCTCAGGGCCGAAGCCTCAGCCAGGGGTGCAGACTGGGTTCAGGAGAACCTAGGGCCTATCATGGACCCGCCTGCAGTGGGTCCGCAGACAAGAGGGAGAGTGTCAGAGCGAGCTAGGCGGTCCAAGCCGCCTGAGCGCTTCTCCCCTGACCTCTCCCCCCGAGCCACGCGACCAGGGAATCCCGCTCCGCGGGCCCCGTCGGGTCCACCCGCCAAGCGCCGCAATGCTACCGCCGCGGGGGACGCTGGACGGAATCCCCAGCCACACCACAGCTCGACAGGCGGCCGCTCCGGGAGCTCCGGTGCGGCCGATTCACCCGTCCGTCGGCGGGAAACGGAGCGCGCGGGCCCCTCCCACCATGCGGGGAGTCACGTGGGGGGGCCTCGGCAGATGGATACCAGGGCGGCGGACCACGGGCCTACTACCTCCGCGGCCGGGTCTCGGAGCCGGATGGAGGGGGATGTGACTAGAGCGGCAGGCAGGAGTGAACACTACAGGGCTGGAGAGAGCCCCCCCCCCGCCCGGGGAAAGCGTCGCGGAAATCGTGCAGCGGGTCCGCCGCGAGGGGGCGGAGCCAGGAGGCGGCAGGACCTTCGCCTTCCAGGGATCCTTCCCCTGGGGGGTTTTCATCCGAGGAGGTCGAGCAGGCGGTGGACAGGTCGGAAGGCGAGATTTCCGGATCTGAGGAGGAGGGTGTCAGCGCGGTGAGGACTGCAGCGGTGGACTCAGGACGGTCGGCTGGGGCTTCACTCCCCAGGCTACCCGGTAAGTCTGCTAACAATTCTCACACTGTTATTGCTATGAATGCTGCTGGTCAAGGGGCGGTCAGTGGTAGTCAGGAAAGGGTTAGGGATGAGGTCCCCAGGGGGGAGAAGGCTGGTTTCAAGGGGTTTTTGGCCGGGATCAAGGACTTGGTTTCCCGTTTCGAAAAGGGGGGTGAGGTTAGCCCTGCAGGGGCATGGGGTCTCCGCAGAGTAGCGGGACAGTAGCTGGTAGTGCGAGTGGGGCTGAGACAGGGGGGGGCAGCCCCCGAACCCACGTATTGAGGGGGTTCGGGGGCTGCCCCCCCCTGAGGGGGAGGAGGTTAACAAGTCCTCAGGGGAGAGGCAGGACGTGGTCAGGCTGGCGGACGCAGCCAAGTGCGAAGTATATATATGTTTCGAAGGGCCGTTGGGCACGCACTTGAAGGCGGAGGTTCGCGACAAAATAGGTAAAGGTGAGTATGTGGAGATATTTTCGTTGCTGCCGCTGGAAAAGTTCAACCTGGACAGGGTGAAGCCAGACGACTATAAAAAGGACGACGAGGAGAAGCGTAGGTATCGTCTCATTCCACGCACCTTCTCAAATTGGCTGCAAGCCTTCGGCATTCTAGCTAGTGTGATTAGCACTAAGAAGCCGGAGTGCGGTGCAGCGCTTTTTGGGTACCAGGACTCCATAGGGGAGGCCTATAGGGTTTACGGGGGCACTGCCTGGTTGCGCTATGACGAGCAGTTCAGGCAGCGGATGGCTATGCGGCCGGATCTGAGGTGGGACCACAAGGACATTAATTTGTGGGTCCGCCTCATGACGTCGGCTAGGGCACCCAACCAGTTTTTTCGAGACGGGGCCGGCGGGTCGTCCTCCTCTGGACAGTCGGCCACAAAAACAAAAGGGGTCTGTTGGCAATACAACGCCGGAAGTTGTAAGTTCGGGTCATCATGCAGATTCAAACACGAGTGCGCTGGCTGTGGGGGATCTCACACCCAGGCGAGGTGTTTCAAGCAGGGAAAAGGTCGAACAGCTGAGTTTGGCAACAAGAGGGAAGACTCCGGTGATGGTGGGAAGGATGCGTCCGTTCCTAAATAGGTACCCGGACAGGCAGGCCGCCCGCTTACTGGAAGAGGGCTTTGAGGGGGGGTTCAGGATTCCGTGCTCGCTGCAGGAGATACCGCCGGTTCCAAAGAAGGAGCAAAACAAGTTTAGGCTAATCCACCATCTTTCCTTTCCAAAAGGGGGTTCGGTGAATGACGCCATAGACCCGGACACTTGCGCAGTTAGTTACACGTCGTTTGACGCGGCGGTGGCATGGGTGAGGCACTACGGTCAGGGGGCATTGTTAGCCAAGGCCGATGTTGAGGCGGCCTTTCGGTTGCTACCCGTGCACCCGGACAGCTTTCGCCTGTTGGGATGTACCTGGGGGGGCGAGTTTTTTGTAGATCGATGTTTGCCCATGGGCTGTTCAGTGTCGTGCTCGCTGTTTGAGCACTTTAGTTCTTTCTTGGAATGGGTGGTCAGGGATGTTTCGGGTGTCAGTTCCATCATCCACTATCTGGACGACTTCCTGTGCATGGGACCGGCGGAATCCAGGACGTGCGCGGTACTGTTGGGAACATTGGAACACGTCGCGGATCGCTTTGGGGTTCCATTGGCCCCGGACAAGACGGAGGGTCCAAGGACGATTATTACCTTCTTGGGGATCACAATAGACTCGGTCGCCATGGAGTGCAGGTTGCCGGAGGGCAAAGTGGACGCGCTGAGGGAGGAAATAAGAGGTATGTTGTCTTCACAGAAAGTGACGCTGCGGGCTCTCCAATCCTTGCTGGGCAAACTCAATTTTGCCTGTCGCATTATACCCATGGGAAGGGCCTTTTGCCGACGGCTGTCGGCCAGCACGGCGGGGGTGCGTTCACCGCACCACTTTGTCCGGCTGTTGAAGGGGCATAGGCAGGATTTGCGGGTTTGGCTCACATTCTTAGAGTCCTTTAACGGAAGGGCAGTGTGGATGTCGGGGCCGGTTAGCAACTTCGACATGGAGTTGTTTACAGATGCAGCCGGTTCCGCAGGCTTTGGAGCCTTTTTCCAAGGAAAATGGTGTGCGGGCTCCTGGCCACTGAGTTGGGTTCAGGCGGGTTTTACAAAAAACCTGGTGCTTCTGGAGCTGTTCCCGGTGGTGCTGGCAGTGGAACTTTGGGGGGAGTCTTTCCGGGACCGGAAAGATTGTTTTCACGTAGACAACATGGGAGTCGTTCAAGTACTTAACAAGTCGTCTGCTTCGTCGCCACCGGTGGTGAGGATGTTACAGAGGCTGACTTTGCGTTGCATGCAGCTTAATATCTTTGTTTATGCAGTGCATATCCCGGGGATTGAGAACGTTATCGCTGACGCGTTATCTCGTTTTCAGTGGGCCAGGTTTCGGGAGTTGGCACCAGAGGCGGATCAACGAGGGCTCTCTTGTCCCGACTGGCTGTGGAAAATTGCGTTGGAGTAGCGCATAGGTGGATTCGCAGGTCGGTGAGTGAGACGACGTGGGCCGCTTACAGCAAAGTTTGGGAGGAATGGGCGGAGATAGGCCGTGAAACAGGGGTCGACACCATGGGTGCGGAAGCACGTTTGCTGGTGTTGTACTTTGTTTCCAGGGCGATGGAGGAAGGGGCATCAGTTTCAGGCATAAATAAGAAGGTTGCAGCTTTGGCATTTTTATTTAAATGGCAGGGCCTACCGGATCTCACCAAAGATTTTGGGGTAAAACAGGCTCTAAAAGGGTACAGAAGGGCGACGCCTAGCAGGGATGCCAGACGGCCAGTGTCGTTTGGAGTGCTGCAGGGTCTGTTCGATAGTTTGCCGGAGGTCTGCGCCTCGGCTTATGAGGTAACGCTATTTCGTGTGGCGTTCGCGTTAGCCTTTTTTGGAGCATTCCGAATAGGGGAATTGGTTAGCCCTTCCAAGAAAGTACAAGGGGGGCTCTGGAGGAATGAGGTGAGTTGTGAGAAGGATAGGGTGTTGCTTTGGTTGAGGAAATCCAAGACGGATCAAATGGGTAAGGGAAAACGGGTCTTGATTTTTGCAGTACCAGGGTCATCCTTATGCCCGGTGGTGGCCGTACGGAAATTTTTGGAGGTATGCCCGGGGGAAAAAAAACACATGGGTCGTTTAGAGAGCAGGTAAAAGGAAAAAAATGTTGGTGTTATGTATCTTATTGGTAGGGCGGCTGGGTTACGCTGGAGCTATTTCTTTTGTCTTACAGGTTCGGCGCCGGCCCTGGTATGGATCATGGGCCACTCCTATGTGTATTGGGGGGCCAAGAGGGCAGAGGCCAGACCGGGAGGTAGACAGTTGGGTTTTCCCAGGGAGGAGGCTAGGATTCATTGGATAGGGGTGAGAGGGATGCTGCGGAGCAGGCTTGTTCCCGAAGTGCATATGTGGTGTCCCAGTACAGGTATTTGTTGTAGTCCCTGTCAGATTGAGGCCCTCGGCTTGTGGGATCTCCCCTGCAGGGACTCAGATAGTTATGATGTGATTTATATACTGTTATGGTTGATAATACGTTTATTAGGTGTGTATAGCTTTAAGAGGTTTAGTCAACCATCTCATGTTCAGTCAGTGTATTAGAGTCAGGAGGATTAAATGCTAGATAAGACCTTATTGTGTTATGTTATCCTACAAGGCAGTCTCTATGATCCACAGCTCTCAACCAATAGGCTTCAGTCTAAACAGGCCCTTATAAGGGATTGTACTTCCTGTTTAAGCCAGTCTAATGCTTCCCTCAGTTCCTGGCAGAGCAGAGCAACACACAGTCAAAGAAGCATTGCAGGCCTGAAGCCTCCAGGAGAAAATACAGCAAAGAGTGGAGTATCCCTAAACATTACAGAACCAGTACTTCAGCTCATTTATCAGATCAATCCGTTATTCCGGCAAAAAAGCCTCAAGTCTACAGACACTTCAGTAAGTGTATCTTTTTTCCAGCCTAGTTAAGCATAGGCCCTGAATTACTATCCGGCTTTTGCAGCCGAGTATATACAGTATATGATCAACTAAGCTCAAGCATTATCAGCTGTGTGATCCAGAGACTGCCTGCAGAACATTTTGACACTCTGTTTAAAGCTGTGAAGATTTTGACACCTGCCTTCATGCCAGTAAAGCCTTTGTTGTTTTAACCCCCTGTTGTGGACTGTGTTATTACCATCCTAACTAGCGGGGATACGGAGGCCCCCGGAGCTGTAGTTTCCCGGGGTATACCAAGACTACAGTGGCGTCACGTGACAGAGAGGGTTAATACCATCTGGCCCTCACTAAGGGTTAATACCACCTGACCCTGGGCTCCTAGCCCCAAGAACCAAGTAGCTAACCATCAAGCGCATGTGTGTGGCCGTTGGACTCACCCTCCCCGGTCACCACATCGTTTTCTGGCGTCACGAACAGGATACGGGTGTATGCCTTAACCATTCAGCCACTAAAGCAAGTCCTCCCCCCCCAGAATCTGAACTGTGTCATTGAAAGTAATTTACTCAGCGAGGCGCATATACAAGTGGTGGGGAAGGTGAAGGAAAGACTGTTAGCTGCCATTGTTAAGTGGAGAAAGTCTGTACCTGAAGGGGTTAAATTGTTTCCAGCATTTCCCGCGCGCGGGAGCGGTCGCAGCTCCGCCCAGTCAAGCCCCGGCGGTGACGCCTCTTCAGTGTGCAAGCCGGAACTAGAGAATCCACTCTGTGTTGCACGGAGGAAACAATTGCTGACCGGACCAAAAAAAAGGAAGTTGCCGGGCGCAGCCATAGCAACGTGTCCGGCAATAAAAGACGTCGCACTCAAAGACAGCGCACTCAACGACATCGCACTCAAAGACAGCGCTCTCAAAGTTTCTTAAAGTGACAGCGCACTCAAAGACAGCGCTCTCAAAGTTTCTTAAAGTGACAGCGCACTCAAAGACAGCGCTCTCAAAGTTTCTTAAAGTGACAGCGCACTCAAAGACAGCGCTCTCAAAGTTTCTTAAAGTGACAGCGCACTCAAACAAGGCTACAACATGTCAGCCCCAAGATCACCAGATGCAGGTGATGTACCAGATCCTCTTGCGGCTCCTGCACAAGCTACCCCTCCGGGATCACCTCCAGTACGACGTCATGACAGTGGGGCCCCCCCATTCTACCTGGGGAAGCCTGTGTTGCCTAACTACAGAGGGGATCCCTTTTCCCTCAAGGATTTCCAGGAGAGCTTCCAAAGCATTTTCTCTCTCTACTCTCTCCCCCCTAACCAACAGGTGCTGTTGCTCTTGGGACAATTGCAGGGACCTGCACGTGAGGAAGTCCGTACCTGGCCCACTTCTGAGAAGACCACAGTAGATCAGATCTTCGAGGGATTACATCAGGTATTTGAGTCCCACTCACCCTCAGAGGTCCGCCTCAGGCTGTACGAGAGGCGACAAAAGCCGGGGGAAACACTAAGGGCATATGCAGTAGCCTTGCAGAATGCCCTGGAGGCAGTCCAGAAACTGGACAATATCACCCCTGACCAGGGTAACAAACTATTGATGGATAGATTCATAGAAGGGGTCCAAAATAAATGGGACAAGGCGCAATTAAAGATGTTAGCTGTACAGAACCCCAATATGTCTTTCTCTGCCTTTAAGCGCCTAGCCCTTCAAGTTATAGAGCAGGGAGCAAGCCCTGAGGAGCATCCTGACCCTAAAACGGAACCCATGGGTGCGGCGGCGTGCCCTGCACCACTGTTACCACCAGCCCCCGCACCCGTGGCTGTCACCCCGGCCTCCACTACAATTACTGAGATTCAAGAGGTTAGACAAGATATTGCCCAGCTTACCCAAGTGGTAAAGGAGTTGGCTAATCACACCACTCGGGTACTTAGAGAGCCTCCAGAGACTAAGAGACCTACTCCTCCCCGTTATAGCGGGCCTCGCTCGGGACCATCTAGTAGGCCTTACTGTGATTTCTGTGACAAACCCGGTCATTGGAAGATGCAATGCTGGGCTTTAAACGGGCGTCCCCTGAGGTCGAGGACCGGCCCTCAGGAAAACGAATCACAGGTCCAGCAGAAGAGCCAATATACTCAGGACAGTCCTTATACATTGCATCCTGCCCCTATGTAAATGTTACCATAGATGGTGTCCAACTGCAGGCCCTGATTGATACAGGCTCGCAGGTGTCTACCATCTCTAAGGGCCTATTCTATAGGTACTGGAATGTCGATTCATTGTGTGAACCAGATGATATGGATTTTAGTGTCCTGGCAGGGGACGGGAAACCAATTCCCAGACATGGGTACTGGGAGCCCACTATTCAGCTGAGAGGTCACACACTTAGAGGTCAAGGTATAATTGTCACTAATGTCACGGTACCAGGGGCCACAGAGTTTATATTGGGGATGAATATAATGAGACATTGCTTCAGTGATATTTTGGATGCCTTGCATGCCTCTCTCCCCCACATGTCTTCCTCAGGTCAGAGGACTGCGCAACACCATCTAAAAATTCTGAAAGCAGAACAGAAGTTCGCGAACCGGAGAGGAGAAATCGGTAAAGTTCGGATCCAAGACATGAGGCCCGTGACCCTGCAGCCGAACACAGAGACAATTTTGTGGTGTCGGGCGCGCCCTGGTGTAAGGAATCAGGACTATCAGGCCTTACTGGAGCCCATACAATCTGAAGATTTTCCTTTGGTCCGAGCCGCAAGGAGCCTAGTGACGGTGGTGAATGGACGGGTCCCAGTCCGCCTAGTTAATTTGTCCGGCGTAGCCACCACCCTACCAAAGTACACTCCAGTGGCCCAACTTGTTTTCTTGGACTCCAGTGACATACTCTCTTCACGGAAGGCGGCCCAACAGCTGAGTGCCCAAACCGTGTCAGGGGCTACCGAAAATTCTCCAGAACCTTGGTGGCGCCAACTGCAAATAGGAGGATCTCTCACCCCACCAGAACAAGTCGAAGGGGTCATCGAGGTGGTGAAGGAGTGCCAGAGTGCCTTCAGCAAACACCCAACCGATTTTGGAAAAACCTCCATGATTAAGCATCGAATCCTGACCGGCGATAAACCCCCCATCAAGGAAAGGCATCGGCCTGTGGCACCAGGCATGTACCAAACCGTCAAGAAACTGTTAACCGACATGAAGGAGGCAGATGTAATACAAGAGAGCCAGAGTCCCTGGGCAGCACCCATGGTGTTAGTTAAGAAGAAGGATGGGACCATCCGTTTCTGTGTTGATTACAGGAAGTTGAACGACATCACCCATAAAGACGCATACCCTCTCCCCCGGATTGAGGAGTCACTCACCGCGTTGGGTTCTGCGGCCTACTTCTCTACATTGGATCTGACCAGCGGATACTGGCAGGTGCCCATGGCCGTCGAAGACAGGGAGAAAACAGCCTTTGTCACCCCCATGGGTCTTTTCGAATTTAAGAGTATGCCCTTTGGGCTGTGCAATGCCCCAGCTACCTTTCAACGGCTGATGGAGAGATGTCTGGGACACCTTAACTTCCAGAGTGTCCTACTCTACCTGGATGACGTGATTGTGTATTCCAAATCCTATCAGGAACATTTGACTCACCTGTCCGACGTCTTCCAAGTACTGATCCAGCATGGTCTGAAAGTCAAACCCTCCAAGTGCCACCTACTCAAGCCACCATCCGACGCCGGTTCTACTGGATTGGAATGAGGAGCGACGTTGAAAAGTGGTGCAGTGAGTGTGCAGTCTGCAATATCACCAAGAATGGTCGCAAGAATGCGCGAGCACCTCTCCATTCCATTCAGAGCGAGAGGCCCAACCAATTGGTCGCCTTGGATCATGTCAAGCTGTCACCTACCCGGTCCGGGTATTCATATGCTCTCACCATGGTGGATCACTATTCCAAGTGGGTAGTGGTTGTGCCAGTCAAGGACTTAACAGCCAAGACAACAGCCCAGATGTTCTACACCCATTGGGTACAGATACTTGGATGTCCTGAAACTGCCTTGTCCGACCGAGGTCCGGCCTTTGAGGCCCAACTGTTTCAAGAATTGTGCCAGTTCCATGCTTGTAAGAAACTCAGGACCACTGCCTATCATCCGCAAGGGAATGGACTCTGTGAGAGGATCAACCAGGTGTTTATCCACATGCTGAGAGCGGCTTCTGTATCCCGACCTGAAGAGTGGCCTCAACTAATGCCTGAATTGTTGGAAATCTACAACAATACCATCCACTGTTCCACTGGTTATACTCCATTTTACCTCATGATGGGCCGACACGGTCAACTGCCTAAAGACAGGGTCTTTGGACTTCAAGCACCTTTCAACCACTCCCCCCAAGCCTCTTCGGAGTGGGTCTCGGAACATCAGAAAAGGATTCAGGAAGCGAGAGAGATAGTCAACAAAAAGATGGGCGAGGCACACTATAGGCAGCAACAGGACTGCAACCGCCATGCCTCTGCCCAGCCGTTGCAAGTTGGTGATAAAGTCTGGCTGAAGAAGCATCCTAGAACCCATAAGTTGGACTCCCTTTGGGAAACTGAACCATACACAGTGATTTCCATCCCTTACCCGGACTCTGATGTCTACTCAGTTCAAAAAACCGGATATGAACCACAAGTTGTCCACCGAAACCGGATCAAGCTGTGTCACAAAGGGAACCTGCCTGTGTTGGTGCCTCCTTCTGCACCACCAAGTCTTCCACCTCCAGTTCAGCCAGCACAAGTGCGGCCCACCAAGCCAGTTGAGCCTGAGAGGCCACTCCTGATGTTCGAAGATGATCCTCTCTTCCCTTCTGACCAAAACGTCTTCTTTGGTTATGTGCCAATCAGTTCCATTCCATCAACCTCAGTCTTGGCACCAGAAGCTCCAGAGTTTACTCCAGCCATCCGCTCACCTGCTGCAGTCCCATCAGAACCTTCTAATGTGGGAGAAAGCTCCATAAGTCAAGAGCCATCACAGGCCCCCATTGTCCAAGATGAAGGTGCAGCTGTCAGTCCAGAAGAAGCAAGTGTTCAAGGAGAAAACAGTGCTCCAGAAAACTCAGAAATGGTGTTGCGTAGATCCGCCAGACCTAATTTCGGATATCCCCCAGCAAGATATAGGGATTAATTATACCTACAATATATGTAGATAGACTACATACACCTCAGTTAGTATACATCTCAAGTATACATCATTACTAACTAATATGTCACTAGTTACCTACTTACCTTATTTAGTGTATAGGAACATACCTGGCCAGTAAGTCTCCTATCCCTCACTTAAGCACTACAAAAAGAAAAGGGGTATCCTCTAAGAAATGTCTAATTGTGTACTTCAGGCATAGGATAAAAATGTCTAGCAAATATTAAAGTGTGTTCTGGGGAGAAGAGCTAATAGCCTAAGGGCCCCAGTAGCCATGGCATTGGGTAGAAAGCCTCCGGCAGCCCAATCCAAAACCTGCTCAGTCTTAAAAGTGTGATCTAACAATAATATACTATTCAAAACTGAGTGATAACGTTTAACAGATATGTATTCTGTCTGGGACCCAGATAACCACTTACCCTGCACAAAATAATGATCTCACTTTATCTAATAAGCCTGCAAGGGACATTTATGTGTATAATGCCTCGGGACTTATCATATGATCCTGTTCTTATATGTTTATTTTTCCCAAAGAACCTGGAACGGACATTGGTGTACAAATGCCTCAGGACTTCTAGTGGCCCCAAGGTCACCTCGTTTCCTCAATCCGTCAGTGCCTTAATCGTCGAGGACGACTTCTGTTTAGTGGTGGGGTTTGTGGTGTCCCAGTACAGGTATTTGTTGTAGTCCCTGTCAGATTGAGGCCCTCGGCTTGTGGGATCTCCCCTGCAGGGACTCAGATAGTTATGATGTGATTTATATACTGTTATGGTTGATAATACGTTTATTAGGTGTGTATAGCTTTAAGAGGTTTAGTCAACCATCTCATGTTCAGTCAGTGTATTAGAGTCAGGAGGATTAAATGCTAGATAAGACCTTATTGTGTTATGTTATCCTACAAGGCAGTCTCTATGATCCACAGCTCTCAACCAATAGGCTTCAGTCTAAACAGGCCCTTATAAGGGATTGTACTTCCTGTTTAAGCCAGTCTAATGCTTCCCTCAGTTCCTGGCAGAGCAGAGCAACACACAGTCAAAGAAGCATTGCAGGCCTGAAGCCTCCAGGAGAAAATACAGCAAAGAGTGGAGTATCCCTAAACATTACAGAACCAGTACTTCAGCTCATTTATCAGATCAATCCGTTATTCCGGCAAAAAAGCCTCAAGTCTACAGACACTTCAGTAAGTGTATCTTTTTTCCAGCCTAGTTAAGCATAGGCCCTGAATTACTATCCGGCTTTTGCAGCCGAGTATATACAGTATATGATCAACTAAGCTCAAGCATTATCAGTTGTGTGATCCAGAGACTGCCTGCAGAACATTTTGACACTCTGTTTAAAGCTGTGAAGATTTTGACACCTGCCTTCATGCCAGTAAAGCCTTTGTTGTTTTAACCCCCTGTTGTGGACTGTGTTATTACCATCCTAACTAGCGGGGATACGGAGGCCCCCGGAGCTGTAGTTTCCCGGGGTATACCAAGACTACAGTGGCGTCACGTGACAGAGAGGGTTAATACCATCTGGCCCTCACTAAGGGTTAATACCACCTGACCCTGGGCTCCTAGCCCCAAGAACCAAGTAGCTAACCATCAAGCGCATGTGTGTGGCCGTTGGACTCACCCTCCCCGGTCACCACACATAAATAAAAAAATCATTTTGCACGTGGGCGGGAATGACCTCGGCCTTCAGTCTATGTTGGACCTGATCAAGGACATAAAGTTCGATGTCCTCAGGCTGCGCATGGCTTTCCCAGACATGGTGGTAGTGTGGTCTGACATGGTGTCGCGTACGTCGTGGCGCCTCGTCAGATCGTGGGGGGGAATAAATAGGGCCAGGAGAAAGGTTAACAGGGACGTTGGGCGTTTCATGGTGAGGAACGGAGGGTTGGTCATTCGGCACATGGAGCTTGAGGAGGAGACATGGAGGTACTTGCGCAGGGATGGGGTGCACTTATCAGATGTCGGGATCGACATGTGGGTGCTGGGTCTGCAAGACGGCATACAGAGGGCCCTTAGGGTGTGGAGGGTCGCCCAACTGTAAAGGCTTTTACAGTGGTGCGCTGTGGCGGGTGTCGGTCGTTTTGCAGGAGAAGGAAATACCAGTAAAAGATGGGTCAGGACTCGTCGTTGGTATGGGTCCTGATCAGGGCAGGACTTAGGGTGGTGGGGGCCCCTGGGCTTGTGTGTTGAAGGGGCCCCCTGGAGCCGAGAATTGGGGGGGATCAAAGTTGTTGAGCGGGGGGGGGGGGCGAATTGAAGTTGTTGAGCGGGGGGGGGCGCATTAAAGTTGTTGAACGGGGGGGGGATTTTGCAGTTGTTGAGGGGGGGGAGTGCCTCTCACCTGTGCCAACAGCCGGGGCCACAGACTGTCATTAGCCCGGCTGTCGGCTTTCTTCCCTTCAGCAGCCACAGTCCTCCACACACCACTATGGTTCCTCCTGCTTCCGTGCTGCCTCCTCTTGCAGTGCGGGAAAATTAACCCTTTTTCGGGACTGCGGGAAGAAGCTGTCTGTGCGGGAAAGTCCTGCAGAATCCGTGCGTGTTGGGAGGTATGCGCAGGGCCGCCATCAGGAATTTTGGGGCCCCTTGCACAGCTTAAGGCATGGGCCCCCTGAAGCAGAGAACCTAGGGGGGGGTGGGGGTGCTGCCGCCTGAAATTGAGAAGCGTGGGGGCTGCCGCAAATTGAGAAGCGGGGGGGGCCTTTACAAAAAAAAGAAGAAATAAAGAAGAAAACAAATATATATAAATATATGTAGCCATCCGGGGCCCTGGGGACCTCTGGGCCTTTTAATAAAAAGAAAAAATAAACCTCTGGGCCCTTTAATAATAAAAAAAAAAACATTTATAAAAAATACATAAAAAAAGGGAGGTTGCCAAACCCGGGGGCCCTGGGGACCTCTGGGCCCCTGGGAACCTCTGGGCCCCTGGGAACCTCTGGGCCTTTTAATAAAAAATAAACAAAAATAAAAAAATAAAAAAAGGGGGGGTTGCCACATGGGGCCCTGGGGACCTCTGAGCCCTTTAATAAAAAAAAATATATATATATATATATATATATATATATATATATATATATATATATAAAAATGTAATTTTTTTTATAAAAAAGGTGGGTTGCCATCCGGGGGCCCTGGAGACCCCTGGGCCCTTTAATAATAATAATAATAATAATAATAAAATATATATATATATATATATATATATATATATATATATATATATATATATATATATATATATATATATATATATATATATATATAATATATATAAAAATAAATATATAATTTTTTTTTTTTTTTACAAAAAATAAATAAAAAAAAGGGGGGTTGCCGTCCGGGGCCCTGGAGACCCCTGGGCCCTTTAATAATAATAAAAATATATATATATATATATTATATTATATATATAAAAATAAAAAATATATAAAAAAAACATTTTTTTACAAAAAATAAATAAAAAAAAGGGGGGTTGCCGTCCGGGGCCCCGGGGGCCTCCGGGCCCCTGGGGACCTCCGGACCCCTAAAAAAAAAAAAAAAAAAAAAAAAAATTTTTTTTTTTTTTTTTTTTTTTTAAAGGGGGCCCCCTATTGGGTGGGGCCCCTGGGCTTGAGCCCAGTCAAGGCCAATGGTAAGTCCGGCCCTGGTCCTGATAGTTGGGATTTCAGCAAGCGGAGGCTTAGCTGGAAGTATGGTAAATGGGGCACTGCGGTCAGGATCTGTCTTTGAGCCAGGAAGTCGGCTTGAGGCCTATTATCGGATGAAGAAGGCCGCAGTGCAAGAATTGGTTAAAAGGTTAAAAAAGGTTGCCTGCAAAATTGATCACACCTTGGGTTAGAACAAGTTTGGTTTTGAGTAATGTTAAAGTTTTATATTTTTAAATAAAGGAGGCTGCTACGGCCATGTTTACTCCACACCCTCGGTTTGGTCTAAGTTATTTTAGAAGGTATAGTATGTTAAGTAGTGGTTAAGAGGTAATGACATAGATTATACAACAGTCATGACATGACATGTTGAATGCAGCATATAAACATACCTTCTAAAATCCTTTTCAGAACTCCTTACCAAAAGCGAGAATTATATGCAAAGCCATTGGGGGTTATTTACCACTTTGCACTACATGTGCAAACTACAAGAGCAAAGCGCACTTGGAAGTGCAGTCGCTGTAAAACCGAGGGGGACATGTAAGGAGAATAAAAAACAGCATTTTAGCTTCCACATGATGGGATAATAAAAGCAGCAGAGCTTCCCCTCATTTCACATCTACCCCTCATATTTACAGTGATTCAGTGCAATTTCAAGTGCACTTTTCACTTGTAGTGCAAAGTGTATTTGCCTTTCGTAAATAACCCCCAAAGCATCTGCTAATGCATGTTTTCCTACCATGAAAATGTTCTACTTTAACCTAAATATTAAATGAAGACCAGGAAGAACCATATATCTTAGACAATTAATTGCATAAAAACATTATTCTAACATTGATCAATAGGAGGCTCTGGCGGCTGACCTGCCTTGTCTCCAAAGTGCCACAACAACAGGGAAGAGCCCAAGTAAGCAATATTCTTAGACTCCTTTCACACTGAGGCGCTTTGCAGTCACTATAATGCTAAAAATAGCTCCTGCAAAGCGCCCTGAAAGAGCCGCTCCATTCACTCCAGTGTGAAAGCCCTGAGGTGTGCTAGCAGGACGGTAAAAAAAAGCCTGCTAGCAGCATCTTTGAAGCGCTGTAAGAGCGATGAATACACTGCTCCTAAAGTGCCCCTGCCCATCAAAATCAATGGGCAGCGTCACTGAACCGCTGGCAAAGCGGGCGGTTTATTTACTAAAGGCAAATCCACTTTGCACTACAAGTGCACTGAAAGTGCAGTCGCTGTAGATCTGAGGGGTTCATACAAGGAAAATAAAAAACATGATTGGATGATAAAAATCAACAGAACTTCTCCTCAGATCTACACTTGCAGTGCAATTGTAGTGCAGAGTGGATTTCCCTTTAGACCCCTTTCACACTGTTTCGGTTTGCAGGCGCAATAACGCTAAAAATAGCGCCTACAAACCGACCTAAAAGAGCCGCTGCTGTCTCTCCAATGTGAAAGCCCCAAGGGCTTTCACACTGGAGCGGTGCGCTAGCAGGACGATAAAAAAAAGTCCTGCTAGAAGCATCTTTTGAGCGGTGTGTATATCGCTCCTCCCCCACTCCTGCCCATTGAAATTAAAGGGGCACCGCGGCTATACCGCCAGCAAAGCGCCTCTGTAGAGGTGCTTTGCGGTGGTTTTAACCCTTTCTCAACCGCTAGCGGGGAGGTAAAACCGCCCCCGCTAGCGGCCGAGTAGCGCCGTGAAATTGATGGTAAAGTGCTGCTAAAAATAACGTTGCTTTACCGCCAACGCTGCCCCCGCCCCAGTGTGAAAGGGGCCTTAGTAAATCAACCCCACTGACACTGAGGAGACAGAAGCAGACAGAACAGAGTGAAGTGCGTGTACATTTCCAGCCCTCAGAGCCTTCACTCACCCCTAGCCTATGATGATGATGATGATGATGAGGGTCCTGTCGGAGAGATGTTGATCACGCTGTCAGGCCCATGGTAGCAGGTTCATGAATTAGAATATCCATTCTAGGCAGAGAGCAGGTGAAAAGATACAGAGGTAAGGCTGAGGAGAATCCAGAGGGGAGTCCAGCTGACAGGCCTGAGGTAAATGCTGACTCCGCCCAGCGACAGGAGAGGATAAAAGTAAAAGGTTACACTCATTGGCTAGATGTTTCCCGCCAAATGATTTTTCACCAATCCAGTGCTCAACAGCTGAGGTAAATATCTCTAGCAACAGCACGCAGCTTGTCATCTGAAACACAAAACAGAAAGAGCAGAGAGACATGTACTTTATCACCATAGCCCTCTATTAAAAGTAAAAAATGTATTTATAAAACAAATGGGTTACGATCCCAGGGGGCCACTTCTCTATTTTATTCTTTCATGACATTCTCATATATAATTGCGTATACATGTGTGTGGACGCAAATTACCGCACTCAATCGTACAATTTTCACATTGTTTGAATGGCTCTGAACGCATTGCTGCATTATGGATCTTTACACAGCCATTTTCATTGTCCCATAGACAACAATGCACCTATCATAGGCGTGCGCACAGGGTGTGCAGGTGTGCCCAGGCACACCCTAATCACCCTGTACTGCACAGATTCCCCCTGCTGGTTGGCTGCAGAGAAAGGGACTAGGAAATCTCTATCCTCAGTTCCTTTCTCTGTCTCAAAAATGAGATATCAGGGGTCTGTTTAGGCCCCTGATATCCCCCCAATGGTGCTCCTAAAAAATAGTAAAAGAAAATAATAAAAAGATATTGTAATAAATAATAAAATAAAAAAAATAGTAAAAAGTAATAATAAAATAAAAATAAACTACAACAGTCCTTGCCCACTGACACCATCAACTGTTCTACTGACACTGTCCATTGCCATATATATATATTTATATACGCATGTGTGTTTGAGCTTTGTGGTGCACACCCTAATGTAATAGGCTGCGCACACCTATGGCACCTATATTCACATCCGTAACCCCCCCCCCCCAAAAAAAAACATGACTACAAACATGGTGTTTTTTTCACCTGTGCACAAGAGGCCTTAACCGGTTACAGAATGTCTCTCCTGGGTGAAATCCTGTACATCTACGGCTTTGCCCAGGTGAGCCACCAGAGGGCGCGAGAGGCGTCGCCGGAGCCAGGCGCACTCGTGCCTGCTGCACGTGGCTGGCGGGCGCGATCGTGTGCACGAGCGGCAGCACGGGGGTTTGTGTGTGTAAATGCAACAATCCCTGTGCTGTCAGAGGAGAGAAGACAGATTGTGTGTTTCTACAAAAGTAGAAACAGCGATCTGTCATCTCTCCTAGTTAGTCCCCTCCCCCCACAGTTAGAACACACAATCGGGAACACAGTTAACCCCTTGATCACCCCCTAGTGTTAACCCCTTCTCTACCAGTGACATTTACAGCACTGATCGCTCTGTAAATGTCAATGGTCCAAAAAATGTGTCAAGTGTCCAACCTGTTCGCCGCAATACCACTAAAAATCGCAGATCACCGCCATTACTAGTAAAAAAATTAAAAATAAATGCCATAAACCTTTCCCATAGTTTGAAGACGCTATAACTTTTGCACAAACCAATCAATATACGCTTATTGCGATTTTTTTATACCTCAAATATGTAGAAGAATACGTATCGGCCTAAACTGAAGAAAAAAAAAATCTTTGTTTTTTTTAAATATTGGGATATTTACTATAGCAAAAATTAAAAGATATTGGGGTTGATTTACTAAAGGCACTTTGCACTACGAGCGCACTGCAAGTGCACTTGAAAGTCCAGTCGCTGTAAATCGACAGGGGAAGATCTGAAATGAGGGGAAGCTCTGCTGATTTTAACATCCAATCATGTACAAGCAAAAATGCTTATTTTTATTTTCCTTGCATGTCCCCCTCAGATCTACAGCGACTGCACATGTAGTGGAAAGCGGATTTGCCTTTAGTAAATAAACCCCATTGTGTTTTTTTTTTCAAAATTGTCACTCTTCTTTTGTTTATCGCGCAAAAAATAAAAACCGCAGAGGTGATCAAATACCACCAAAAGAAAGCTCTATTTGTGGGAAAAAAAGGACGAAAATTTTGTTTGGGTACAACATCGCACGACTGCGCAATTGTCAGTTAAAGAGACGCAGTGTCGCATCGCAAAAAATGGCCTGGTCATTGAGCAGCCAAATCTTCCGGGGGTGAAGTGGTTAAAGGATAAGTTCACCTTTGGAACAGGTTATATCTTTCACCTGTTTATAGGATGGAAGATATAACATGTTTCAGCAACTGCAGCCTCTGCCCCCTACTACGTGACAGCGGGCGTGGGTTCTTCTCCCCACACCCCCTGTCACTATTCAGTTTCCTGTGAATGAATGCCTACAAGTACCATCAGCCATTGCTGCTGACAGCTTCTATTTTTTTAATGACCTAGGAGGGTGCTGGTGAGCGTTCTCGTAGTCCATTGATCTTCCGGATCTCAGGTTACTGCTTGCAGTAGGAGGAACAAGCAGACAGCGATCATGAGAGAAAAAATAAAATAAATAAATGCATTTTTTTACCCGCCGCAATGTGCATTTATTATTTTTTGGTAAAGGTGAACTTCTCCTTTAAGGCTAGGTTGACATCTGTGCGAATCCTTCTTTGGAATGGGTTGCTGTACCTGCAGGAAAAAGTCCCTGGCCCTTTTATAACAATGCAACCCTTTGGTGCAACAGAGTGACAGGAAGTGAAAGGAAGTCTACCCAATAGGGACACAGATGACAAAAAAGAAAAGCCTGGCAGGGGTTACAACCCTCCCTTACTCTATCCTAAATGGAAACATGTTTTGCTTTAAAGAAAAAGATGGATTTAGTCCAGAGAGTAAAACTGTATCTAACCCGCAGCAGCGTTTTTTTTTTCCTCACTTCCGACTGCCGCAGCAGCTAAGAATGTTTGTAAGAGATCGGATAATTGTACACTAGGAGAGTTTTTGTCCCCTATATGATATAAAATAAAATTCAGTAAAATAAAAAATTACCGCCTAAGCACATAAAATGCTACCCCCCAAAAAGTTTTTGAAGCCTTGATTGCACTACTTACATATTGCTGGAGGGAGAGCAATAATCCTAGGGCCATTATTCATGGTTAACTACAATCTGGTGACCCATAGGGACTTTAAAATGTCACCCATGGAAAAATTAGGGCACTGAAGTTTAGAGAAAAGCTGCTTAAAAATGTCACCTAAAGCCACGTATTGTACGCACATTTAGGTGCACCAAGCATTTGGATGTTAATGGATTTAATTGGCCACAATATGAATTTATTTTGGCCACTGCAATGCATTACATTCAAACCTACTTAAATTCGTCTAGCGTTTGTGTGTTTAGGTGCATCAAGCTTTTTTTTGCTCAAAATCTACTCTCCTGAGTGTGCTGGGTTTTCTTTTCAGCCTGCTAATACACCTGTAAATGCCTAAGTGTGCATAGATAGGCCCCCACAGAGCCCTGATCTCAACATCATGAGGTCTGTCTGGGATTACATGAAGAGACAGAAGGATTTGAGGCAGCCTACATCCGTAGAAGATCTGTGGATAGATCTCCAAGATGTTGGAACAACCTACCTGCGGAGTTCCTTCAAAAACCGTGGGCCAAATTCTCAAAAGAGATACGCAGGCGGAACTGCTGTTCAGCCTGCGTATCTCTGTGCCTAACTTTGGAAACGATCCTCAAAAGGCTTTTTCCAAAGTTAGGCAGAAGATCTGACATGTGTAAGACACTTACACTGTCAGATCTTAGGATGCAGTTCCACCAGAGGCGTCCCTAGGGGGGGGCCAGAGGGGGCCCTGACCCCCCCAACATCATGCTGTGCCCCACCATGTGCCCCCCCCCAAAAAATATTTTTTTTATTTTTTTGGAATTTTTGTATTTTGCTCCCTGAGAGGGGGAGCGCCTCCAGTCAGCTCTGCGGGGGATTCCTCCCCCTCCCTGTGCTCGCCGACACTGCATAATGCGAGCGCTCACACAACCAGATATTCTAGCCTGGACCGTGTTTAAGTGTGTGCACTGCAGACTGCAGTACACTGTAATCACTGAACTACATTATCTCCATCCCTTCTGTCCCCCCCGATCTGTCTCCATTCCCCTCTCCTGTTCTTTCAAAACATTCACAATTTACTTTCACTTTCAGTTAGGCAGATAATATACGGTGCAAATTTCTTTCCTGCATCCACAGATTGCAGGAAAGAAACGTGCATGATTCCCCCATCAACAGACAGTGGTGACAGGGGAATATCCCTCCTGCCCAGCAATTATATTCTCCCGACAAACAGTGATTATCACCAGTGGCTATACAGCAACCACTAGTGATAATCATAAGAGAATCTGCTCATTAATGGTTCAAATCTCAGCCAGTTCCTGCTGAACCAGCTGAGATTTAAACTGTCTATGACTGGTCTTAGCTCTTAGGCAGCCCATACATTGATTAGCACTGTGATCGGGCATGTGGGATTTTAAACACACCCGAGCCCATCTCTATTGGTTGTAGACAGTTGAGCTCCCTGCTGGTTGCTTAGCAGCAGTGGACCCTTCTCTGACATGCTGATCGGGATGCAATCCAGGTGATGCTCTTAGTCAAATCCTAGTCATAAATATCAGTGATTTTATTGATCAAAGCCCACGATTTATAGGCATAGAGCCCACATGGCTGCTGATCATACGGTTGATTATATTTATGTGGTTGTACTCTTGATGCTAATAAATACTGTGTTTATTAGATCTGACTGGGAGCATCACCTGGATCACATGCCGATCAGCATGTCAACAGAGAAGGTTATACAGCATTACTGCTGCTAGGTGACCAGCTGGGGGCTCGGCTCTCTATAACCAATAGTGCCAGCCTTCCCCTGCATGCACCCATAATGTCACCAGCACTAGGTCCTAATAGACTGCCGCCGCTGCCAAGAAGACAGATGCCAGACCAGCTCTGTAAATAGCAGGGACAATGGGGGGCCCCAGTATAGTAGGAAGGGAGCTCACTGCAGAACATGTGAAAGGGCCCATAGTGGGATCGTAGTAAAGGGCCCCAGGATATATATATATATATATATATATATATATATATATATATATAATTGCATTTTATAGTTGGCCTCCCTACTTTTGTCCCTGTCCCCCCATGTGCCCCGCCTAAATATGAAAGCTGGAGACGCCACTGAGTACCGCATCCGCCGCTGGGGGCATTTCTCATTGAAATGCAGCTTTGCGTATGCAAATGAGGACTTAAGCAGATCCACAACGCTTTTAAGCATTGTGATTTCTGCGTAAGTTCCGATTTGCTTGCGCAAAACTAGGGCTGGTTTTACAATGTGGAAAGTTAGTAACACCATGTAAAAGCCCATTCAAGCGACGGCATTTGGTATGCATTCCTGAGGGAGAACTCCACGGCAATTTGTAAAATCAAAACCGGCATGGGTTCCCCCCCAGGAGCATACCAGGCCCTTAGGTCTGGTATGGGTTGTAAGGAGACCCCCCCTACGCCGAAAAATCGACGTAGGGGGTCCCCCTACAATCCATACCAGACCCGTATCCAAAGCACGCTACCCGGCCGGCCAGGAATGGGAGTGGGGACGAGCGAGCGCCCCCCCCCCCTCCTGAGCCGTGCCAGGCCGCATGCCCTCAACATGGGGGGGTTGGGTGCTCTGGGGCAGGGGGGCGCACTGCGGGCCCCCCCACCCCAGAGCACCCTGTCCCCATGTTGATGAGGACAGGACCTCTTCCCGACAACCCTGGCCATTGGTTGTCGGGGTCTGCGGGCGGGGGCTTATCGGAATCTGGGAGTCCCCTCAAATAAGGGGGCCCCCAGATACCGGCCCCCCACCCTAAGTGAATGGATATGGGGTACATCGTACCCCTACCCATTCACCTGGAGGCAAAGTGATAGTTATTAAACACACAACACAAGGGTTTTTAAAATCATTTATTAGTCTGCTCCGGAGGCCCCCCCTGTCTTCTTTAGCTCTAATACCAGGGGGGGCTTCTTCTTCCACTCTCCGGGGGGGGTCTTCTCCGCTTTCCGGGGGTCTTCTCCGCTCTCCGGGGGTCTTCTCCGCTCTCCGGGGGTCTTCTTCTATCTTCGCCGCTCTCCGCTGTTGACTCGGCGCACCCCGGTTCTTCTCCAGCTGTCCGGTGCCTTCTCCTTCAGCGCTGGCTGCCTGCTATCTACGTGTGTTAGCTCAATTACTAGCAGGCAGCCAGCGCGGTCTTCTGTGACGTCATGTTCTTCTCGTCTCTTCTTCTCCCTTCTTCCGATGTTGACTCGACGCCTCTTCTCACTGCAATGATGGAAGCGTGCCTTGCATCCCATTTATATAGGCATCACCGTCCCATCATGCTCCGGTAAGTACCCACGTGGTGGGTGCCTACCCACGTGGGTACCTACCGGAGCATGATGGGACGGTGATGCCTATATAAATGGGATGCAAGGCGCGCTTCCATCCCAGGAGGACCGCCTTGCGACGGAGGCACTTAAGTTACACGGCGTGTAATTTCTAGGTAAGTGCTTTGAAGATCGGGCACTTAGGTAGAAATTTAACGCCTGTGTAACTTAACTGCTGAAAGTTAAGTTAGGCAGCTTTTTTGAGAATTTGGCCCAGTGTATCTAGAAGAATTGATGCTGTTTTGAAGGCAAAGGGCGATCACACCACCATTTAGTTTGCATGTGTTGCGCTATATAAGTTTCTCACTCACACCAAATATTGAGTTGATTTGGATTTCTCTTCTGTTCATTTACTTTCTATTTTGTTAATTGATAAAAATTACTGGTTGGGGGGGGGGGGGCGCAAGCAAACCGTGCGCCAGGTCCGCACTTACCCCATCCACGGTTGCGGCTTCCCCCGGATTCTCCTCCCTGCCAAAGCAGTTTTAAAAACTACCCCTTGTCCTGATTGGCCAGGAGGGGAAGCCAGAAGACAATAGCGAATTAGGATGCATTAAGGTGAAAAAACACGAGGGTTTACAACCCCTTTAAAAATTCTAACAACCAACAAGAATAATGCCCTGCACACACGATCGGTCCATCCGATGAAAACGGTGTGATGGACCGCTTTCATCGGTTAACCGATGAAGCTGACTGATGGTCAGTCGTGCCTACACATTATCAGTTAAAAAACAATCGTGTCAGAACGCGGTGACGTAAAACACAACGACGTGCTGAAAAAAATTAAAGTTCAATGCTTCCGAGCATGCGTCGACTTGATTCTGAGCATCCGTGGATTTTTTTTTAAAAAATTTTATTTGTAAAACAGGGATAAGGCCGCGCGGGCCGACAAGCAAAAGAAAATACATCAGTACACACAGTGCACGCAGTGCATCGAATCACACTTCAACAGAACACATTGCATTAGAAACATTGCTACCTTCCCCCTCGGAAGCCCCCCCGCGGGCCGCCAGCGCCGGTAAGGGCCCGCGTCCCCGGGGGAAGGCCCGAAGGCCGCCCCGCGCCAACAGCCCGCAGCGGCCCCCAGGGAAGGGGAGGAGGAGCTCCCCAGCCTGCGGTAAAACATCATAGCAACATGCTCGGACCGCGCAACCGGCCCTAACTTTTTCTTTTTATACAGGAGGGCCCCCAGGTGGGGGTCGTGAAAAAAGGTCAAGGGTAGAGGAACAGAGCAGAGGTGTAGCTCGGAAGAAGGAGAGGGAGAAAAAGAGGGCGGTCGAAGATAGGGAAAGAGAGAAGGGAGTAGGGATTAATTCTTCTAGTCGCCCGCCCCTCCGTAGGGAGGGGGGGGGGGAGTCTCGCATGTAGCGCTCCGCGCAAGCACAGAGCCGGTCAGGGACTGGAGGGCATCCGCCCACAGGTATATGTTCACACGTCCGTTGAGGGCTCTCTCAATGCCTGGCCCTCAGCCGAGTATCTAAAAATATCCCAGAGCTGCCAGGTGTTTTTAAAGGTTTCCTGCCTGTTGTGCGCTGTGAGGACCAAGTCCTCCATGCGCCTAATCTCTTCCACTTTTGCGAGCCACTGGGGTATTGTCGGCGGGTGGGCGTCTTTCCAGTGGAGTGGGATGCAGGCCTTGGCTGCGTCCAACAGGTGTCTAATTACAGATTTCTTGTACGTCTTCTCCGGAATGCTAAATGTGTGCAGGAGGAAAACCGAGGGCTCTGCTGGGATATCGTGGTCAATGAATTTTTGAGCCACCTCGCGGATCACTCGCCAGAAGTGGCTCAAGCTGGGACATGACCAAAAAATGTGCAGTAGCGTCCCCCTATCGGCGCGACAGCGCCAGCAGAGGTCCGACGTTTCCGGAAAAAACTTGTGGAGCAGCACTGGGGTCCTGTACCACCGTGATAGGAGCTTGTAGTTTGTCTCCTGTGTCTTAGCGCAGATGGAGGATTTATGTGTGAATCTTAGGATGTGGTGGCGCTTGGCCGCGTCAAAATTACAGCCCAGTTCCTCCTCCCACTTAAGTATACCCGGGGGCACAAAATCCGCGCGCGGGGCGTTTAAAATATTGTAGGTTAGGGAGAGCGTGTGTGATGTACTGCCCGAGGTGTTGCAGGTCTCCTCTAGTGTTGTGAGGGGTCGAGTGTTGGCGACCGGGGGTGTCAGGGAGCGGAGAAAGTGGTCCAGCTGGCGGGCCCTCAAAAAATCCAGACGATACGGTCCCTCCGGATCCGAGAGCTCGGCGACACTACACCACCTCCCCCCCACAGAGAAATGGGAGGACTGGTGGAGGCCCGCACTGCTCAGTCTCCGGAAAACCGCATCCTGCATGCCCGGCGTGAACCGGGGGTTCCCCAGTATGGGGTATAGAGGAGAGTTGGTTGAGGATATCGACGCCTGCGGTATAAGTCTAGCGCAAATACGTATCGTATTACCGGCCAGTGGGTGACGTTTGGTTTCCGCCGGAACATCCGAGGCGCACCAGGGGGCTCTGTTCAGGGGGAGCTCGCACTGGTCCTGCTCTATCTGCGCCCAGAGCTTGTTGTCCTGGTTACGGCACCAATCCACGAGTCTGCTTAGATGAATCGCGTGGTGATAGGTGCGGACATCTGGTACCGCGAGGCCCCCCTGGGATTTAGGTAAAACCAGGAGTCTCGCTGGGAGACGTGGTCTTTTTTTAGCCCAAATGAATTCCGTGAGCATGGTTTGCACCTGTTTAAAATATGAGGTGGGAACGTGAATGGGCAGTGCCTGCAGGAGATACAAAAATTTCGGGAGGATTGTCATCTTCACGATGTTGCAACGACCCACCCAAGAGTGCAGTCCCGTATGCCATTTGTTTAGGAGCGCTCGAATTGACTTCAGCAGGGGCGGGAAGTTAAGATCATACACCTGGGAGAACGTCTGGGGTATGTGTGTGCCCAGGTACTTTAGGGCGGTCGCCGTCCATTTCAGCCTGAACTTCTCCTGTAGATGCATTAGTTGTGTTCGTGATAGCCCCACCCCCATGGCTTCTGATTTGGTGAGATTGATTTTTAAATTCGAGAATACCCCGTATCGCTCAAATTCCCCCATGAGGGCGGGGAGGGAGACAGTAGGATTGGTGAGGGTAAACATGAGGTCATCGGCATAGGCCGACACCTTGTGTTGGGTGCGATTCCCCGCGACCCCCGATATACCTGGGTGCAGCCGCACCTGGCATAGAAATGGTTCTAGTGAGAGAGCAAAGAGGAGGGGTGACAGCGGGCATCCCTGTCGCGTCCCGTTAGTGATCGGGAAGGGGTCAGAAGACACCCCATTAGCCCGTACCCTGGCTGTGGGGGACGTATAAGTCGCTGCGATCCACGACATCATGTTACGGCCTAATCCTACGTGTCTTAGCGTCGCGAGCATGAAGGCCCAACCTACTCGGTCAAAGGCCTTCTCCGCGTCGGTGCTCAGAAAAATACTAGGTGTCTTGGTACGGGTGGTGGTGTATAGCAAGTCTAGGACTTTGGTGGTATTGTCCCTCGCTTCTCTCGTTGGGACAAAGCCCACTTGGTCAAGGTGAATGAGACGGGGCAGGTGGGGCTGTAGTCTGGTGGCGATAATTTTGGTAAACAATTTAAGGTCCGTATTAAGGAGGGAAATGGGTCGATAGCTTCCGCAACACGTCGGGTCCCTGCCTTCTTTAGGGATAACTGCAATCTGTGCTTGGAGTGTGGAGGGGTGTAGGGCACCGCCCTCGGTAAGGCTATTAAGCATCTTTACCAGGTGGTTCCCCAGGGATGGCAGTAGTGTCTTATAATATTGGAGCGTGAGGCCGTCCGGCCCGGGGGTTTTCCCTGATTTGGTGTTGCTCACCGCGAGCTGGAGCTCGGCTAACGTAATTGGGGCCTCTAATAAAGCGCGCGTCTCGGCGGGTAGGGTAGGCATACGGGAGGAGGAAATGTAATCCTCCATTCGGTCCGGGGCTGGGGGTGTCGCGGATATATTATAGAGTGATTCGTAGAAGGACTTAAACTCCTTCGAAATCTGTTGTGGCATGGTCACCTTCAGGCCCGTCGTGGAGCGTATATGCGGGATGTAGGACGCAAGTTTTTGGTCACGGAGTGATTGGGCTAGGAGTCTGCCGCATTTATTGCCTGACTCGTAGATCTTTTTGCGAGTTATCTGTAGAGCCAACTTAGCCTTAAAAGTAAGCAGATCGGTGAACTGTGTACGTATCACGTCGAGGTCTGCCTTTAGCGGACCCGTCGGGGTTTGCTTGTGTCTAATCTCCAGGTCCCTGAGTTTGTCAAGTAGGGAGTTCAGCTGGGTCGTCCTCAGTCGCTTAAGTCTCGCCCCGTGTTTAATAAGGGTACCACGAATCACAGCCTTATGGGCTTCCCAGACCAGGCCGTCCCCGCTCTCCGCTGTGTCGTTAGTCTGAAAATAGTCGGTTATGTCTCTAGTTATGTCAGCCAATACTTCAGGATCCTGCAGTAGGCTCTCATTAAGTCTCCACGGTTTCCTTTGTCCTCTGTAGAAGTCTGTTAAGGCGTAGAGAGACCGGAGCATGGTCCGACCACGTGATGGAGCCCAGCGAGGTCCCCCTAACCGCCTGCAATTGGCCATGGGGGACAAAAATGTAGTCGATCCGCGAGTACGCATTATGGGGGCGGGAGAAGAACGTATAGTCTCGTTCACGTGGATGAAACATACGCCATGTGTCAATAAGCTGTGAAGCATTTAGCGCTAAATGGATGGTCCTACGTGCACCCCGGGTACTCGAGGAGCGTCCCGTTGAAGTATCCTCCTCAGGGATCAGGGGGATATTGAAATCCCCCCCTACAATAAGCTGGCCCTCAGAGAAATTCCGGAGTGCGGTCAGGTGGTTTTTAATGAAGGTGTCTTGTTGGCTATTAGGGGCGTAGAGGGTGGCAAAAGTGACCTTCGCGTCGCCGATCTGGCCTTTAAGGAAAATAAATCTGCCCTTCGGATCCGTCCGGATCCCGGACAAAGTCCATGGAATCTTTGCTGAGATCAAGATCGAGACACCCCTAGATTTGGCTTCCGAGTATGCGGAGTGGTATACCGTCGGGTAAAACCTATTCTTCAGGATTGGGAAGGCATTCTCTCTGAAGTGCGTCTCCTGTAGGAGAACAACATCCGCGTTCAGGCGCCTCATATCGTGAAGCAGCAGCCGCCGCTTCTCGGGGACATTAAGTCCTTTCACGTTTAGAGTGACAATAGTTATCTCGTCCATATTTCTTGAGGGGAGGGGGGGGAAGGGCGAGCGATCAGAAGGAGGAGGGGGGGGTGTAGGGGGCAGGAGGTAAGGGGGAGCGGAAAGGGTAGGATATAGGGGATTGGATGAAGAAGAGAAGAGAGGGAAGAAGTCCCCTGCGGGTGACCAGTTCCGCAGGGGGCGTAAGACGTGTCCGCTGGAGGGGTAAGTCTGCAGCGGGCACTAACCAGCGTAGCTGGGTAACTAAGGTTGCAAAATATTGCAAGAACGCTCCCCAATGTTACCTGGGTAATGAGCGTCGTCCTAGGTGGGTGTGTGGTCAGCAAGGGCGAACGAGATGCTCCCGCGCCCTTCCCGACTCCACCGGCCACCGCATGGGTGGCGGGCGCGGACCTCAATAAGAGGGCCATAACCCGCATGTAATGTGGACAATAAGCAAACAATTACAGGTGCATACAGGACAGAAAGAGCACCACAAATTCCGACAGAATATAACGTTACAAACAGATGAACAAGTAAACACATTGACCAGGCTGACTCTTAACCAAAATAACATCCCCGCCGCACAGCACCGCACACTACAGTACGGTAGCCTCCCCGTCAAACAGAAAGCCCACAGATGCTGAAGTGAACCCCCCCCCATCCGGTAACCCCCGGAAAAAAAACCCCACCACCACCCAGCCTCCAAAAAACATCATCATCCCCCCCCCCATCGCCTGCAGGAAGAGCACAACCTCCATCATGGGGCACCCATCAATATCCCCCCTCCCCCCAGGCAGCCGCTTCACCAGCCCTCCACAGTACTCACGCCACTCAGGCAAAGTCTCCCTGGTTGTCGATGTTCCAGTCCAGGCCGAGCGGTGGGGTAGAGGCAGCCTCATCCAGGGAATTTACCCTGCAACGTCCGTAGAACATCCGGGGAGGGGGGGGGGGGCCCGACCACCGACAGCGCCCAGCCCCGCAGATACGGGGGGGGGGTGACCACCCCCTCGGGAACACGGCCTCAAACGAGCGTGGGGGAGAGGAGGAAGAGAACAAAGAAGAGGGGGGGGGGCCATATCAACCCCGCCAGTCTCAGGGTTAGCCTCGCGTTAAAGCCTCCAGGCCGGCAGCTGAAGGCAGGGCGGGCGGCACGTCATTCAGATTCCCCCCAGGCAGCGGGGGGTAGGAAGGGCACACCAAACTCCAGCATACATGGGGGGGGGCGGCACAAGGCCGCGGACACAGCGGTCAGTGGTCCGGGGTGTAGAAAGTGCGGACAGTCAGCCTGATTCAAACAGTAGGGTAGGAGTGTTGAGTGACATTCACGACTCACGTGCATCCGCGGTGGGTTGGGCTCTCATGCGGCCTCGAGATCTCTGGGGTCGGGCAGGTTGACTGTGACGGCTGGCAGCAGGGTCCGGACGGCCCGTTGGTTTGGGAAGTCGTCGCAGCCAGTTCGGCACCGGGATGGGCTCCACGTCCAGTATTGCGAACAGCTCGGGTAGGTCTTCCGGGGTTCTCAGGGTGAAGGCGGCTCGGTCCTTACGAAAGGTGACCGCCAACGGGTACCCCCACCGATATGTGCAGCCGCGTCTCCTCGCCAGCTCCAGCACCGGCTTTAGCATTGCCCGTAGCTGGAGCGTGGCCCGGGACAGGTCAGGAAGCACCTGAATTCTCGCCCCGTCAAAGTCCAGGTCGCCCAGGTCCCACGCCTTTCTCAGGATCGCCTCCTTCTGCGCGTAGCGGTGCAGGCGGCATAGGACATCACGTGGCCTGGCGGGGTCCGCGGGCCTGGGGCCCAGCGTACGGTGGACCCGGTCAATCTCCAGCGAGGGCGGGGGGGTCTCCAGGATCTTGTGGAAGATCGCTACCACCGTCGCCGCTAGGTCCTCCTGACCCGTGGCTTCGGGGATGCCTCGCAGCCGCAGGTTCTGTCGGCGGCTACGGTCCTCCATCTCTAGGTGCAGCTGCATCTCTCGGGCTTCCGTGAACTGAGATTCGCAGGCCTGTTCCAGGGCCTGCACCCGCAATGTCAGTGAGGCAACTACTGTCTCCCCCGTCATTACACGGTCCGCGACCGAGTGTAGCTCCGTCCGAACTTCTTGAATGTCCCTGCTGTGTGCCACCTCGATGCGCAATATCACGGGCTTCAATCTCGGAGCGTGTGGGGAGAGCCTGGAGCATGTTGCGGAGGTCCGTATCCAGTCTAGTCTGGCTCGAGGTAGGGCCCTCCATCTCTGGTCGGAACACCGACGGTGTACCTGTAAGGGGGTCCGGTGTCTGCGAGGCGGCTGGGAGAGCCATCGGGCTCAAGGCTGGTGCCGTGTGGGGGCCTTGTGGTGCAGCCACAATGGCGCCCGGGGAGAGGTTCACAGGGCTGCCGAAGTAGGTCCGTATATTACCCTGAGACCTTCGGGGATGGTTTCTCCTGGAAGCTGATCTCGTCCTGTATCCCCTAGGGGTTGTCATGCCGTGTCCATATGCCGGGAAAGTGTAGCGGCAGTCGGTGTAAGCCGAGTCGGGCCGGGAGCTCCTCTAAAGCATGTCTCTACTCGGCCATTGCTAAGCCACGCCCCCGTGCGTGGATTTTTAACCGATAGACGTGCCTACAAACGATCGTTTTTTTCCCCCCTATCGGTTAGGTATTTATCAGTTAAATTTAAAACAAGATTGCTTTTTTTTAACCTATGGATAAATAACCGATGGGGCCCACACACGATCGGTTTGGTCCAATGAAAATGGTCCATCAGACTGGTCTCATCGGTTTGACCAATCGTGGGTACGCGGCATAAGTCCTTACATTTAAAGAGCACCTGTCATTTCAGATCCAGCGTTGGCAGCGCCTGTTAGCGTACATCCACTCACCTGCTGCCGCCACGTCCCTCACCTTGTTGTGTCTTGGCCGTATCACCAGCCGTCCCATTAAAGCTAATAGAACGATCGGTGAGTCAACAGCGGGTCAGAGGAAGAGTCGCTGCGAGACAGAGATGACAGTTGCAAATCCACCCCGATATATATTTCCTTTTGTAATTTTAATGCAACTGTTCACAAAAGTAAACAAAAAAGTCATACATCACCATGAGGTAATCCATGCACAGGTGCATCATTTTGATTGACTATGAGTGCGGGTTCAAATGAATTAAAATAAAGCCTTCTTACGGCAATGTGCGGTATAATACAGATTTTATTATGCATTCCTATCTCTTGTAGTAAGCCGTGTTGCTGTACGTGCGTTAAGGTGCACAGCAAGCCCATTTAAAATACAGTGGAACCTCGGATTGCGAGTAACGAGCGTTTCGCAATACGAGCACTGCATTTAAAAAAAATTGTGACTCGGTTTGCAAGTGTTGTCTCACAAAACGAGCACGATTCAGGCCAAAGCAGTGTGTAGTACCGCTTTTGGCCTGAGGTGGGGGGGAGCCGGAGCCAAGCAGAGCCGAACATCGCCGTTCGGAAATGCACGGAAAGGCCCTAGGACAGCACGGCTGACCTTGGCAAATCTTGTGTAGGAAGTCTTTCCGAGGTCAGCCGAAGTGTCCTCGGGCCTTTTCCGAGGCTCTCCGCTGCCCGATACCTCTGGCCGCATGCGGTATTGCATCCCATTCAAGTCAATGCAGAACAAATAATTTTAGTTTCCATTGACTTCAATGGGGAATCTTGCTTTGATATGCCAGTACCTTGGATTACGAGTATTTTCCTGAAACGGATTATATGCTCATAATCCGAGGTTCCACTGTAAATGGACTTCCTTAAAGAGTCCCTGTCACTCATAAAAAAAAAACTGCAAGTAAAAGAACAGAAAATCATGCATTTTAAATGTTTTTCCTTTACATTTTTGTTTTCCCATTCACTTGCAATGTGCCTTTGAACTTACTAAAAAAAAAATAAAAAAAAAAAAAAATGTATTCCCTAGCACAGGCCTCTCCATTGTTTCCTGGCTGAAGGACATTCAACATTATCCGGCTGAACTGTCCAGGGATCATTTGCTCTGCACTAGCATACGCATGGCACAATCTCCATTCACTGTAAATTTTAACTTTTTACTCCAAAAGCATTTTATTAAAATAAATTTCATAAAAATCAAAAGAATCAATTTTAAAGCGGATGTCCGCTGAAAAAAAATATAAAAAAAGCCAGCAGCTACAAATATTGCAGCTACAAACTTTTAATATTAGGACACTTACCTGTCCTGGAGTCCAGCGCCGTCCACAGCAGAGGACGAGCGATCGCTCGTCACTCTGCTGCCCCCCCCCCGCCATCCTCGGTGAGGGAACCAGGAAGTGAAGCGAGTCGCGATACGCCTGCCAATTGGCTCCCGCTGTGTACTGGGAGCCGAGTGTTCCCAGAACCCAATGCGGGGGGGGGGCTGGGGGCAGATGACGTCATGCCCGCATTATGCCCGAGACTGTGTGGCCGGAAGTGGGTGCAAATACCTGTCTTTAGACAGGTATCTGCACCCCCCTCCCCCTGAAAGGTGTCAAATGTGACACCGGAGGGGGGAGGGGGAGGGTTCAGATCAGCGGGAGTTCCACTTTAGGGTGGAGCTCCACTTTAAGTCCAGAAAAATGGTGTTTGATCGCTCGGTTCTCAGTCTTAGAGCCGGCGGGGGGACTGATGCATCCAGCTAGGCAAGTAAAATTCTTCAAAATAACAAAACCCATACTTCTCTTTTAACACAGTTACAAAGCTGATAAATTGTTCAATATTGGGACATTTACAATACAGTTCTGAAATGTATTTACAGTTCATGAAATACACTGTATATTAATTAAAAGTATATTTATTTTAATATATGACATTTTGCAAAACCACTTTAAAAAATAAAAAAAATAAAACAAAAAATGCATAAAAACCTAGCTGGGTAATTTTGTTGATTTGTTTTTAAACAATAAAAGACTTCGATCCCAACTTGTATTACCAAAACGATGAACAAGCCGACTATTGCAGTGTCTGGTCAGGATGTTAATGATTTCTTCTGTCATATCTCCACGGATGGCCAGTGTGTGGAAGTGATCAAAGTCTTGTCTCCCGAGCTTGCGGAGACGCCGGGCCGCTGACCTATAACACTTCCATGGCTGAGGCTCTACTAGCAGATAGTCACACAGGGCCTGATTTACTAAGCTATGTGCGCTGCGCTGGTTCATGCGTTAATTAGTACTCCGGGTGGAGGCTTAATCAGGCGCATGAACCAGCGTAGCAGCCGGCGCATTGAAACTAATATGTAAAGCCGCGCCGAACTCCCTATAGAAGTCTATGGGAGAAATCAAAAGTGTTCATTTTAAAGGCTAATCTGCAAGTTTTGTCCTAAAAAGTGTTTGGGGACCTCAGTCCTGTCCCAGGGAACATGTATCAATGATTTTTTTATTTTTTAAAACGGCCGTTTTTTCGGGAGCAGTGAAATTAATAATTCTTAAAGTGAAACAATAAAAGTGAAATATTCCTTTAAATTTCGTACCTAGGGGGGGGTGTAATGTCAGCATGTGAAATAGCGCATTTTTCCCGCACTTAGAACTCCCCCTGCACAAAGTGACATTCTGAAGGAAAAAAGTCATTTAAAAATTCACACGCGGCTATAATGAATTGTCGGCTCTGACAATTCTAAAGGGATTCATTCATAAAACAAACAAAAAAATGTGTAGGGGTTCCCCCAAATTAAATTACCAGGCCCTTCAGGTCTGGAATGGATATTAAGGGGAACCCCGCCGTAAAAACCCCAAAAAAAAAGACGTGCGGTTCCCGGCAAATATCCATTCCAGACCCTTCAGGTCTGGTGTGGATTTTAAGGGGAACTCCACCCCAAATTGAAAAAAAAAATGGCGTGGAGTCCCCCTAAAAATCCACACCAGACCCTTATCCGAGCACGTTGACCTGGCCGGCCGCAGAAAAGAGGGGGGGACAGAGTGCGGCCCCCCCCCTCTCCTGAACCGCACCAGGCCACATGCCCTCAACATGGGGAGGATGTCCCCATGTTGATGGGGACAAGGGTCTCATCCCCACAACCCTTGCCCGGTGGTTGTGGGGGTATGCGGGCGGGAGGTTTATCAGAATCTGGAAGACCCCTTTAACAAAGGGGACCCCCAGATCCTGACCCCCCCCCCTGTGTGAAATGGTAATGGGGTACATTGTACCTCTACCATTTCACCCCAAAAAAAATGTCAAAGTGATAAAAATGACAGTAGCCGGTTTTTGACAAATCTTTTAATAAAGTCTTCTTTTCTTCTTTCCTTCGGGGTTCTTCCGCTGCTTCATTCTTCTCGTCCACATCTTGCCCGACGTCTTCTTCTATCTTCTCCGTCCGTCCTTCCGCCTTCTGGTCCCGCATCTTGCCCGTTGTCTTGTCCTGTCGCCTCCTCGTCCGCATCTTGGGTCTTCTGCGGTCTTCTTCTCGGTCCGCCGCCTTCTCGTCCCCTGCGTTTGAATTGTAATTGGCCGCCGTTTTCCCGCTCCTGGGACCCGCCCCCCTCTGACGCCACAAGTAAACTCCTTAGAAGGTCATGTGCGTCAGAGGGGGGCGGGGTCGCAGAGCGTCACACAGCGGGGGAATTCAATTTCAATCGCGCCGCCCGGAGAAGAAGTTCCCGCCGTGTCACACTCATGTGACCCCGCCCCCCTCTGACGCACATGACCTTCTAAGGAGTTTACTTGTGGCGTCAGAGGGGGGCGGGTCCCAGGAGCGGGAAAACGGCGGCCAATTACAATTCAAACGCAGGGGACGAGAAGGCGGCGGACCGAGAAGAAGACCGCAGAAGACCCAAGATGCGGACGAGGAGGCGACAGGACAAGACAACGGGCAAGATGCGGGACCAGAAGGCGGAAGGACGGACGGAGAAGATAGAAGAAGACGTCGGGCAAGATGTGGACGAGAAGAATGAAGCAGCGGAAGAACCCCGAAGGAAAGAAGAAAAGAAGACTTTATTAAAAGATTTGTCAAAAACCGGCTACTGTCATTTTTATCACTTTGACATTTTTTTTGGGGTGAAATGGTAGAGGTACAATGTACCCCATTACCATTTCACACAGGGGGGGGGTCAGGATCTGGGGGTCCCCTTTGTTAAAGGGGTCTTCCAGATTCTGATAAACCTCCCGCCCGCATACCCCCACAACCACCGGGCAAGGGTTGTGGGGATGAGACCCTTGTCCCCATCAACATGGGGACATCCTCCCCATGTTGAGGGCATGTGGCCTGGTGCGGTTCAGGAGAGGGGGGGGGCCGCACTCTGTCCCCCCCTCTTTTCTGCGGCCGGCCAGGTCAACGTGCTCGGATAAGGGTCTGGTGTGGATTTTTAGGGGGACTCCACGCCATTTTTTTTTTCAATTTGGGGTGGAGTTCCCCTTAAAATCCACACCAGACCTGAAGGGTCTGGAATGGATATTTGCCGGGAACCGCACGTCTTTTTTTTTGGGGGTTTTTACGGCGGGGTTCCCCTTAATATCCATTCCAGACCTGAAGGGCCTGGTAATTTAATTTGGAGGGACCCCCTTTTTTTTTTTTTTTTTTTAATGAGCAATGCCTCTATTCTTTATAGCCATGAGTACTTTAACCACTTGCCCACCGGGTTAATTCTGGCACTTCTCTCCTTCATGTGAAAATCACAATTTTTTGGCTAGAAAATTAATCAGAACCCCCAAACATTATATATTTTTTTTTAGCAGACATCCTAGGGAATAAAATGGCAGTCATTGCAATACTTTTTGTCACACCGTATTTGCGCAGCGGTCTTACAAGCGCACTTTTTTTGGATAAAAATCACTTTTTTGAATTAAAAAATAAGACAACAATACATTTTGCCCAATTTTTTTCTATATTGTGAAAGATAATGTTACGCCGAGTAAAATGATACCCAACATGTCACGCTTAAAAATTGCGCCCGCTCGTGGCATGGCGTCAAACTTTTACCCTTTAAAAAACTCGATAGGCGACGTTTAAAAAATTCTACAGGTTGCATTTTTTGAGTTGCAGAGTAGGTCTAGGGCTAGAATTATTGCTCTCACTCTAACGATCGCGGCGATACCTCACTTGTGTGGTTTGAATACTGTTTTCATATGCGGGCGCTACTCGCGTATGCGTTTGCTTCTGTGCGCGAGCTCGTCGCGACGGGGCGCTTTAAATTTTTTTTTTGGGGTTTTCTTATTTATTTTTATTTAGTTTTATAATGTTTTACACTGAAATAAAAAAATAAAAAAAAAATGATCAGTTTTCTTCCTATTACAAGGAATGTTTACATTCCTTGTAATAGGAATAGTGTGTGACAGGTCCTCTTTATGGAGAGAGGCGGGGTCAATAAGGCTGGAAAGCATGGTATTGAAAAAAAAAAAAAAGATCTCATGCTTTCAGCTGCAATCATGTTCGTTCACCACAGTGGTGTAGTGTATAGCACTTTGACCTAGCAGCAAAAGAGTCGTTGGTTCGAATCCCGCCCGTGACAGCATCTGCATGGAGTTTGCATGTTCTCCCTGTGCCTGCGTGGGTTTCCTCCCACAATATAAGTTGTTAGCTTCTTAAGGAAGTCTACCAGTCCGTGGTCACCATGATTTAGATGGATCCACATGGTTATTGACATACAAAATCCAACGTCAAACCTGGCTTGGCCAAACTTTTCCAGGAATTTTTGGAAGATGTCCAGTGATGAGGTGTCCATGATATCCAGAGAAGAGAATGTGATGGTATCGGGGAAGGGGTTTCCAGTCTTGGCTCTGCTGATCAGATCCGGGTCAATGTCACAGCATAAGAAGTGGACATCTTGAAGGGCCTCCGAACTCCCCTTTGGTTGTAAGAGATGGTTATATAAACCAATACTGAGCTCCTGGAAAGACAACATAAAATTCATATTACAACCTGGTTCAGTGTCAACAATGTACATTTAAAGAACTGTACAAAGACTACTAGAGCATTTGTAACTAGAATATAAATGTAAACTATAATGTATAGGAAAAATAAATGATAGGAAAATACGATGGCTTGAAAAAGGAAAATACGATGGCTTGAAAAAAATAAAAAAAAAGAATTACGCTTGAAAACCGCATTGGGCAACTTATGCCTTTTTCAATGAATAATTTAAAAACAAAACAAAAAACAAACAAAACACAATGTAAAACAAGCACATGCAAGATTAATTGACATTTGAGACAGTGTACCCAAGATAGGCATAGCACAGGGCTCGACAAATCCCGGTCGCCATGGCGACTAGAAATAGCGCCCTGGCGACTTGGTGGTCAAAAAAAAAAAAAAGAAGTCCCCAGCTCTTCCTTGTGTGAGCTGGCGCCATCTGGTGGTGGCCGTTGGTATTACAAGTTAAGCATTACAAGTTAAACAGCAATTCTAATGCCATTTTCCACTATTTTCACTGCCATCTTCTTCCCTCTAATTAGAACCCCCAAACATATATATTTTTTATCCTAACACCCTAGAGAATAAAATGGCGATCGTTGCTACTTTCTGTCACGCCGTATTTGCGCAGCGCTCTTACAAGCGCACTTTTTTGGGGAAAAAAATTACACTTTTTTTAATTAAAAAATAAGACAACAGTAAAGTTATACCCTTTTTTTTTTATATTATGAAAGATAATGTTACGCCGAGTAAATTCATACCCAACATGTCACGCTTCAAAATTGCGTCCGCTCGTGGAATGCAGACAAACTTTTACCCTTTAAAATCTTCATAGGCAACGTTTAAAAAAATCTACAGGTTGCATGTTTTGAGTTACAGAGGAGGTCTAGGGCTAGAATTATTGCTCTCGCTCTACCAATCGCGACGATACCTCACATGTGTGGTTTGAACACTGTTTACATATGCGGGCGCTGCTCACGTATGTGTTCGCTTCTGCGCGCAAGCTCGTCGGGACGGGGTGCATTTTCTGGCTCCTAACTTTTTTAGCTGGCTCCTAGATTACAAGCAAATTTGTCAAACCCTGCATAGCATTTAGGCCCCTTTCACACTGGGGCGGGAGGAGCGATGGCGGTAAGGTAAAACGCTGCTATTTCTTACCCCCGCTAGCGGTCAAAAAAGGGTTAAAAACCGCCGCAAAGCGCCTCTGCAGAGGCACTTTGCAGGTGGTATAGCCGCGGTGTCCCATTGTTTTCAATGGGCAGGAGCGGTGAAGGCGCGATATACACACCGCTCCAAAAGATGCGGCTAGCAGGACTTTTTTTTCCATCCTGCCAGAGCACCGCTCCAGTGTGAAAGGGGTCTTAGAGAACACAAAATAGGCATGATAACCAAGAACACCTAGTCAACATGACTACAAATCCATTGCGACCCTGGAGGGGTAGAGGTGGAGTGAGTCATATAAAGCTATAAAATAAACAGAGGATTTGGTACCCAACGGGATAGTGTAACTGAGGACACAACCCAATGGGAATTAGAAAGAGAGAACCTGGTGTCCAGAAGTCTGCAAGAAAGAGAAACCAACAGTAGGGGGTGGTGGGGCAGAAGGAGAGGAAAGGATGGGCAAGGCGGGGTAGAGTAAAGATAGGGAACCATGAGGGATGAAAGCATCCAAATTGTCAATCGTATATAAAAAAGGCAAGATCTTCTAGTTTAAAGGTGGTCCAGGAGTCCCCATGAACGGTAGAAAGGTGATAGGGCTGCATCCATGGTTCCCAAACGCGTCAGTTTTTTCATACTGTGACACTGTATCGCCATATGCCATCTTGCCACTTTTTGGCGGGAGTTCTGCCTTAATTCGCTTAATTCCTACAGAATAGTAACAGGGTAACATGTAAAATAACCCAAGTAGCTTTTTTTTTTTTTAAGATTAAAGCGGAGCTCCACCCTAAAGTGGAACTTCCGCTCATCGGAACCCTCCAGTGTCACATTTGACACCTTTCAGGGGGGTGCAGATACCTGGTATTTGCATCCACTTCTGGCCACACAGTCTGCGGGTAGACTGTGGGTAGGACGTTGCACCCCCCCCCCCCCCCAGTTGTTTTCTGGGAAACACACGGCTCCCAGAACACAGCGGGGACCAGTGAGCACGGCGCAGAGCAGTTCGTGCATGCGCCGTAGGGAACCGGGCAGTGAAGCCGCAATGCTTCACTTCCTGGTTCCCTCACCGAGGATGGCGGTGGGGGCAGCAGAGTGACGAGCGCTGGACTCCAGGACAGGTAAGTGTCCTAATATTAAAAGTCAGCAGCTGCAGTATTCGTAGCTGCTGGCTTTTAATATTAATTTTTTTCGGCGGAGATCCGCTTTAACCTTCAAAACAACTTTAAAGTGGCTGTAAAGGTTCAAGGTTTTTTACCTTAGGCCCCTTTCATTTTCAGCGCTGTCACACTTTGAATGACAATTGCGCGGTCATGAAACACTATACCCAAATTTAATTTTTTGCATTTTTTGGGACAGATAGAGCTTTATTTTTTGGTATTTAATCACCACTGGGGTTTTTTTATTTCTTGCTAAACAAATGAAAAAAATGCATACCTTCCGGATAAATGACCTGCGCACTCGGTCATCCTCCCAGCTCAATGATGTCAGCAACTCCGTGTCTCCAGAATAAGCTCCACTCCCGTAGCCGGGGCTGTGCCCTGCAACAAAGGAATGGTCAGCTGCCACCTGATGGTATGCAGAAAGGCTTAAAGTGGAACTAAACCCCTTTCCCAAAACAGTTACATTGAATGAGAACCCTCACAATTTCTTGTGTTCTCAGCTGAACTGTCAAGCCATCAAATGGCAGTGTCTTAACTGGTCACATGTGCAGCACCATGGCAACTGCAGATCAAACAGAGGCCAATATGGCAGCTTCTTTGCTCTATAAAGGATTGGAGGGTTTAGTTCCGCTTTAACAAATGTATCCTGTATAACCATAATGTAAATGAACAAGCACCACAATGCATCCCTGCTACTGTTTAAAGAGGAACCTCTAGGCAGGTGTAAAATACTATTATTATTTGACATGTGCATTCGTTTTCGTCCGAATGCATTTTCGTCAAAATTTTAGGGATTTTCACGTTCATTTTAACAAACAATAACGAATGTGCAAAATCCGAAAGATCCGACATAAAAAATGCTTTATTTTCGTTTTGTTGCAACAGTTTGATATAGATAGAAGATTCGACATGATGGTAACATTAGCGATCTGTGTCTATCGAACCTGCGGTTGAATGTGCCTAACCTAACTATTAGTTAGGGATTATTCGACATAGAGAGAAAAGATTCCACATAGAGAAGGAGTGTCCAACCTTTTGAAGGGCGAGGGCCACTGAAGCGACTTGGTTACCGGTCGCGGGCCACAATGAATGGAGCGGGCAGATGACAGGCCCATGTCCAGTCTGCATATGCAGAGCAGACAGGGGCACATCCCACTCTACTCTATTGGCCCTCTAGATGGAAGGGGAAGGATCCCCCTTCTGTTTTTTTTTTTGTGGATCGATTAGAGGTAGGTGTGTGTAAACGACCACAAGTCCATTTATATCTGTGGCTCAATAGAGGTGAACGAAGGGTCCAATTGGGTCGGACTGATCGTGTCAAAGGGGCCTAAGGCTGCTTTCACACTGATGTGCTGTGATATACCCACACCGAGGGTGCAACGCAGTGCACCTGTTGATTCCTGCGATTAGCTGCACGTTGCCATAGACTTCCATTATAACCTGCAGGTGTGGTGCACTTTCTGAAGTGCACCAACCCACAGGTAATAACAGAAGTCTTTGGCTCAGTGCAGGTAACACGCAGGAGCACTGCTCTGCACCTGCGAATCAGTTTGAAAGCAACCCAGGAGCCACTGCAGAACAGATATGTCCATATATACACACTGATTTTAGTATTAAACTTACCTTTTAATAACAGTCTTCCATTCAGGTATCGCCAGCTGTTGCTGTCCCAGGCAGAGTGCATTTGGTATCACGCCACTTGTGACAGAAGTTGGCGCTATACATGAAGCAACGGCTTATGCCAGCCCGCTATTCCAGAGCAGGAGGCTGTGGGCCACATCAGAGGGCTCCGCGGGCCACATGTGGCCCCCGGGCCACTGGTTGGGCACCCCTGACATAGAGAGAAAAGATTTCACATTATAGAGACACGAAGATTCGACGAAGCAGCTAAAAGCCTATGATCACCGTGAGCGGACATTTATGGTCAAATGCTCTGCCCATAGGCTATAGAAGAATTCTAATGTTGGTTGACTAGTAATATTAATTCATTAAATATAATTATTACTAGTCATACAACATTAGAATTCTACTATAGCTTGTGGGTGGAGCATTTGACCGGAAATGTACGATTGCAGCGTCGTACCGTTTAGCTGCTTCGTCGAATCTTCTTAGAACATTCGACAGACACCATGGGCCAAATCCACAAAGACCCGGAGTAACGGCGAAATTCTAATTTAAGTTACACTGCCTTAAAATTTCTACCTAAGTGCCCGATCCACAAAGCACTTACCTAGAAATTTCTGGCCGTGTAACTTAAATTCCGCCGGCGCAAGGCGTTCCTCATTTCATGGGGGCGATTCCCATTTAAATGAGGCGCGATCCCGCGCCGGCCGTACTGCGCATGCTCGTGACGTCATTTTCCCGACGTGCATAGCGCGAAATTACGTTACGCCGGGCTTTGTGGATTGCGACGGGTCAATAAAGTTGCGTCGGGAAAAAAAAAAGATACGGCGCAAAAAAAAAATTCAAATTCGAAAAAAAAAACGCGTCGCTAGACAGAAGGGTCTGCTTTTACATGGTGTACTAACTTTACACCTTGTAAAAGCAGCCCTAATTTTGCGTATGCAACTTAATACTTATGGAGAAAAAACGAAGCTGAAAAGCTTTGTGGATCTCCGTAAGTGCTAATTTGCATACCCGAGGCGGCATTTCGACACGAAATGCCCCCAGCGGCGGATGCGGTACTGCATCCTAAGATCCGGCAGTGTAATTCAATTACACATGTCGGATCTTCTGCCTAACTATGGAAAACTGATTCTGTGGATCAGTTCCATAGTTAGGACCAGGGATACGACGGAGTAACAGCAGTTACTCCGTCGTATCTCTTTTGAGGATTTGGCCCCATAAGCCTTCAATTGACAGATTTGACCTTAATTAATTCGGATTTTCAGATGAAAGCATTTTTTAACAAAACAAAATAAATAAAAACACATTTCGGGAGTAACTAAATAAATGTATTTTTTCGGACGAAAGCAAACTTCTGAAACAATATACCGTATTTCAGTGTGCACATGTCTTATTATTATGGTAATTATATAGTGATAAGCAAAATATTGGTCATAGACTTAAGTGGAATTCAACTCTAAAAAAATAAAATATGCTAGGAGGTAGATATTTTTAGCAGAAGAGACATGTAAAGCCTCTTGTGCCAAAAAATACTTATTTTCTCCCCTAGCACATTCCACTCTGTGTAGTAAATGAGCACATATGTAAACACAGAAAAAAATGAATAAAGGTTTTTGTAAATAAATTAAAAAATACTTAGAGCCGGTTCACACTTAGGCGGCACGACTTCGGGGGCGACTCCGCAAGGCGTCCTGAAGACGACTTCAGAGGCGACCTGCAAAATTACCTCTGTATAGAAGTCAATGCAGGCCGCCCCCGAAGTCGTACAAGAACCATTTTCTAAGTCGGAGCGACTTGCGTCACTCCTATTAGAACGGTTCCATTGCATAGAATGAGTCGCCCCAGTGTGAACCGGCTCTTACAAGTGCGAATTTGGGCCCATTGTGGTGTATTAGGCAGCCCATATTAATAACTGTGCTGTCTTAAAAGCATAGTTCACCTGTACCAAAAACTGCATCTGCAGGTAATGGGTGTCTGTAGATAAACAAAAACTGTGCAGCTCTGACCAAAGTTAAATAATGCCCTTGCTATGCGTGTAGGCCATTTATGTACAGTACCCCCTGAAACCTGACTGAAAAACTTCCAGAGATCACATCATCCCATCCTGCCTTGTTGCTAGGACGTTGCTAAGAGAGGCCTGGCTCTTAGACCCCTTTCACACTGAAGCGTTTTTACAGCGTTTTAGCGTTAAAAATAGCGCTCATAAAACGCTCTCTATGCATCTCAATGGACCCTTTCACACTGAGTCCTGCAAGCTGCATCTTTGGAGCAGCTTTTGGGTGCTGAAAAAAACGCTCCAGAAACGCCCCTCTTCATTGAAATGAATTGAAAGCGCTGTAAAAACGCTGTACCCTTTCACACTGAGGCGTTGCACTGGCGGGGCGTTGAGAAAAGTCCTGCAAGCAGCATGTTTGGAGCAGCTTTTGTGCGCTGAAAAAAGTGCTCCAAAAACACCCCTCTCCATTGAAATGAATTGAAAAGCGCTGTAAAAACGCCTTACCCTTTCACACTGAGGCACTGCAAAAACGCCCTAAAACATTAGGGTCTTAGTAGTGCTTTACCAGCACATTGGGATTGCAGATGAGGCTTCGCTCGAATAACGCTCGAATAACACCCCAGTGTGAAAGGGGCCTTACTGTTTATGTTCACCATCACAGGAGTGAGCTCTATTTGAGATGGGAATGAGGCACACCTATCAGCAAAAGTATGCAGGCATAGGACACACCCCGTGCCACGCCCCCTTAAAGGAGAATTGTACAAAAAAACAAGATTGATTAAACCCACAAGTGCTTTTTTTTTAACTGCTACTATTCCTTTATATTTGCTTTTGGAATTTACAAATGCAGAAATTTAGAAATCAGATGAAATGTTTAGGGCTGGAAAACACTTTTTCATAGATAAAAAGTGCATTTTATATGCAACTATATAGATCAGACCAAAATGAGGGACAAATGAGGAGAATGAGGGACAGAGGGACATTGCTCCAAATCAGGGACAGTCCCTTGAAATCAGGGACAGTTGGGAGCTATGGCTTTGAGCTCAGAGCCCTAACAACAAGGCTGGATGGGATGATATGATCCCTGGGAGTTTTCTGGTTGGGCTTCATGAGTTATGTAAATGGCCTTCACCTATAGCAAGGGCATTATTTACCTTTGGTCAAAGCTGCAGTCCAAGGTCCTTTGCCAGCGTCGGCATCTTCTCCTCAGCTTTATCTGGTTGACGATCTTCGGCCATCTAAACTGGCGCATATCCAGTTAATGTAAATTCTAAAGAAGTTTGAGAATAGGCAGGTAAGGTTATTGTATTGCAGAAGGGACATTGCCTGTCTTTTCTGCAATAAAGAGCTTTTCTGCTCCCAGTTTCTTTTAACCACTTCAACCCCGAAAGATTTGGCTGCTCAATGACCAGGCTATTTTTTGCGATACGGCACTGTGTCGCTTTAACTGACAATTGCGCTGTCGTGCAACGATGTACCCAAACAAAATTGACGTCCTTTTTTCCCCACAAATAGAGATTTCTTTTGGTGGTATTTGATCACCTCTGCGGTTTTTATTTTTTGTGCTATACAGTAAACAGAAAAAGAGCGACTGTTTCGAAAAAAACACAATATTTTGTACTTTTTGCTATAATAAATATCCCCATTTTTTTTTTAAAAGAGCAAATTTCTTTCTCAGTTTAGGCCGATATGTATTCTTATACATATTTTTGGTAATAAAAATTAGCAAGAAGCGTATATTGATTGGTTTGCGCAAAAGTTATAGCGTCTAAAAAATAGAGGATAGATTTATGGCATTTTTAATATTATTATTTTTTGCTTGTTGGACTCCGACACCAATGCAAACAATAGGGTGCGACTTGTCATGGAATTTGAAACTGTCAAATCACATGACAAGTCGCACCGGGGTGACCAGGGGCAGGTTGAGGCAAATCATTTTAAATGTTTTTCTTGTAAAATCTTTGTTTTCACATATGCAAAGAGAGAAAATAATACAAACATCCCCAATATGAATTGTCAGGGTCATCTGTAATGCCGCGTACACACGATCGTTTTTCGTTTATTTTTTATGTCATTAACCGGTTAAGACCCGGACCATTTTGTTGCTAAATGCCCAGGCCAGGTTTTGCGATTCGTCACGGCGTCGCTTTAACAGACAATTGCGCGGTCGTGCGACGTGGCTCCAAAACAAAATTGGCGTCCTTTTTTCCCCACAAATAGAGCTTTCTTTTGGTGGTATTTGATCACCTCTGCGGTTTTTATTTTTTGCGCTATAAACAAAAATAGAGCGACAATTTTGAAAAAAATGCTATATTTTTTACGTTTTGCTATAATAAATATCTCCCAAAAACATATATAAAAATTATTTTTTTCCTCAGTTTAGGCCGATACGTATTCTTCTACCTATTTTTGGTTAAAAAAAAAAAATCGCAATAAGTGTTTATCGATTGGTTTGCGCAAAATTTATAGCGTTTACAAAATAGGGGATAGTTTTATTGCATTTTTATTAATTATTTTTTTTTTTACTACTATTGGCGGCGATCAGCGTTTTTTTTTCGTGACTGCGACATTATGGCGGACACTTCAGACAATTTTGACACATTTTTGGGACCATTGTCATTTTCACAGCAAAAAATGCATTTAAATTGCATTGTTTATTGTGAAAATGACAGTTGCAGTTTGGGAGTTAACCACAGGGGGCGCTGAAGGAGTTAGGGTTCACCTAGTGTGTGTTTACAACTGTAGGGGGGTGTGGCTGTAGGACTGACGTCATCGATCGAGTCTCCCTATAAAAAGGGATCACTCGATCGATGCAGCCGCCACAGTGAAGCACGGGGAAGCCGTGTTTACATACGGCTCTCCCCGTTCTTCAGCTCCGGGGAGCGATCGCGACGGAGCGGCTATAAACGAATAGCCGCGCCGTCGTCCCGGATCGCTCCCCGAGGTAAGCCGCCCGACCGCACGCAGCCAAGGGGAATGTAGAGGAAAGGAGGGTAGAGGACAAGGGGTAGGGAAAGAGGCATCGGGGAAGGGTATAGAAAGTGGGGCTATAGTAAGAAACCAAAAAAGGAAACACCAATAAATAGATTTACAAAAATAAACCAAAAAATGTACAACAAAAGAGAAGGGTGATCAAATCATCCCGGCCTTCTCTCAATCATAAAAAATTATATATATATATATATATATATATATATATATAAAATTCGAGAAGTCGCAGTATAAAGTGTAAAGGTCAGTACATATCTGAGTAAACCTCTACAATCAGCGCGTTAATTGCATACACAGAGGAAAGGAAATCTAGCCACAAGGCCCAAGTTTTGAAGAATTTGTGTAAGTGTTCGCACATCGATGCTTCCATTCCTCAACTTCCATTATATCTTGTACCTTCAGTAACCACCAGGGGCAGCCCGTCCATTAAGGGCCCTCTCTCTCCATGCCACCCCCTAAATGGTTAATGGATAGATTCGTGCATAGCATGAATCTATCCACGGCCGCCGTGGCCACCCCCTGGATTCATGCATCCTTTCAGGACTCCGGGCGCATGAATTACAGCGGTGGGGGTGTTTTTTTGATGTACCTGATTGGAGCCAGAGGCTCCAATAGGCTTTAAAATAGTCTAGACTCGGAGTGAAGAGCATTGTGCTCGGAGCCCATCCAGGTTTGTTAGAAAAGCAAATGAATATTCGCTTTTCTAACACTGAATTGCTTCTCTGCCAATCGGGAAGCACGGGTCTGATACTTGTTTCCCGATTGGCTGAAAGATCCTATTGGATTCCTATGAGGAGGGGAGGAGACACATGGCGGAAGCTGCCATGATCTTAGAAGAGAAGAGGACACAGGAGACGCTGCCAGATGCCCGCCGCAGCTTGATCTCTTGCCTGATGTGCCCGTCGATCCCGCCACTGTGTGCTTGCCGATTCCCAATGCTGTGGTGTGTCCGACAATCCCTGCCGCTGATGGGGTAAGTGCTGGTGTGGACTGGTAGACAGCGTTTGCCGCCCCCCCAAACAAAAAAACACCAGCCGCCACTGGTAACCACTCTTTAACTGAGGGTGTTACCAGGGACTTCCAATGGAGCAGAAGGAGGCATTTGCCAGAATTATCCACTTGCCAACCGCAATACGTATACATACTTGCAAGTGGTTTACCAGGATTATCGCTGGAGATATCATGACCCCCTTACTTTTTTTTACAGCCGTCGGCTGGTTTCTCATGAAAGCATTCCTAACAGGTCATAAGCTGCTGGAGGGGAGGTCTACCTCTACACTTTCCGGTGTTACTCTGGTTTATCATTTCTCCCGGTTCGCCGAGAAACCATCCGCCTGTGTGCCGTCGGCTGGCCGCACAGGCAATCAAAGAGTAGATCTGCTTTGATCGCCTCTATGGCCTTGGAGGACCTGAGCGATGTCATGACGTCACTTACGATCCAGGCTGGAAGTAAACATTTTTTTTTTTTTAAACCAAAAGATCAAAAAAATTAAATACATTTTCTGATCTTTTGCTTTTAACGGTAATCAAGAGATTTGGGGTGTTTGTGCCCAGATCTCTTCATACAGAGGACCTGTCATCCTTATTTCTATTAATGGGGATGTTTATGTTCCTTGTAATAGGAATAACAGTGCTAAAAAAATTAAAGGGACAGTGTAAAAAAAAAAGAAAAAAAAAGTAAAATAAATAAGGAAAAGAAAAATGTTTAAAGCGACCCCTTCCCTCTGTGCTCTCACGCAGAAGCTAACGCATATGTAAGTCATGCACGCATACGTAAATGGTATTTGCACCACACATGAGGTATCGCTGCAAGCGTTAGAGCGAAAGCAATAATTCTAGTGCTAGGCCTCCTCTGTAACTCTAAACAGGTAACCTGTAAAGATGTTTAAAGCATCGCCTATTGAGATTTATAAGTGCTGTCGTTTGACACCATTCCACGAGCGTGCGCAATTTTAAAGCGTGACATGTTAGTCATCTATTTACTTGGCGTAACATCATATTTAAAATTTTACCAAAAAATTGGGTAAATATTGTGTTTTATTCATGTTTAATACAAGTGTATTTTTTGCAAAAAAAATGCAATTGCAAAACCGCTACTCAAATACTGTGTGACATAAACAATTGCATTGCCATTTTATTCCCTAGGGTCGCTGCAAAAAAAATAAATAAAGTATAATGTTTGGGGGTTATATGTTTCTAAATACTGATTTAAACTTATAAACAAAAAGTGAAGAAAAAAACCTGGGGCCAGATTCACGTACCTGGGCGTATCTTTGTGCGGGCGTAGCGTATCCTATATACGCTACGCCGCCGTAACTTAGAGAGGCGAGTACCTTATTCACAAAGAACTTGCGCCCTAAGTTACGGTGGTGTAGCGTAAATGGGCCGGCGTAAGCCCGCCTAATTCAAAGTAGGCTGGTAGGGGGCGTGTTGTATGGTAATGAATCGTGACCCCACGTAAATGACGCACCCAACGAACGGTGCATGCGCGCGATTGCTCAGTATCACGTCGAATTTTCTCCCTAACTTACGCCGGCTCAATGTTTAATCGACGTGAGCGTAACCTACGCCCATCCCCATTCACAGACGACTTACGCAAACAACGTAAAATACGACGCTGTTCCGAAGTTTCCGACGTCCATACCTAACATGGCATACCCCTGCTTTATGAGGGGTAAAGTTATGCTGGTCGGACGCCTTACGTAAACAGCGTATTTTAATACGCCGGGCGCAAGTACATTCGTGAATCGGCGTATCTAGCTCATTTGCATATTCAACGCGGAAATCAACGGAAGCGCCACCTGGCGGCTAGCGTAAATATGCACCTAAGATACGACGGCGTAAGAGACTTACGTCAGCCGTATCTTAGACAAATTCTGGCATATCTGATTCTTTGAATCAGGCGCCGAGATACGACGCCTCACATTCAGACTTACGACGGCGTATCTGGAGATACACCGTCGTAAGTCCTTTGTGAATCTGGGCCCTGGTCTTCAAGTGGTTAAGGAGGTGAGGCATCAAGGAGTGTTCGTAAGACCCCACAGACTTCTTCTTTGTATCATGAAATAGCATAGGGAGCTGGTCATCTGCCATCTAGTGTTGTGTCACCTGATTGATTAGGTTACGGACATCAACCCAAAAATGGCGTAGAATGGGACAGTCCCACCACAAGTGTAAGAAGGTGACGCAAATCATTTAATACTGACAATGGTGAGCTTTTATTAGTTTAAATAAAACTTTTATCCCAAATAGAAAAAAAAAAGAAGCTTTCAGTAACTTCTTAATGTTAGTGGGAATTTGGCTTTAATTTATTAGTCATTTATGTCAAGTCCATCTAAATCTATTAGTTCATAAAACTCCACCATCTCCACAGATTGGCAATACCTGCTCTCCAAGGGTGGCTACATTGCTTCTCCATAGATACAGTAGAATAGTGAGCATAGCCACCATAAAGCTGGCTGTATACAATCTGATTGCAGAATTTGTATTATATTTTTTTGTTACTACGACTATGAGGACAAACCTAAGAATTCTATTTAATTAAAATCATGTTAGGTAGGCTCTTGCACTTCGCAGTGGATGACATATTTAAAGGAGACTGTACAATCAAACTGTATAGTGTATGGCCAGCCTTACAAAGGAAGTATATTAGAGGCCAGAACATTAAAGGGTCACTAAAGGAAAACATTTTTTTTGCTAAAATGACTGTTTATTGGGTATAGAGAGACATAAAAGTTAACCGATTCCTTTTAAAAATGATTAAAAATTGAATTTAATCTATCATATATTGTGCCTCGAGTTTCACTTTCGGTTTTAAAGGTACATACATGAAGTTCCGGGTGAGAGGTGAGTCGGGAAGACTCACAGAACAAAAACAAACAAATCCAGGGCAGTGTTTTGTTTTTAAAATGAATCTGATTGGTTCTGAGGAGTTTTAGACACACAGTAATGACAGTAATGACAGCTCTGACCACCGTGAGAAAGCTCCCAGTACGATGGTTATAAGGAAACAGGCAACCAGGAAGTGTGGAGATCAGAGCAGAATTACAGCTACTTCAAAGCAAAAACGACCAATGAGGACATGAAACCAGTACTGCAGTAAGGTAAAGGAAGCTATTTAGCTAAAAAAAAAAAATTCCTTTAGTGACCCTTTAAAGTGGAGTTCCAGTCGTTTCTGTGTTTATTAACCTCCCTGGCGGTATGATTATTCCAGATTTTAGGTGCTGAAAGCGGTACCATTATTTGCAAGGAAATTTGGCGTTTTATATTGTAGGCCTGTAATTCTTAGGAATAACTCACTAAAATCTGACCAAACAAGAGTCTAGTAGGCATCCCGGGTATGAAATTTTTTTAAAAACAAAATTATAATATAATAAATAATTATAAATACTTATAACAAATAATAATATAATTATAATAAAAATTATTCAATAATGTAATCAACTCAAAATCACTGAAATTTGCTCAGTTGCAGAATTGTCGCTGTCATTACTTTTATTTTTTTATGACGAATTTCCCCACAAATCGCTATCGCACAATTCTGCAAGTAATTATAATTTATTATCGCTGTTTTCTAGCTGCGCTAAAACCATTTTTGACATAAACCTCTGCTCCCATCTGAATTTTAACTTTTTTTGCATTGGTACATGGCTCCCCATGCTTGAAAATTACTAAATTGCCCTAGAACCCATTCCTAGGTCCTTCAAAGAACTGAAGCATTTTGGCACCTGGAGTACTGGATGTAAAGGTTCCATAGTGTGGGTATTGACATGACAACGAACACTAAAGTCTTTTGTCACACTGGCTAGTGAATTATAGAAACCTAAAGATTTGTAAAGGTCTACAGCGTACAAAGTTGACTTAAGTCAATTGAGTTTATTGACGTGTATTAAATGATTAGCTCACTTGTCATTCACATGCACACTAATAGTGGGGTAGCGTGCGCCAAACTCATGTACTCGTCTAGCACCTTTACTTGAATTTGGCTCATGCTGGGCCACTTTTAGAATACTTGGTAGACACTTTCTCTGTATGCCAAGAGTTGCTCTTAACCCTTCAATACCAGGCACTTGCACCTCCTTCCTGCCCAATTCAATTTTCAGCTTTCAGTGCTGACGCTGTTTAAATTGTGCAGTTATGCTACACTGTACCCAAACAAAATTGTTTTCATTTTGTTCCCACAAATAGAGCTTTCAATTTCAGAGAGAGAGAGCACACGTGCGGACGTGTGTTGCAGCAGCTCCTGTCAGCTGTCTTAGAGCGGTCTCAGAGCCGAATCCCGGTTCTCCCTCCCCCTTCTCCCCGCTACGGCACACCGTCACCCACCTCCCCAGCAGCTTCCATCCAGCACCCCGGGATCCAGCCCCCCCCCCGGGACCACCTGGCCCGCCGACCAGCTCCCCCAGCTGAGTCCGGCGTTTTCCATCCGCCAGCCGACACCGCCGCGGAGCCCCCCCCCCCGGATCACCGAGGCTACATTTGCCGCTCACACTCCGTGGGACCCCGTCGGACGCCCCCCCCCCGTCCCACTCACTCAGTTCATCCGCTCACCGCAGCCGCCGCCTGCCGCCTGTGGTCTCCCAGGTGTCCTCGGGCGCTTCCCCTAAGCGGGCTGAGCAGCAGGAAAGACCGCGGCTGCGGCCCAGCCCCAGCCATCGGCTTTCTTTCCTTATTTCCTCCTCCCCAGCATCGCCTCCAGCCAGACAGGCCCACGAAGTGCATCTCGGCCAGGAGAACCAGGACAGACCGTGGCTCGGGCCTAGCTGTGGTTCCGGCGGCCATCTTGGTACACCCAGCTGAGGCATAAGGACTCCTCACCACCCACCCTAAGCCGACCTGCCCGGGAACGCTCAGGCCACACAGACACTGAGCAACAGCCAGGGGACCACAGACAAGAGACATCTGGAGAGTAGCATAGTCACAACCCGGTAAGTAAGGGCCATCCCGGCTCCTTCTCCTTTCTCCCACCCCATTCTGCAAGTTCTTTCCCCAGCTCATCCTACACCTCTCAGGTAAGTCTAACCGGGGTCCACACTAGCAGTTTGATCCAGGGTTTCCGATCGCCACTGGGGTCAGGAAGGAATTTTTTCCCTTGCTGCAGCAATTGGCCGCTAGGCTAGGGTTTTTCGCCTTCCTCTGGATCAACTGAGGGGGGCGGTTAGGCCGGGTCACCATCTTTTTTGCAGCATTTCTACCGATCCTCATCACTGTCATTGAGCGAATATCAACTGAACCTTCCGGGAACATCACCCCCCCCCCAAGGACCTTCCCCATCATCATTGGATCAACAGGATTACAGTACCAGCATTTCGCCATCAATTTATCTCCCACCATGATCATCATCAAGTACGCAGCGGACACCCTCCGCAACTTAAGGAAGTTGGCCGCAACGCTTCCAACCACCACTGAAAAAACACTACAGAAAGAACGACTACTAAGAATCTACCGCCAACCAAACCCAAAAAAAGAGAAGCCACCGCAGCGTCTTCAACACTTAGAATGACTACAGATCTTGTGTTGATCAGGGCGCAAACACAGAAAGGAAATACACGACTTCATCGTCCAACACAATACAGACTGCCTCTTTATCACAGAAAGTTGGCTAACAGCCGACTGTAACCCCATCCTAGCAGAATTGGTGCCCGAAAATTATCGCATCCTAACCGAACATAGAACAGGACAAAGAGGAGGAGGCCTTGCAGTGATCTACAAATCCCACCTCGCTCTCACCAAACCAACTCTACAGAACTCTCTGCCCTTTATGGAAACTCTCACCCTGCAACTTCAAACTACACCAGAAGAAACCATCCACATACTACTATGCTACAGACCACCCGGACCAAAAACGCATCTCCTCACACCCTTCTCCGAATTCCTCTCGACGGACACCCTGAAAACCAAAAACCTGCTGCTACTTGGGGATTTCAACCTCTGGGCTAACTCAACTCAGGATCCCATCGCTACCGCCTGCATCGACCAACTGGAAGAACGGGCTCTGCAGCAACTGATAAAGACTTCAACACATACGTCAGGTCACACTTTGGATCTCATCTTCATACAAAACGTGAATGTCAACACTCTGGACAATAGACCTTTACCATGGACGGACCACCACGTCATCAAATTCATATTAACCACCGATACCGTCCTTCAAAAACCGAAACTCCCAACAACTATACACTGGGCAAGATCACAGAAGAAATTACACTCTGAGCTCTTCAAAATCACACTAGCGACTAAAATAGACGTACCAAATCCGAACCACTCAACGGATCAAACACTCAACGCTCTAAACAAAGCACTACTACAAACAGCAGACACAGTCGCTCCAAAACGTAGAGCTCGCAACCGGAAAAATAACTCAGGCTGGTTTAATGACTCTCTCACTCTACTGAAACAGGAACGCAGAAGAGCTGAAGGAGCCTGGAGGAGGAACCCATCAAAAGAAAACCTCACAAAGTACAAAACCCTCACCAAAAATGACCACAAAGCGATCTTTAAAGCCAAAAAAGACCATTTCGCAAACACCATCTCCAAAGCTATAAACCATCCACGGGAACTTTTTAAACTAGTCTCTAAGGCTATGAACCCCTCCTGTTTGGAGCCCCCTGCAAGTGAGACACAAGAATTCTGCAATGAACTATCTGACTTTTTTATCGACAAAATCGAAAAGATTCGGGCAACAGTTCAACAGAAAAAAAACACAAACCCCACTCAGATACAGCAAGAAGAAGAAATCAACAAGACTGCGATGAATTTCGAGCTGATCCCAATTACTATCGACACCACAAAAAACATCATCGGAAGCCTCCGAGACAACACATCCCCAAACGACATCATCCCGACAAAACTCTTGAAAGAATGCACGGACATCCTGGCACCCACCATAACGCACATCATAAACCAATCATTCAGGGAAGGGATGGTTCCGAACAACCTCAAACAAGGCATAATAAAACCCCTCTTAAAGAAGCCCAACCTCGATCCGAAAGACCCTAACCAGCGCAGACCGGTAACAAGCCTGAACACGATCTCCAAGATCATGGAGAAAGCAGTAGTGCTCCTGCCCCACCTGGACGACCACAAACTCCTAGATCCTCTACAATCGGGTTTTCGCCCAGGCCACAGCACAGAAACGGCTCTTCTCAAGATATGGTATGACGCCCTTGAAGCAGCAGATGACGGAGAATCCTGTCTCCTAGTGCTGCTGGACCTTCGTGCAGCCTTCGACACAGTAGATCACAACATATTGCTCACGCGACTCAAAGAAGTAGCAGGAGTCTGACGCAGCCCTACCGTGGTTCGCATCTTTCCTTGAAAATCGCACTCAGACCGTGAAACTTGGAGATTTCACACCAGAAACACGGATCATCACATGCGGAGTCCCGCAAGGATCACCCCTCTCACCTGTACTCTTCAACATCTACATCCGCCCGCTCCTCAAAATCATCAGCAAACAGGACCTGCGCTACCACTCCTATGCGGACGACACGCAGCTTTACCTTCGAATCACCAACAAAAAAGACCAATTTCAGGAACTTGGAAAGTGCCTCACACTGATCGACAATTGGATGACCGAAAGCTCCCTCAAACTTAACGGATCCAAAACAGAACTACTCATCCTTCACGCAAATAAGAAATCCATTTCTAGAACCACATTAACACCACCCACCATCCTCGGACAAACCATCACACCAAGCAAAAAAATCAAAAGTCTCGGAGTCATCTTCGATGCAGACATGACGATGGATGCACAAATAGGATCAGTCGTCAGCAGTTCTCATCATCTGCTCCGCATGCTACGTAGACTCATCCCCTTCATCCCGAAAGAAGACACGGCAGTAGTGGTGGGAACAATAATCAACTCACGACTCGACTACGCAAACTCCCTCTACTTAGGACTACCAAAATACCAGATGGCACGTCTACAAGTCATCCAGAACACGGCAGCCAGGATGGTAACAGGTAAAAAGCCGTGGGAATCAGTCTCCCCAGTCTTGAGGTCCCTCCACTGGCTGTCCGTACAGGACCGGGTGACATTCAAGACGCTCTGCCTCACCCACAAATGTACACAGGGAAAAGCTCCTCAATACCTAAGCGAGAAAATAAAACCGTACGTCACCAAGCGCATGCTCCGGTCAACCAACCAAAACCTTCTCCAAATTCCTAAATCCCGCTACAAATCGAAAGGAGAACGAAGATTCTCGGTCCAAGGACCACGGCTCTGGAATGCTCTACCCACGACCATCCGCTTGGAAGAAAACCATCGGGCATTCAGGAAAAAGCTAAAGACCCACCTCTTCTGAAAGACCTGTACAACTCTGGATGCCAAGCGCCTTGAGGCGATTAAGTTCGCATTTGCTGCGCTATACAAGTTACTCACTCACTCACTCGCTGGTATTTGATCACTTCTGCGTTTTGTTTTTTTTTTTGCTAAACAAAAGACCGAACATTTGCAGTTTCTTTTGTTTGTTATAAAATTTAGAAAATGTTCTCCTTCACTGATGGGCACTGATATTTAGCACTGATAGGTGACACTGGGCACAAAGGCTGCACTGATGGGTATTTATGGGTGGCACTGATAGGCATTCCTGATGGCACTGGCAGGTATTGTGGCTGGGCACAGATTGGCATATACCTGGTGGTCCAGTGTGAGTGGCCCTCCCTGGTGGTCCTGGGTGGGCATCCGAGGGGGGAGCTGCTCTGATTGAAAAAAAAAAAATCAGAATAGACCCCCCCCCATCAGGAGAGAAGCCGATCGGCTCTCCTCGCGTCTGACAGACACAAGTGAGGAAAAGCCGATTAATGGCTCTTCCTGTTTACATCGTGATTGGACATGACTGAACACGTGGTAAAGATGTTCTTTTGCCGTGGCTCAAGTCCCGGCCAGCTGCCTGCCTATCTCCTTGCCTTCCCCGGTGGAGAGATCTTTGTCCGCTCATCACCCAGTAGTAGCCGGGGCCCGGAGAGTGAGATCTATGAGGCGACAGGCAGTTGAGCTTAGCTGACGGTGTCCAGCAGCAGGAACAGAGAGGAAGCAGATCCAATCACAGGGCTGCCAGTGCCTGCAAGGCTTCACAGGTGTGCTTTGGGGATGTCCAAATAGACTGCATTGCACGGTGTCTGTCTCTCTGGCTTAATCGATGTTCTGACACACAGACACTCCATTGTGGCTCTGGCTGGCAGTGCACTGTCACAGTGTGTCACATAATCGGCACCCAACTTATTGGTCATAAGTTAACAAAATCAGCGCCCATTTTATGTGACACACTGACAGCCAGAACCATGATTGAGTGCCTGCGAGTTATCATAATGCTGATGATTTTAACCGGTTGCTGACTGCCCCATAGCAGATTTAGTGCTACAGGGCGGTTATGCTGCACAGGATGAATGAATGAATGAATGAAAAACTTATATAGCGCGGCACATGCGAACCGAATCGCCTCTGGGCGCTTGATGTTTCGTGTCTCATGACATCAAAAGAGCAGAGTTTTAATCTGTCTTCTGAAAGTCAGGTGGTTTTCTTCCAACCGAACGCTGGTTGGTAAAGCGTTCCATAGTCTCGGACCTTGAAAAGCAAACCTTCTTTCTCCTTTGGACTTGTATTTGGTTTTTGGCACCTTGACCAGATTTTGGTCAGTGGATCGCAGAACGCGATTAGAATTGTGAGGTTCTATCTTGTCGCAAAGATATTGCAGCGCCTTCCCATGGATGCACTTATGTGTCAGGCAGAGTGCTTTAAATACAATTCTGTCTTTTACTGGCAACCAGTGAAGGGTTCTCAGCGAAGGTGAGATTGATTCCCATGTCCTTTTCCCAGTCACCAGTCTGGCGCCCTTATTCTGTACGACTTGCAGACGAGCGATTTGGTACTTTGGGAGCCCGAGGTAAAGGGCATTTGCATAGTCCAGTCTGGAATTCACGATTGTTCCCACCACGACTGCTACGTCTTCTTTGGGGATAAATGGAATAAGTCTGCGTAGTAGGCGCAACAAATGGTGCGATCCGCTGACTACTGACCCTATTTGTGCGTCCATTGTCATGAAGGTGTCAAAAATGATTCCTAGACTTTTGACTTTGGAGCTAGGGGTGATGATTTGGCCCAGAATGGGCGGCGGTGTCCAGGTTGTTGCCAGTTGACTCTTTCGGCTGGTGTGAAACATAAGAAGTTCTGTTTTGGAACTGTTGAGTTTAAGATAACTCTTAGTCATCCAGTTTTCTATCGAAGAGAGACATTTCTCTAAACTGAGATGATGCTCCTTTTTGTTGCAGATGCGAAAATACAATTGCGTATCGTCTGCATAAGAGTGATAGAGCAGTTCTTGGCTACTGATAATATCAAAGAGAGGGCGAAGATAGATGTTGAAAAGCACCGGTGACAGGGGGGATCCTTGGGGGACTCCACATGGCACCGTGCGTTTTTCCGACGTGAAAGATCCCAGTTTCACTGTTTGTGATCGGTTTTCAAGAAAGGAGGAAAACCATGGTAAATCACCTTCTGCGACTCTGGCTACCTCGGCCAGTCGCATCAGTAACATTTTGTGGTCTACTGTGTCAAAGGCTGCGCTTAGGTCCAGCAGAACCAGGAGACAGGATTCTCCCTCGTCTGCGGCCTCGAGGGCATCGTCCCATATTTTGAGTAAGGCCGTTTCTGTCCCGTGTCCGGGACGGAAACCTGATTGAAATGGATCGAGTAAATTGTGGGTATCCAGATGCTGTTGCAGCTGTTGTACCATTATTTTCTCCATTATCTTGGAGAGAATATTTAGGCCTGTTATGGGGCGGCGGTGAGTTGGGTCCTTGGGATCCAAGTTAGGTTTTTTCAAGATGGGCTGGATTGTGCCCTCTTTCAGCAGGGATGGCACTATGCCTTCCTTAAATGACTGGTTTATAAGCTGTGTGATGGGAGGTGCCAGAATTTCGGCGCATTCCTTCAGCAACTTGGTGGGAATGATGTCATTGGGTGCTGTGCTGTTCCGCAACGCACCAATGATATTTTTGGTGGTATCGATGGAGATGGGTTCCAGAGTGAACTTAGTTGATTGTAGAAGGTTTCTGTTGGTGTTTTGTAGTTGATTGAAGAGGGGGCTGAGGGGGGTATTATTTTGCAGAATACTTACCCAGATTCTTTCGATTTTGTCGATGAAGAAATCCGATAGTTCATTACAGAACTCTTGGGTGTCTGAGTTGGGGGACTTCAAGACATCCTGGATTCATGGTCTGGGTGACCATCTTGAATAATTCGCGGGGGCGGTTTAGGGCGCTGTTAATCGCCATAGAAAAATGATGTTTCTTGGCTTTGAAGATTTCTTTATGATATCGTGTTGTTATTGCCTTGTAGATGATGAGGTGATCTTCTGAAGGGCTTCTTTTCCAGGCGGCTTCCGCCCTTCTGCGCTCTTGCTTCAGTAGGGACAGCTGGTTGTTGAACCAGCCGGACTTTTTTTTCCGGATGCGGACTTTGCGTTTCGGTGCTACCAAGTCGGCTGACTGTAGCAGAGCTGCATTTATGGCATCCAGTGTATCTGAGGCTGCTAACTGAGGATGAATAGTTTCGATTCGGTTTCCCAAGGTAGATTTGAAGAGTTCCGAATGGAGCTTCTTCTGAGATCTAGCCCAGTGTATTGTCACCGGCTTGGGTGCTTTTATAACTGGTGGAATTTTGGAAATTATGAAACTAATTGCATGGTGGTCTGTCCATGGCAATGGTTCATTTCCCAAAATGTTTTTTTTCTGATTTTGTCTGAAAATTAGGTCGAGTGTGTGACCTGAAGCATGCGTGGGTCCGCATATAAGTTGCTGTAGTCCTAATCCTTCCAGGTGATCAATACAGGCGTCCGCAATGGGATACTGTGAGGAGTTGGCCCACAGATTGAAGTCCCCGAGCAGCAAAAGAGGTTTGCTGTTAAGGGTATAAGTGGATATGAACTCCGTTAATGATGGTAGAAGCTGCGATTTTGGCCCAGGTGGCCTATAGCAGAGGAGAATGTGAACAGTCTCCAGGGGGTTAGTTTGAAGTTGAAGAGTAAGGGTTTCCATAAATTATGGTGATTATGGGTGACTGATTGGGGTGCATGCGGCTCTAAGAGAAGGTAAACTGCCGCAATTTGGATCGCTGGAGTGGCTGTCCTGAAAAGGACGGTCACTAGCGATTCCTGGGGGTGGAAAGATGGCCCTAAAAGACAGGGTCTTACCTGAAGAGAGAGGCCCACGAAGGGAAGGAAGGAGCCGGTCCTATGGGCTGCAAGTTGATTCATGCAGCAAAGATTGTAGGAGCCTGCCTGCCTGCCTGTCTGCGATGTCTAGCTGGCTATCTGTCTGGTCCCTGGAGAGAGCAGACTCGTCGGGAAGCGTCCTACTCCCTCACTGAACTGACACTGACTGATTGAGGATGTACATGTATTCCTGCATTTCCAGGTATAGGAGCCAGTCAGTGGGTCCGGCGGACTCCATTTTTACCGGTAACCCACTGATCGGTCTGTACACAGGCAGTCTGTCTATGTATACAAGGCAGATTGCTGTTCTGTCAGTAGGGAAGGCATCGATCCTGTGTTCCTGCATAGCAGGGTTAGGGATCTATGCATTCGCTTAGTAAAAGCACCTCCCCCACAGTGAGAAAATACTTAATTTAAAAAATCTGGTCACCTTATCCGACTGACACTGATGGGACACCATTCCTCCCACCAACAAGGGGGCACCATTCCTCCTACATAGCACAGGTACTATGCAATTTTTTATTTTATACTACCAAGCCTGAGACATCTGGTATTTTCGACTTCCACTAGCCACAGTCGAGCTCCCCTTCAGCACTCCAGGATCCTATTGCAATGCAAAGGCATTAAAAGTTGATTTATTCAACTTCACCCTTTAAAAGGGGGTTGTAAAGATTCAGGGGTTTATTAAAAGAAAAAAACAAAACAATGTCATACCTACCTCCACTGTGCAGTTGGTTTTGCACAGAGTGGCCCCCGATCCTCCTCTGGTGTCCCTTCTGGCTCCTAATTGAGTGCCCCAGGGAGGCGCTTTCCTTCATGGACACCTGTGCGGGGACACTTCCATGTCCTGCATCCATTGACGCAGGACTCGGCCCCACTTCATTGGATTTGATTGAACCATGGATGTGTGTAAACCCTGTAAGAGGAGACTGATATCGCACACCTGGACTGACGTGTGAAAGCATGACAGGATGGCATAGCATAATCCAGCCCGAGTAAATTTAACTCGCCTGCTCGCATTTTGCGAGTAAATTTTGAGGGCTGGCGAGTGTGGGCTGCCTGGTGGGAGCGGGGGGAGGGGGGCGAGCAATGGGGGAACATTACAGCATCAATTCAATAGCTGTGTTCCCCGCCGTGCGTGTCATATACAGCACCTCCCCCTTTTCCGGGCACTTTTTTCATAGACAGAGATCACCCATCCCAGGATTGGATGAGTGATCTGTCTATCAAAGTTTCCCGGACAAGGGGGAGGGGGTTTTATATGACGCTCGCGGCGGCAGCAGCTATTGATTTGAAAGCTGTAATGTTCCCCGGCCCGCGCTATTAACAAACTGGCGGCTCAGCTCTGGCTCCTCTCCTACTTAGCACAGGTTGGCTGCAATGTGGTGGGGGGACACTCTGGCTGCAATGTGGTGGGGGACACATGGTGCATTGGTAGACATGGGCAGGCTGCATTTTTGGGCATGGATAAAGTTGTTGTTAATATTTATTTTTATAACTTAATTCTGCATAAAACATTTAAGTGCCATTTCATGATATTTATGAGGGCGTGTCTGGGGGCGGGATTGGTGGCGGGACATTTTAGGGTTTGGCGGGGCAACTGGTGGCGAGTACGCCTTGAGGCCTGGCTAGTAGCTCAGGACTTGAAATTTTGAGCCCTGGCATAATCAACACAACGTATTTGAAGGAGAATATTGGGGTATCATTGAAATAAACATAACTCAAAAATTACTTAAACAGTTGAGATCAAACTCAACATTCATATGCTTTGTATCTTTAAGGTAGGTATGTGTATTTTGGACATGTATATAGTAAAATAGTGATAAAAATAATAATGATAAAAATCATCAAAAGTCTCTATCAATAAAATACAGCAGCGCTAGTGATCAGAGCACAGTTCAAATCCGATCACTCATTCACATTCAAAGAGACAAATGAAGGTGAGAAAGTTCTCCAGAGGTCAGAGGGTGCACAAATATTCCATGACAGAAAGGGGTGCTCTTCAAGACAATTTCAACTGTCCATAATTGGTGATATCACTCGTGAGCCGAGCAGAACATGCGAAAATCCAGTGACAATGTCCCCTCAAGGAGGTCTACTCACCAGATTGATGTTAAAACAGGCTTTGAACAGTAATGTCATTGAATTCCCTCTTCCTCATGGAGATGATATTCCAGCAGCATGCAGTACTCCTAATGACCATCCGGTGTCAGGGCACATAAAAAAAGCTCGATATGGTGTGATACCATTTAAAAACTTTTATTTTAACATGCTGTTAAAAATCATGCATACAAACAGCAACAAAAAAAAAGCTCCACAGAGCAGTAACAGATACAAAGTGTAATGCCTTTCAGCCGGTCAGCGGCTCACAGAGGGTGATAGATACCTCGTGAATGCAAGCGTTTACCGCTAGCACAGCCAATCACTCTCCTAGTTGGAGCGCAGCTGAACCACAGCGTCAGGCATACGTGTATCAAAGTATCGCGAGATTGCGCCCTGACGTTTCGTCCTTCCGACTTCTTCTGAGAGCGCAATCTCACTGGTTACAAGTGAGTGTTAAATAGTGTCCATATTGTGACAGCCACGCCTACTGCAATGTTAACACCTCGTATTCCTGCTACCACTACCGCACACACCTGCGGTGTTTCACAGTAACTAATTTTCAATCAACAGCTACTGGTACAATTTATGACATAGATTCATTTATGACTTGCTCAACAAAATACGTTGTTTACATGATTCAATGTCCATGCTCAAAGCAATATATCGGCCGTACTAAGAGAGAACTGCATATACGTCTTAGTGAGCATGTGGGCAGGATCAAAAGCGGGTTCCCTAAACATAACCTCTCGAAACATTACGATAAATTCCATGGGAGACAATTAAAGGGGACAAGTTTTTTTGCCATAGATAACATTCGTCCTCATTGGCGTGGTACTAATATGGTTCGGGCCATATCTAGGCTCGAAACTCGCTGGATTTTTTCTATGAAATCTTTTATTCCGTTCGGACTTAACGTAGATTGGGATATAAACTGCTTTTTAAATAATTCATAATAAAAAAAAAAAAAAAAAAAAAAAAAAAAAAATTTTATTAATTAATTTTTTATTCCAATTTTAATTATCATAATCATTATCAAAATTTAAATTAATTTATAGATCTTCTCTAATTAAATATAGATGATTTTTATGATATAGATCTTTTCTAATTAAATATAGATTGATTTTTATGATTATGCAAATTTATGATACAATCTTTTTGTATATATTGTTAACCTCCGATCTTATTTTCATTATTCGATGCTCCGCTACCAGTTATTAAACACCCCCGCGTTCTGTACTAATATATATCGTTATTTAATCTGATACGTTATGTACAACATGATTAGAACACTTTTCCATTTCTCGCTACTCAATTATTTTGCCCTCAGTCACTATGAGGACTCTCCCCGAGTTTTCCAGTATGGAACCCGTGGGTATTTAAACACCTAGCGCGCTGACGTCAACATCCGGCTTACTCCCCCGTTGAAGTCCATTAGCGACGAAACGATCGTAGGGTGCCGTGACGTCATCGCGTTCCGTCCTGAACGCCGGCTGTGTTTTCCTGACCGAGTAGCGAGAAGCATCGGAACAAGAGATCGGAGACGTTTTGCTATCCATGCTGTATTTATATTGCCTAATTGTAAGTGCAATTTTTATTAAACCCTCTTTTATTTTTAAACGTTATACGCTATGAGAGGTCCTTCTTCTCTTTTTTTTGGTTTATGACTCTTCGGATTGTATGCTGAGCTATACCGTGGTTATCTTGACGGCTAAGGTATTGGGAGACCAGACTTCCCACAGGCCCTATTAGACTGATGCAAAACAGTCTTTTCATCTGGTAAGCAGGCAATCTTATCCTTCCTCACGGGTGTATTGGTGACAGCTTACCTCACATCAATCAAGAGTCTTTCACATTGTCTGCACAATCCACTTCTCTTTCACAAGGAAAATTACTGGATAGAGTCATATGAACTTTGTTTCGTGGCTTTTTAAGACTTTTTCTTCATATATCCATCTGCATTTTTATGTTTTTTCCTATTCTGGCTATATTTTCAGTTTATTCCAGAATGACTTTTTTTGTTTATTATTAATTTATATGAGCACAATATCACTCACTAGCGCTGCACTGTTTTTTTCTTTTTTATGTTACCAAGTTGTTGTACACAATTTAGTGCTAGCAGCTATTTACATTTATAATTCAATATTTAATTTAGCGCAGCGTCAACCTTTTGGTTTTTGTTTGTTTCACAGTAATAAACTCACTGGGGCCACATTGCTGCGCATATATGCTGCACTCAAATAAACCTTGGGACTTTATAATAGGGCATTAATATTCTCTCAAACATAATATAACTACATACATATATATTTAATCATCTCTCCGGGAGGTTTAATCTGCATATAAGATATAATATATCTCTATATATACAGATAAATGTAAACCCTCCGAAGTTATAAATTTATAAATACATCTCTCCATCCAAACGTGAGTGAGTGACAGAGCTACATATGTAACATCAAAATCAATCTTGCAGATAAAGAATCTATCAAATTACAATACATAAAACCTCATATAAAATCGCTGTAACTCATAAAATTACACTCTACCTAAATATTAATAAATGCTTAAATTCATATAATAAAACATATTATAAAACCATTATTATAAAATATAGTATAAAGAAACCCAAAAAACCTTGGAAAAGAATCCCATCATACTAGATCTACATAATGATACGTGGCCATTAAAAGGGGAACCAACAGAATTAATGTAAAAAATTTAGTTTAAACATTTCTATACTTTCAGGTATTGGCTCAAAACTCGAAAATCATGTATCGCTTATAAAGCAATTCACATCGAGTTCTACATTCAACCCCTTAGGGGTAAGTGTATCCAATAAATAAATCCAAAGAGTTTCACATTTTAATAGATCTCGAACCATATTATTACCTCTCCATGTGGGTTTAATTACATCAATACCCCAGAATCTTAATCCTGATGGATCCTGGTTGTGATGTATTTTAAAATGAAGCGAAACATTGTGATCCTTATATCCTATCCGGATATTCTTCACATGTTCGCCGATCCTCACTTTTAGCTGTCTTAGTGCGACCCACATACATTAATCCACAAGGACACTTTAAAACGTATACTGAGTGAGTGAGTGAAGAACTTATATAGCGCAGCACATGCAAACTAAATCGCCTCTGGGCGCTCTACGTGTGTGATGTTACAGGTAATAAGTTCTTCAATGTTAAACTCTCTATTGTTAACTGTAGACCTAAAATTCGTTATACCCCTCACAGGTTCGGACACTGATTTACAGCTTTTACATCCCCTGCAAGCGAAAAAACCTTTTTGCTCCCAAAAAGATGCTGGTATCGCTGGTTGGTCCAAAACTTTTTTAACGACCTTATCTCTGAAATTCGGAGCTTTCCTATAAATAAATGTAGGGTTTGCTGGAAGTACAGGTTTTAAGGTCTTATCAAGGCATAGGATGTGCCAGTGATTCTGTAGTATAGCCTCCATGTCAGGGAATTCCCGTAAGACGCTTTGCACATAGACGTGCGCAAGCGCATAGTCTTTGCCATAGAATGGCTCACAGATGCGCGCATGCGCGCCAGAGCTCGCAATTGCGGGCACGCATGCGCACAGATACGGGCACGCGCGCACACGTACGAGCCTAATTCAGTTTGGCGCCAGACAGCCTATTTAAAGGGTGTCTGGGCTCTTGTGCCCTTGCTGACTGATCTTCAGCTTGTTTCTGTAATCCTGCATGTTTTCCCAGTATTCTGACCCGGCTCCGTTCCTGACTCTGGCTCTGTCTACGATTCGGTACCTCACTGCCCGCTTGCTGACGAACCTGGCTATCCCTGAGACCTTGCTCCTGTCTATGCCCCTGGTCACTGTTAACCCTCGGTTACCTGCCTGGCTTTCACCTGTTCATGCGCAACTCATCACGGACTGCTCCAGGCCGCTGAACCCTGCCAAGCTGTTCTTCCGGGACCCCCGGCTCCAGGCACTCGTGTCCCTCCTGTCCTTCGGCTTCCTCTGTTTCACCTTCAGCGGAGCCAGGACAGGAGATATAAGAGAGGCCGACCTCATCAATTCAGTCTCCCATGCGATCCCTGACACTCCACTTCCTTATATTGTGAGTGGAAGGAAGACATAAAACTCCACTCATAATCCTTAAAGTCTGAGCTTTTAACTGAATTCTTCAGCACATCCACCCGTGGGATAATTTTAATCTCTTCAGATATAGCATTTAATTTTTGAGCATTATATCCCTTCTCCCTAAATCTGCCTTTTAAGATCTCTGATTGTTCATCATAGTCTTCCAATGTCGAGCAGTTTCTTTTTACTCTCATCAGTTGACCTTTTGGGATATTTTTCAACCATGCAGGGTGATGGCCACTCTGCATGGGCAAGAAGCTATTACGATCCGTAGGTTTAAAAAATACTTTTGTTTCCAATCTAGCTCCTTTTCTATAGATAGTTACATCTAAAAAGTCGATTTTTTCTTTACTATAATGGCTAGTCAACTTAATATTATTAGAATTATTTAAATAAATCAAACAAATTTCCAAGGAGGTTAAAGAACCTTCCCACAGGAACAGTACATCATCAATAAAACGCCTATAGAATAATAATTCAACTCGTCTATTAAAAAATACAAATTTATCTTCAAACTCTCCCATAAACAAATTGGCGATGCTCAGTGCAAATTTGGCACCCATAGCTACACCTTTCTTTTGGGTGTAGAAGCGATTATCAAACCAAAAATAATTATGGGATAACCAAAAATCTAGAACATCTCTTAGAAAAACTTTCTGATGATAAGGGAGGTCGTCCCTCTGATTTAACGTCAAGTTAAGGGCTAGTAACGCGTCGTCATGTTGTATCACTGTGTACAACGAAGTGACGTCAGCGGTTACTAGATAAACTTCATTTTTTCCAGATAACTGTACTGATTGTAATGACTGCAATAAGTACTTCGTATCCTTCAAATAGGCCCTAGTTTTTTGAACACTTCCCTGTAAAAATTGGTCCAAGTATTGCCCTAATCTCGAGGTTACTGAGCCAATACCATTCACAATTGGTCTGGCTGGGGGGTTAAGTGGATCTTTGTGTATTTTGGGGAGTGTATAGATGGTTGGGATACGTACACTACTAGGCGTCAGATATCTTTTTTCCTTTACTGTAAGGACATGTTTTTTATATTCAGCATACCCCAAGGCCGTTAGTTCCTTGTTATATCTGGATGTGGGATCTTTGTCTAACTTTCTATATGTTTCTTCATCAGACAACATCTCTGTTATCTGATTAATGTAGAATTCTTTCGAAAGTATCACAACCCCTCCCCCTTTATCTGCCGGTCTGACTATTACGTCCTTCCGGGCCTCTAACTTTTTGATACCATCATAAATGTATTGTGGGTTAACACCTTTTTTGGGGATAATCTTTTCCATATCCCTAAGTACCAAGCCTGCTGTGTGGCTGTATTGGGTGGGTTGAAAAGTGATTTGTTCTTTAAACCACTATCAACAGCCACAGATGCATTAGTATTCCCAAAAGTAGGATTGGAGGTCTTATTCAAAAAGTATTTTTTGATACTGAGTTTCCTCATGTATCTATGAACATCCACATATGTGTCAAATTTGTTAATAGGGCGTTTTAAACCACATTTTAGTCCCATCTGTAAGATATTGGTTTCATTATGAGTTAAATCTGATCCACTTAAGTTATAAATCCCTGTCAGTCTTTTTATAGCCTCCTTTTTTTTTTGCTGGATTCTAGAGCCGGCTCTGCATCCCGTGTTCTTCTGTCCTTGGGTTTTGTTGTGTGGTTCTGTCCCAACTCTGCTGTTCCCTCCACTGTTGTTCCCTGTAATCTGGGCTTCCCCCATAGTAAGCAGGGACTGGTTGAGGGAATTGAGGGAAGGGTCTCCCTCTCTGGGGAGGAAAGCTTCGACCTCTCCTCCTGTTCCCCCTTCCCCTCCATTGAAAAGGGCGAGCAGGATACGTTCCATAACCATTGCCACAATTAATCAGGGGTTCATATCTATTAGTCACCGGGACCTGGTATGTATCATCATAACCTCTATAGTGGGGTTCAGCACTTGAATTCCCCGGCCTCTCATACCCTTTCCTCTCCCTTGAACATTATTCTTGGGAGTTTGGTGATAGGGTCTAGGCTGTGTTAAATTCGGTATGTTTGGGATATCAACCCTTACAGATGGTTGGGAGGGCCTTGGAGTTTGAGATGTAGCTATAGGCGGTGTTGTATCTATCTCAATATCTCTATGGTTACCAGAATTAGGTTGATTGCCATTATTAATATTTTCTTGCCAAAAGTAAATATTTTTATTTTTAAAATCTTTAAAATTACGATAGAATTTCTTTATTTTCTTTTTTTGAGTATCTTTATCTACCTTCTCTAGTTTTTTCTTAATCCTATTATTGAAGTCAACAACTTGTTGGCTATCCTTAACAGGGTCAAGACGGGTTTGCAACTGACTGATCTTACTCTGCAATATTGTAATTTTTCTTCTTTTCCTTTGAAGTATTACATTTTGTAATTGGAGTCCAACCCCATTAAAAAAGGCGAGCCATTCTGTAACAGACTCAGGATCATCCATAGCATCCTGGGGTGTCACCTCCCACCTCAGACTGCGCACAATAATATTTTCCTTCAAATAATGTTCCAAAGTCACTATGTCCTACCAAGTGCGGACTTGTTTCTCTAATAAGTTACCCAAAGCTGTTAATATGCCATTGTAGTCCACTTCTTGTCTAGCTTGTTCATCAACAGAAAACAAGTTATCAAGATCTAATTGCCTGCTGTTCAAAAAACCAATAGCATCCATTGCAAGCCTGAGATAAAGTACAATATACAAAACAAATTGTGGGAAAATAGGCCTAATTTCACACCCTCTGCGCTTATGGGGCTATAGGTATTTACAACTCTGCAAATAAAATTATCTATGTCCTATGGCTAGGATATGGATAAAGCAGCTGCTCAAAATAAAACAAGACATGTATACATAGTAAAATAGTGATAAAAATAATAATGATAAAAATCAACAAAAGTCTCTATCAATAAAATACAGCAGCGCTAGTGATCAGAGCACAGTTCAAATCCGATCACTCATTCACATTCAAAGAGATAAATGAAGGTGAGAAAGTTCTCCAGAGGTCAGAGGGTGCACAAATATTCCGTGACAGAAAGGGGTGCTCTTCAAGACAATTTCAACTGTCCATAATTGGTGATATCACTCGTGAGCCGAGCAGAACATGCGAAAATCCAGTGACAATGTCCCCTCAAGGATGTCTACTCACCAGATTGATGTTAAAACAGGTTTTGAACAGTAATGTCATCGAATTCCCTCTTCCTCATGGCAGCAGCATGCAGTACTCCTAATGACAATCCAGTGTCAGGGCACATAAACAAAGCTTGATATGGTGTGATACCATTTAAAAACTTTTATTTTAACATGCTGTTAAAAATCATGCATACAAACAGCAACAAAAAAAAGCTCCACAGAGCAGTAACAGATACAAAGTGTTATGCCTTTCAGCCGGTCAGCGGCTCACAGAGGGTGATAGATACCTTGTGAATGCAAGCGTTTACCGCTAGCACAGCCAATCACTCTCCTAGTTGGAGCGCAGCTGAACCACAGCGCCAGGCGTACGTGTATCAAAGTATCGCGAGATTGCGCCCTGACGTTTCGTCCTTCCGACTTCTTCTGAGCGCACAATCTCGCTGGTTACAAGTGAGTGTTAAATAGTGTTCATATTGTGGCAGCCACGCCTACTGCAATGTTAACACCTCGTATTCCTGCTACCACTCCCGCACACACCTGCAGTGTTTCACAGTAATAAACTCACTGGGGCCACATTGCTGCGCATATATGCTGCACTCAGATCACTCAAATAAACCTTGGGACTTTATAATAGGGCATTAATGTTCTCTCAAACATAATATAATTACATACATATATATTTTTTCATCTCTCCGGGAGGTTTAATCTGCATATAAGATATATTATATCTCTATATATACAGATAAATGTAAACCCTCCGAAGTTATAAATGCATCTCCCCATCCAAAAATTACACTCTACCTAAATATTAATAAATGCTTAAATTCATATAATAAAACCATATTATAAAATATAGTATAAAGAAACCCAAAAAACCTTGGAAAAGAATCCCATCATATTAGATCTACATAATGATACGTGGCTATTAAAAGGGGAACCAACAGAATTAATGTAAAAAATGTAGTTTAAACATTTCTATACTTTTGGGTATGTTGGCTCAAAACTCGAAAATCATGTATCGCTTATATAGCAACTCACATTGAGTTCTACATTCCCATTATACTAGATCTACATAGTAATAAATGGCCATTCAAAGGGGAACCAACAAAATTAATGAAAAAATGTAGTTTAAACATCTCTATACTTTCGGGTAGGTTGGCTCGAAACTCGAAAATCATGCATCGCTTATAAAGCAATTCACATCGAGTTCTACATTCAACCCCTTAGGGGTAAGCGTATCCAATAAATAAATCCAAAGAGTTTCACATTTTGATAGATCTCGAACTATATTATTACCTCTCCATGTGGGTTTAATTACATCAATACCCCAGAATCTTAAAGGGTCACTAAAGGAAAAAATGTTTTTGCTGAAATGACTGTTTACAGGGTATAGAGACATAAAAGTTAACTGATTCCTTTTAAAAATGATTACAAATAGATACAAATCAATCATATAATGTGCCTGCAGTTTAGTTTCACTTTTAACCACTTAAAGCGGTGGTTCACCCTCCTTAACATCATTCTAGCATTACATTCGGCATCGTAGCGCGAGCTACAGTATGCCGGTCTTACATTTTTTATCCCCGAACTCACTGTGCTATTGCACATTGAAAATTCCGACTCCCGCGGGGAATGGGCGTGCCTATGGAGAGGGAGGATGATTGACGGCCGGCTCTGGCACGTCACGCTCCCCGAAGACAGCCGGAGTAGGTCTCGGCTCTTCACGGCGCCTGCGCACAGGCTATGCGCAGGCGCCGTGAAGAGCCAAGCCTATTTCGGCTATTTCCGGAGAAGCGTGACGCGCCAGGGCCGGCCGTCAATCACCTTCTCTCACCATAGGAACGCCCATTCCCCGGAATCTTCAATGTACAATAGCACAGTGAGTACGGGGATAAAAAAATGTAAGACCGGCATACTGTAGCTCGCGCTACGATGCCGAATGTAATGCTAGAATAAAAATTTTTTTTTTTTTTTTTTAATAGGGTGAACCCCCGCTTTAACCCCCGGACCATATTGCTGCCCAAAGACCAGAGTACTTTTTGTGATTCTGGACTGCGTCGCTTTAACTGACAATTGCGCGGTCGTGCGACGTGGCTCCCAAACAAAATTGGCGTCCTTTTTTTCCCACAAATAGAGCTTTCTTTTGGTGGTATTTGATCACCTCTGCGGTTTTTATTTTTTGCGCTATAAACAAAAATAGAGCGACAATTTTGAAAAAAAAAAATATTTTTTACTTTTTGCTGTAATAAATATCCCCCAAAAATATATAAAAAAACATTTTTTTTCCTCAGTTTAGGCCGATACGTATTCTTCTACCTATTTTTCGTAAAAAAAATCGCAATAAGCGTTTATTGATTGGTTTGCGCAAAAGTTATAGCGTTTACAAAATAGGGGGTATTTTTATGTAATTTTTCTTAATATATTTTTTTTACTAGTAATGGCGGCGATCAGCGATTTTTTTTCGGTACTGCGACATTATGGCGGACACTTCGGACACTTTTGACACATTTTTGGGACCATTGGCATTTTTATAGCGATCAGTGCTATAAAAATGCATTGGATTACTATAAAAATGCCACTGGCAGGGAAGGGGTTAACACTAGGGGGCGGGGAAGGGGTTAAGTATGTCCCTTGTGTGTTCTTACTGTGGGGGGGGGGTGGCCTCACTAGGGGAAACACTGATCCTCGGTTCATACATTGTATGAACGGAAGATCAGCATTTCCCCCGCTGACAGGACCGGGAGCTGTGTGTTTACACACACAGCTCCCGTTCCCTGCTCTGTACCGAGCGATCGCATGTGCCCGGCGGCGATTGCACCCGCCGGGCACACGCACGGGAGTCGGGGGCGAGCGGGGGGCGCGCGCACGCGCCCCCTAGTGGCGGCTAAAAGAGAGGACGTATAGCTACGGGCTCTCGCCTAGGAGAGCCGACCTGCCGCCGTATAATGACGGTGGCTGGTCGGCTAGTAGTTAAACTGTTTTCATGTTCCTGTGAACTAGAGAGACACACAGAACAAAAACAAACAAATCCAGGGCAGTGTTTTGTTTTTAAAATGAATCTGATTGGTTCTGTTAAGTTTTAGACACACAGCTTAGACCTACAGTGAAAAGCTCCCAGTATGATAATTATAAGGAAAAAGACAACCAGGAAGTGTGGAGATCACAGCAGAATTACAGTCACTTCAAAGCAAAAACAAACAATAAGGACATGAAACCAGTACTGCAGTAAGGTAAAGGAAGCTATTTAGCTAAAAAAAAAATTCCTTTAGTGATCCTTTAATCCTGATGGATCCTGGTTGTGATGTATTTTAAAATGAAGCGAAACATTGTGATTCTTATATCCTATCCGGATATTCTTCACATGTTTGCCGATCCTCACTTTTAGCCGTCTCTGAGTTGCTATCTGTCTGTGAGTTGCTATATAAGCGAAACATGATTTTCGAGTTTTGAGCCAACATACCCGAAAGTATAGAAATGTTTAAACATTTATTTATTAAACATTAATTCTGTTGGTTCCCCTTTTAATGGCCAAGGATTTTTGGATTTCTTTATACTATATTTTATAATATGGTTTTATAATATGTTTTATTATATGAATTTAAGCATTTATTAATATTTAACCACTTGCCGACCGCGCCATAGGCATTTTACTGCTACGGCGCGGTCGAGTTGTTCTGACAGGACGTCCCTGGGACGTCCTCCCAGAATGCTCCACTCGCGCGCCCCCTGGGGCGCGCTCCTGGAATCATCCGTGAGCGCCGGGTCTAGAAGACCCGGCGCATCACGGATCGCGGTAAATTGCCGCTGTTAGCGGCCGTTTACCACGTGATCGCTCCGTCAAATGACGGAGCGATCACTTGTAAACAAACCGGCGTCATTTGATGACGCCGGTTCCTCCCTCTCCTCTCTGTACCGTTCGGTACAGTGTGAGAGGAGAGGGGGGGGGGGGAGCGGGTGTCAGCAGCAGCGCTGTGGCTGGATCTGTGACTATTGCAGTCACAGATCCAGCCTTCCATCCATCCCAGCTCAGCTATCCCTGTGCAATACTCTGCAATGCCCCTATAATCTGCAATACCCCTATAATCTGCAATACCCTGCGCAATACTCTGCAATACCCCTATAATCTGCAATACCCTGCGCAATACTCTGCAATACCCCTATAATCTGCAATACCCTGCGCAATACTCTGCAATACCCCTATAATCTGCAATACCCTGCGCAATACTCTGCAATACCCCCTATAATCTGCAATACCCTGCGCAATACTCTGCAATACCCCTATAATCTGCAATACCCTGCGCAATACTCTGCAATACCCCAATATTCTGCAATACCCTGCGCAATACTCTGCAATACCCCTATAATCTGCAATACCCTGCGCAATACCCCAATATTCTGCAATACCCTGCGCAATACTCTGCAATACCCCAATACTCTGCAATACCCTGCGCAATACCCCAATACTCTGCAATACCCTGCGCAATACTCTGCAATACCCCAATACTCTGCGCGATACTCTGCAATACCCCAATACTCTGCAATACCCCAATACTCTGCAATACCCTGCGCAATACTCTGCAATACCCCAATAATCTGCAATACCCTGCGCAATACTCTGCAATACCCCAATACTCTGCAATACCCTGCGCAATACTCTGCAATACCCCAATACTCTGCGCGATACTCTGCAATACCCCAATACCCTGCGCAATACTCTGCAATACCCCAATACTTTGCAATACCCTGCGCAATACTCTGCAATACCCTGCGCGATACTCTGCAATACCCCCATACTCTGCAATACCCTGCAATACCCCAATACCCTGTGCGATACTCTGCAATACCCCAATACCCTGCGCGATACTCTGCAGTCTTCCCAGCCTAGATGTGAGATGTGGGGTCTTATTGACCCCGTATCTCACTGTAAAGAGGACCTGTCATGCTATATTCCTATTACAAGGGATGTTTACATTCCTTATAATAGGAATAAAAGTGATAAAAAAATGTATTTTTGGGGAAAAAAGTGTCAAAATCAAGTAAATAAAGTAAAATGAACAATAATTTTTATTTATTTTTTTAAAGCGCCCCTGTCCCCGTGTGCTCGCATGCAGAAGCGAACAAATACGTAAGTCCCGCCCACATATAAAAACGGTTTTCAAGCTACACACGTGAGGTATCTCTGCGAACGTTAGAGCGAGAGCAATCATTTTGGCCCTAGACCTCCTCTGTAACTAAAAACATGTAACCAATAAAAGTAATTAAAGCGTCGCCTATGGGGATTTTTAAGTAGCGGAGTTTGGCGCCATTCCATGAGTGTGCGCAATTTTGAAGTGTGACATGTTAGGTATCTTTTTACTCGGCGTAACTTCATCTTTCACGTTATGAAAAAAAATTGGGCTAACTTTACTGTTTTGTCTTTTTTTTAAGCACAAAACAGTTTTTTTTTTAAAAAACACGCGTTCAAAACATTTCAAAAAACCCAATAATCATATTTGAAAAAAATAAAAAAAATTTCTGCGAAAATACCATGCGAGATAAAAAGTTGTAACGGCCGCCATTGTATTCTCTAGGGTCTTTGCTAAAAAAGCATATATAATGTTTTGGGTTTCTATGTAATTTTCTAGCAAATAAATGATGATTTTTCCATGTAGGAGAGAAATGTCAGAATTGGTCTCGGTGCTCCAGAACGCCTGATGGCGCTCCCTGCATGTTGTGCCTCTGTATGTGGCCACGCTGTGTAAAAGTCGCACACATGGGGTATCGCCATACTCGGGAGGAATAGCAGAATGTGTTTTGGGGTGTAATTAGTGGTATGCATATGCTGTGTGTGAGAAATAACCTGCTAATATGACAGAAACAAGTTTTTTTTTTACAGAATTTTCAGTCGTTTTTCTTTTATAGCGCAAAAAATAAAAAACCCAGTGGTGATCAAATACCACCAAAAGAAAGCTCTATTTGTGTGAAAAAAAGGACAAAAATTTCAAATGGGTACAATGTTGTATGACTGAGTAATTGTCATTAAAATTGTGAGAGCACCGAAAGCTGAAAATTGGTCTGGTCAGGAAGGGGGTTTAAGTGCCCAGTGGTCAAGTGGTTAATTTAAGAGTGTAATTTTATGAGTTACAGCGATTTTATATGAGGTTTTATGTATTGTAATTTGATACATTCTTTATCTGCAAGATTGATTTTGATGTTACATATGTAGCTCTGTCACTCACTCACGTTTGGATGGGGAGATGCATTTATAACTTCGGAGGGTTTACATTTATCTGTATATATAAAGATATATTATATCTTATATGCAGATTAAACCTCCCGGAGAGATGAAAAAATATATATGTATGTAATTATATTGAGGTTATATTATGTTTGAGAGAACATTAATGCCCTATTATAAAGTTCCAAGGTTTATTTGAGTGATCTGAGTGCAGCATATATGCGCAGCAATGTGGCCCCAGTGAGTTTATTACTGTGAAACACCGCAGGTGTGTGCGGGAGTGGTAGCAGGAATACGAGGTGTTAACATTGCAGTAGGCGTGGCTGCCACAATATGAACACTATTTAACACTCACTTATAACCAGCGAGATTGTGCGCTCAGAAGAAGTCGGAAGGACGAAACGTCAGGGCGCAATCTCGCGATACTTTGATGTGGTTCAGCTGCGCTCCAACTAGGAGAGTGATTGGCTGTGCTAGCGGTAAACGCTTGCATTCACAAGGTATCTATCACCCTCTGTGAGCCGCTGACCGGCTGAAAGGCATAACACTTTGTATCTGTTACTGCTCTGTGGAGCTTTTTTTTGTTGCTGTTTGTATGCATGATTTTTAACAGCATGTTAAAATAAAAGTTTTTTAAATGGTATCACACCATATCGAGCTTTTTTTATGTGCCCTGACACCGGATGGTCATTAGGAGTACTGCATGCTGCTGGAATATCATCTCCATGAGGAAGAGGGAATTCGATGACATTACTGTTCAAAGCCTGTTTTAACATCAATCTGGTGAGTAGACATCCTTGAGGGGACATTGTCACTGGATTTTCGCATGTTCTGCTCGGCTCACGAGTGATATCACCAATTATGGACAGTTGAAATTGTCTTGAAGAGCACCCCTTTCTGTCACGGAATATTTGGGCACCCTCTGACCTCTGGAGAACTTTCTCACCTTCATTTATCTCTTTGAATGTGAATGAGTGATCGGATTTGAACTGTGCTCTGATCACTAGCGCTGCTGTATTTTATTGATAGAGACTTTTGATGATTTTTATTATTATTATTTTTATCACTATTTTACTATGTATACATGTCTTGTTTTATTTTGAGCAGCTGCTTTATCCATATCCTAGCCATAGGACATAGATAATTTTATATGCAGAGTTGTAAATACCTATAGCCCCATAAGCGCAGAGGGTGTGAAATTAGGCCTATTTTCCCACAATTTGTTTTGTATGTGTGTTTTGAACAGCTCAACATAAAGATGTGGCCGAGGTCATCAAACGACATTGGCACTTCTTAAGAAATGATAAACTATTACGAAAAATCCTCCCAGATAAACCACGGATTATCTATAAAAGAGCACCGACATTAAAGGATTTAATTGTAAAATCGGTAGTTGAACCACCCCCCCAAAGCAGGTTATACCTTCTTCACGGGATTAGGACTTTTTCCGTGTAAGAGTTGTTATGCCTGCTGCTATTCACACAGATTTCAGAAGAAAAGAACAGATTTTGTGGCTACAAACACAGGACAGTACCATAACATTAGGGACTTTATTTGTTGCCACACTGAGGGTGTAATATACGTACTCCAGTGTAGCTGTAATTTACAATATGTCAGAAGGACCAAAAGGGCCCTCAAGGTTAGGATAAAAGAACACGTGCAGAACATTATTAACAGCTTTCCGAAGCATAATGTGTCAAGGCATTTTGTGCTTGTACACATCAAGGATCCCACACAATTACAATTTTGGGGGATAGAAAAATATAAGTCATGAGGTAGCCATAAGGTTAGGACTGTCAGTCAAAATGGATACATACCATGAGAACACTTTATACCAGGGGGTATGAATGTTGAGTTTGATCTCAACTGTTTTTTAAGTAATTTTTGAGTTATGTTTCAATGATACCCCAATATTCTCCTTTAAATACGTTGTATTGGCTTATGCTATGCTATTCTGTCATGCTTTCACACGTCAGTCCACGTGTGCGATCGCCCTTTTAGATTTTTTATATATTAAACATTTTTATGTATATAATACAGTTTCTTACCTATATCCGTATTTAATTAATAATTTTAGATCTATTTTTAGATTTTATCCTTTTAAATGTTTCAGACCCTTTATGCGATTAATTTCTAATTACTGTATATACTCGAGTATAAGCCGACCCGAATATAAGCCGAGGCACCTAATTTTACCACAAAAAAATAGGAAAACTTAAACTTATTGACTCGAGTATAAGCCTAGGGGGTCCATCTGCATGCCTTACTGTGCCTCACTGTGTCCATGTGCATGCCTCACTGTGTCCATGCCTTATTGTGCCCATGCCTCACTGTGTACATGACTAGACTTACGTTTAACATGGGAGTATATAGAAGGGGTGCCCGACTTTGAAAAATCGGTGCTCCCTGGCCGTAGGTCCCCCAGACAGAAAACTTTGCACACTTGTAGAGGAAGAGTGGGGCTATACGTGTGCTAAGTTCCGGTTCCAGAGGACCTACGACCGGCCGGTACCGGGTCCCCAAATTGACCAGAGAAATTACGTTTAACATGGGAGTCTATGGAAGGGGTGGCCGACTTTGAAAAAACGGTGCTCCCTGACCCTAGGTCCCCTGGACAACAAACTTTGCACACTTATAGAGGAAGAGTGGGGCTATAGGTTTGCCAAGATTGGGGTCCAGGAGATCTAAGCCCGTCGGTACCGTGTCCCCAAATTTCGGGAGATCAGGCGCCAAAAGGTGACTCGAGTATAAGCCGAGGGGGGGCATTTTCAGCACCAAAAAATGTGCTGAAAAACTCGGCTTATACTCAAAGAAAATAAACAGTATCATAGTGTTTATAACCCTTTTAGATCCACGTCACGGTTTTGGTTTCTTTTTTCTTTATTTTTCTTTTTTCTTTTGTACATGAACGTGGGATCTTTTTTTAGTTTAAGAAGTTTGTCATTTTATGAATCAGTCATCTCACCAATATGAACCCATTAGTAAGAGATGGATGCGGAAGTAAATAGTTGCTGTGTCACAGCTTTTTGCCGTTATGAACGCCGCCATAGTCTGGCTACAAGAAAATGGTTGCCATACACCGTACTTTAGATAACCCAGAAAATGGCTGAAAATACACTTCCGCTTTTATACACATAAACACACATATGAACACACATATAAACATTGATGGCACGTCCAATCAGGTTCCCCAGATGAAGACACGTGACGGTATCGTAACGTGTAGGGATTGGCCGTGGGCAGACATCTGTGTGTGTGTGTTTTTTTTTGGGGGGGGGGGGGGGGGTTAGGTGTATTTAAGGTAGTTGTGGGAAAAATATAAAATACAAATAAATAAGAACAGGTCCAGGACACATTGTAGGTGTTTTCATTACCATCAGGAGCTATGTAGGGGTCTTTCAGCTAGGTGGCAAAAACAGGCAGTTAAGACCCATTTTTACACACCTGGCTGTCTACAAGAATTGTAAAAATAGAGCTGGACAGGGTTCTATGTGTGCCACGGCCACAGCATTTTTCATTTGGGGTGCAGAGTTTTCCATGCGCCACCACCTGTCAATCTCACGCACTGAGTTCAGTGGGGCTACACTAAAAAAGCATGCCCCCCCAAATTGCCAATTAGAAATTAAAAAATAAAAGTTAAAAAAACACAGGCATTTGTGAGGCAACAGTAGTGCCTATTGAATGCTTGTAAACCACTACAATGCCGCCCTCTGAAAAACAATCTGTGGGTTGAGTGCACACCACTTTAAGAGCACCTTTCCAGCCACTGTTGTCAAAATTCCTCTTTGTACAAAACAAAACGACAGCTGAGTGTGTATAAACAAACCCATGTGCTTGCTATGATGGGCTGTCAAGGTATCACATGAGCCATTCAGAATGGTTAGTTTCCAACTGTCACAGATTTGCCAGGACACTCACACTTTTTAATAAAATGTCCCAATATGTCCTTGTCCCCGAAAACAGACCCTGTCTTTTTGTTTCGGTGCACACAACAAATCTGCACAGACATCGGGAAAATTTTCTATGCTCTATTTATCTACTTAAGTGCAATACATTTTTTACAATAAAATTACCGTAAGATTTTACACTATGGAAGCCTTTTATTTCTTCATGGTGATCGTATGGCAATATTTTCCTTTTGAGTGGTGGAAACCTATGAAGACGTTGTGGCTGAGACTATTGCTGTGTTTAGCAAAGGCCCTGGCTGGGTATTAAGCCGAAAGCACTTGTGATCGCCTTTAACCACTTCCAGACCTGCACACGACGATGTACGTCCTTTTTTTAAAGATTGATATCTCGGTAACGGCAGCAGCTGCTGCCACAACCGAGGTATCGATCTTTAGTGTGTGCGGTCTGGTACACGATAACGGCGGTCTCCGCGGCGGATTCGCCGCGAGATAGCCGTTATCGGTGGCGGGAGAGGGCCCCCCCCCTCCCGCCGCTCTCCCGCGCCCTCCGCCGCTTACCGGAGCCGTCGGTAGCGGCGGAGGAGATCGGGACTGTTCGGCAGCTGAGTGGGGACGAGACTGAAGGAAAAATCTCCTTTGCCCGTCCCCATAGCTCTGCTGGGCGGAAGTGACGTCAAAACGTTAGTCCCGCCCAGCGTCTTAAAGAGACAATTTTTTTTTTGTCATTTGAAAAAATGACAGTTTCAAATTTTTTTTTTTCAGTGTAAAAAGTAATAAAATAAATAAAAATAAATAAGAAAACAAAATTTTTTTTTTTTTAAAGCGCCCTGTCCCAACGAGCTCGCGCGCAGAAGCGAACGCATACGCGAATAGAGCCCGCATATGAAAACAGTGTTCAAATCACACAAGTGAGGTATCGCCGCGATCTTTAGAGCGAGAGCAATAATTCTAGCCCTAGGCCTACTCTGTAGCTCAAAAAATGCAATCTCTAGAATTTTTTAAACATCGCCTATCGAGATTTTTAAGGGTAAAAGTTTGACGCCATGCCACGAGCGGGCGCAATTTTTAAGTGTGACATGTTGGGTATCATTTTACTTGGCGTAACATTATCTTTCACAATATATAAAAAAATTGGGCCAAATTTATTGTTGTCTTATTTTTTAATTCAAAAAAGTGAATTTTTTCCAAAAAAAGTGCGCTTGTAAGACCGCTGCGCAAATACGGTGTGACAAAAAGTATTGGAATGACCGCCATTTTATTCTCTAGGGTGTTAGAAAAAAATATATATATAATGTTTGGGGGTTTTAAGTAATTTTCTAGCAGAAAAAACTGTTTTAGTCTTGCAAACACCAAATCTGAAAAACACCTAAGGTCTGGAAGTGGTTAATAGGAGATCATAGGAAGTCGGTAAGCGGCAGTGTGTCTAGTGGTGGAAGTCATCGCTCTCTTTTATATCACATTCCTTGGGTGCATCATTTGTCATTTTACATTGATGTCATTACACTGGATGGAGTATATTTGTTGTTACTTTTTATTCATTCAATCACATTGTTTAAAAACTACCGCAACTTATTTATTGAAAAGCTAAATCTACCCCAACTAACTATATAGAACATGCCCTAGTTTCTCCTCCTGGACTCCTCTCTCCTTTCTTCACTTCTCCCTTCTTTTAGTGCTCTCCTCCCTCCTGTTTCTGTTGTCCTCCTCTGACTTTTTTCTGCGCTGCTCCTCTTTTTTTTGTCCTTCTCCCTCTTCATGCTTTCCTCCTCCATCCTCCTTGTTCTTCCTGCACTCCTCCTTTCTCTTTGTGTAATCCTCCATCTCCTTTCTGTGCTCCACCTCTCTCCTCTTTCTGGACTCCTCTCCCTCCCTTCTCCACTTCTCCCTCCTTTCATTGCTCTCCTCCCTCCTTTTTCTGTCCTCCAAATCTAACTTCTTTCTGCGCTGCTCCTCTTCCCTCTTATTCTTCTTTTTGTCCTTCTCCTCCTCCCTCTTCAGGTTTTCCTCCTCCTCCTCCTTCTTCTGTCTGTACTTCTCCATCCTCTTTGTGTACTCCTCCATCTCCTTTCTGTGCTCCTCCTCCCTCCTCTTTCTAGACTCCTCACTCTCCTTTCTCCACTTCTCCCTCCTTTCAGTGCTCTCCTCCCTCCTGTTTCTGTCATCCTCCTCTGACTTCATTCTGCGCTGCTCATCCTTCATCTTTCTGTGTTGCTTCTGTCTCTTGTTTCTGTCGTCGTCCTCCTTTCTGTCATCCTCCTCCTTCTTCTTACTGCACAGCGCCAACCATTGATCCCGCCTACTGTTTCTGTTCCCTTCCCTCTTCTTCTTCTTTCTGTCCTCCTCCTCCTCCACCGCCTTTCTGCGCTCCTCCTCCTTCCACTTTCTGGAGTCTTCCCTCTCTTTTCTCTCTTTCTCCTCCTCCATCATCTTACTGTCCTTCTCCTCCACCTCTATCTTTATCAACTCCTCCAGCTCGGTAATCTGCTCCTCCTCCCACTTTCTGTTGTCCTCCTCCATCCATTTCTTCTCCACCTCTCTCTTCGAAAGCGTCTCCAACTCTGTCATGTGCTCCTCCTCCCTCTTCCTGCTCTCCTCCTCTTCCATCATTTTCTCCTCCATCTCTCTCTTCATCAACTCCTCCTCTATCATCTGCTCCTCCTCCCTCTTCTTGCTCTCCTCCACCTCTCTCTTCTTCAACTCTTCTTCCTCTTGGTCAGCAAGTATTTCAGCCTAAAAAGAAAAAAAAGGGTAAGTGGATGTGCAGAATTTAAAGTGGAACTCCAATTAAAACTTAGCTATTTACTAAATAAATCAAGAACTCAATTGTATGTAGTTACATACAGTACAGATCATTTATTTTTCAACAGGACAATGACCCCAAACACACCTCCAGGCTGTGTAAGGGCTATTTGACCAAGAAGGAGAGTGATGGGGTGCTGCGCCAGGTGACTACCTCTTGAAGCTCATCAAGAGAATGCCAAGAGTGTGCCAAGCAGTAATCAAAGCAAAAGGTGGCTACTTTAGAATATGAAATATATTTTCCGTTGTTTCACACTTTTTTGTTATGTAGAATTCCACATGTGTTAATTCATAGTTTTGATGCCTTCAGTGTGAATCTACAATTTTCATAGTCATGAAAATAAAGATAACTCTTTGAATGAGAAGGTGTGTCCAAACTTTTGGTCTGTACTGTATATAGCACCTTCCTCTCATAGGTTGCGAGGCAAATTTAGCTTCTGTAATCAAGGGATCAGTAATTGTTCGTTTTGGTCTGATCAGGGTCTCACAGGCTGGGAGTTTAATTATTTCCCCCTGCCTCTGAATGAAGCTTTCAGAGTTTAGTGTTGGAGATTCAAACCAACCAGTCTAAATATTTATTGGGTTCCAGCCAATCTCTGGAAATGCTATACTTACCTGCTCTTCTAACCACTTGAAAAAAACATCCCCTACACCGTTTACTGGAGCCAGTGTGAATGGAGTGTCGTTTGTGAGGACGAGCAGCCTCTGTACTTATTGTGTCAGAACCGGTTAAAATCAGCAGCCCTTGTGGGATTAGTGCTATACATATTACAAGAATAAATAAAATATAGATACTTACTGGAAAATAGTAATTCCAAAGCCTTGCTGCCACTTCCCATATTAATAGGGTAAGTAGCAGCATGTTTGCAGGAGTCGCTTTCAACAGTCTGAAAAGAGAAGAAACATGATTATTTTACTGTTTTTTATTTCATTAGACAGATTTTATCTAAATTCTGCACTTTAAACCGATGTAGAGAAGACTACAGATAAACATATACGACTTATATAGGTTTTTCCTCTCTGTGTATCACCTGAGATCAGTCACTTCACTGGGGATATGAGAGGCTTTACAACCACTTTATATATATCACACAAAATAGCTACAACTAATGTCAATGGGAGTATCATTATACTGAACACATCTACTGATTGGAGGAGATTCACCAATACTGGAGCAGACAGAATCTGGAACAGATCTACAGATTAGCCAACCAGCATCTAGATTCAGTTTGTTTGGCTAAACTGAACAAAATGATTGCTTGGTGTAAACAACTTCTCCAGTCTTAGTAAATCCCCTCATTGTATATACAGTGGAACCTTGGATTATGAGCATAATCCGTTCCAGGAGAATGCTTGTAATCCAAAGCACTCGCATATCAAAGCGAGTTTCCCCATAGAAGTCAATGGAAACAAAGACAATTCGTTCTGCATTGACTTCTATGGCATGCAATACCACATGTGGCCAGAGGTGGGGGGCGCCAGAGAGCCTCGGAAATACTCGGGGACAGCTCGGCTGATCTCGGAAACCCTCGGAAAATACTCAGTAATGGAGTATTTACAAGTGATTCCGAGTATTTCTGAATGGCTCCGGACCGTTCCGAGTGTCACTGGCACCCCCGCACCTCTGCATAAATGCGGTACTGCACATAGATGTCGACTATTCATACTATTACATTTTTTTATTTATTATTAATATAAAAGGCGGGGACACGTGTAATACATGCAAAGAGCAGGATGGACATAAATATAATAACTGATGCACTTCCTATGTAGGCAGGGCTGCTGTTAGAAATCACGGGGCCCCGTATAGCATACCTGGCAGGATACACTATGTAGCGCTACCCCCCGAAGGAGGGTCTAGGTCTAGGAGTGACTTCTGTGGGTGTGAGTGAAAGCAAGTGTCCAGACACAAAATTCAGTTTCAAAGCTTTATTCCAAGGCCTGAACTGGCCAACATCAACCGGGCACATGACAGAAAAGGCTGATGAGCATAGAGGAACTTTAGTATCAGGCCTCTGGATGTTAGTAGAGAGCAAGCCTGCTCTCAGCAATAGCGTAGATCAATTAGTCGCCACCACAATCAAGGTGGGTAAAGTGCCCCCGGACAGGCAGTTAACTTAGGCCTGGCAACCGGAGCGTCACTTGCAAAGAATCACTAGGAGGATGCAGGCCTCTGCCACAGGCTGGACAATTTAGGATTTAGAAAAGGTCAGTTTGAGTGAATCCTCCCAGTTAGTTCAATTAATGTCACCCACTGACAGCTCAAGCATACCTGTCATAAGGTGTGTTGACCGGATCCCCGATGGTTCGTCTAGGCCCTCCGGACAACCTCTAACTCTAGGTTCTCCCGAGCCAATCTCCCATCGCACAGCTTCTAGCTTAGGATCCTCTCAGCAACAGTTGGGGACCCAGCAAGCCGCTGGGGTCCCTCTCAAATTAAGGTACGTGATGCCTGACCCTGGGCAAGGCTGGGCACGGTGGCGGGGCCCATGGATGCACGTACCCTGAAGGTGGGCACCGCACCTGGAACTCGGGCCCCGCAAGAACGAACCCGCCAAAAGCGGCCGCCACAGATATATCTCTCCTCCCAGCATGCCCAACGAGGGAAAAAAAACCCTGATTGGCTGCTGGAAGGAGGTGGATCCCCCAGAACCCCTCTAGCACCAACTGCCGCCCAGGGGTGACATTGCACCCCTAGCGCAGACTGACCTACAGGACAGACTCTGGAACTGGCAGCAGCCTAAATTTCCATAATTCGTGAATGGGAGTAATTAAGCCTTCCATTCCCCAATAGTTTTAGTGTAACGCCCGTACTGAAAGTAGGAGGGTGCTACAACTAAAATCATTATTAGCGGATACAAACGTAACAGAGAACTTGCGTAAATTACCCTTTTAGAATAGTTTTTCTTTAAATGTATAATTAACATAAAATTCTTTTTTGTTTTTATTATTTTACCATTTATTTTTTTACTGGACAGGGAAACTGGAAGTGCCACTGAGAGGGGGGGCTGCACAGTCACAGGGGGGGCACGGGGGATCAGAAATTGGCAGATAAGGGAGGGGCAGTTACAGGAACGATGCCCTGTGTCTGTGTGTCTCCCTACAGCAGCTGAACGCTGGTGGGAGGGAGATAAACTGTCTTTCAGCTACTGCAGAGATCCGCACAGGGCATCTTTCTGTAATTAACCCTCTGTCCCACTACACCAATTCCTCCTGCTGTTCGGGCCCTTGGGTGTGCCCGGGCCCCCTACAGGAGGACTGGTGGTCCCCCCCTATCAGCAGCCCTGTATGTAGGCATATCCTGCGCCATCAACATCTTTTTAGGGACAGATTTAAATTATGATTCTGATAAAGAAGAGCCATTCACATATGACAAAAAAGAAAGGAAAGCCTTGCGACTAGTTAAAATCGATGAATCAGCTCTATTGGGGAATGAGAATGGCCTAAGGTATGAAATGATAACTGCCTATCCTTGTCTTGCTAATCCAATTCTGAAAACACCTTTGTCCAGCAAGTTATCAACTTACTGTATTTGACTACCTTTTACACTTAAAAAACCTGGCCAAAAAGCAGGGGTCGTCTTATACGCCGGGTCAGCTGCTCGGATGCCTGCTGGATGTGCGGTAATACTGTATGTAGCTTTGGCTACATACAGTATATACCGCTTAGCCAATCCCGATGAGCGATGTATTCAAATGAATACAGAGCCTGCTCGGATTGGAGTAACAACCTCTGCCAATCCGAGCAGGCTACATACAGTAGCCTGCTCGGATTGGCTTTGAGAGCCAGAGAGGCGCGGGCTGATGTTACAGCCTCTGCCAATCCAAGCAAATTTTGTATTCATTAATAGTTGTCAGGAACGTAACTTACCAAGGCCAAGATGTTTAGGGCGGCTCACCTTTGCGACCCGACGCGATCCGCCCCCTGGATTTGGGACAGGGAGAAGGACGCACCGGGAGGCACCGGGACCAGTAGCAAGGTGGAGATCCTGATGCAGGAACAGGAACTGGGTAGTGGTAGCCCGCTGGGAACAGGAAGCAGTCCAGGAGTGGAGCACCCACACAGGGACAGAAGCTGAAGCGTGATCCAAGAGGCAAGTCGTGGTCAGGGGTAGGAGAAGGCAGGAGATCCAAAGTTCAAGCCGGAGGTCAAGGGTTAGAGAGATCAGACAGTCCAAAGTTCAAGCCGGGGTCAAAGGGTTAAAGAGAGCAGCAATCCGAAGGGTAAGCCAAAAGTCAGGTAAAACAGGTATCCACAGGTATGATCAGCAGCAAGGTACTTCAGAAGCTGTTACGAACCAGCAACCTGAAGGGAGGAAGGGGCTGGTTTAAATAGGCCGCTCAGGCCTCTGATTGGCCAAAGGCGGAACGAGCCCGTGCGCCAAGTCACACCGCGCATGCGCGCACCACCGGCGCGCGCAACAGCGCTGGCCTGCCGTGAAGCTGAGGAGTTCGGGTCTGCACAGGATGGGTGCCCTGACAGTGCCCCCCCCAAGGGGCGGACTCCGGACGCCCAAACTGTCCATCAACTCCGGATGTTCCTGGTGGAAGGCTCGGATCAAACGGGGAGCGTGTAGATTCCTGGAAGGCTCCCAGGAGTTGTCTTCTGGAGGGTATCCTTTCCATTGAACTAAATACTGGAGTTGTCTCCCCCTCTTCCTGCAGCCCAGGATAGTTTCCACCTCAAACTCCCTTTCCCCCTCAACCTCCACTGGCGGAGGCGGAAGCTCTTCTCTCCCAGGGAATGGATCTGGTGTGACCGGTTTGAGTAACGAGGCATGGAAGTATCGGGTGGATCCTGTAGGATTCAGGTAGAGCCAATTCAAAGGCCACTGGATTAATTTTCCTCTTGATCTTGAACGGACCGATAAACCTGGGACCCAATTTCCGTGAAGGGATTGGTAATTTGAGGTTAGTAGCGGACAGCCAGACCCTTTCCCCGACTTCAAAGGCCGGACACTCCTTCTTCCCCTTGTCATAGAATTTCTTAAAACTTTCCTCGGCCTGCTGCATAACCTCCTGAAGATTCTGAAAGTTTTGTTGGATGGAGACTAAGTGCTCCTGAACCGCTGGGACAGATGATTCAGGGATGGAGTCCGGAAGGAATGAAGGGTGGTAGCCGAAGTTGGCCCAGAATGGGGTTCGGTTAGTAGAGGCATGTACCGAATTGTTATAGGCAAATTCTGCCGATGGCAATAAGGATACCCAGTCGTTTTGAGATACCGAGCAAAAGCAGCGGAGATATTGCTCCAAAGTTTGGTTGGTCCTTTCTGTCTGACCGTTGGATTGCGGATGATAAGCAGAGGACAGGCAAACTTTAATCTCCAGCGATTTGCAGAGCTCCCTCCAAAATGTTTACGTGAACTGCACCCCTCTATCGGACACAATACTTTTGGGCACCCCGTGCAGTCTTACTATCTCCTTGAAGAAGATCCTGGCCGTATCTGCCGCAGAGGGTGTGCCAATCATAGGCAAAAAGTGAGCCAACTTAGACAGGCGGTCCACGGGGGCGTGGCCAGGACAGGCATGTGAGAGGACGCATCTCTCATAGCTCCCGGCGCTGATCCGGTATCGATCCTCCCCCGGCCAAGATTCCGGTTCGCCACCACCATATGCTGGAAGCCCGTGCTCCCAGGATCACAGCGGTACCACCACCGGCGTTCTGCACCAGGGGGATGACCCGCAAAGGACAATCGGAGGCAGCGGGGATGGAAATCCAAGATGGCGCCGCCGCGCTGGCTGGGAAAGGGACGCCTCGTGGAGCGGACAAAACGGGGCCCAAACACAGCAAGGCTGCTAAGACCCAGGGTAAGGACCCCCCCCAGGGACATGCTTTATTATGCCCAGAAGATGACTGGGACGGGGGGGCCGGAACAACCGTCCCGCTCGGGTGATGCGCCCCACACTAGGCCCGCAGCACAGGAGGACACTGTCCCACTTTACTGGGGGGAGGAGGAGGACAGAGATCAAGCAGGCCCTGAGGATGAGCAGGCCGCAGACACACAGGCTGCGAATGCTGCGCAACCCACTCTGGCTGATGTACTCAAAGCAGTAAATAAGTGTACAGCTTCTGTGGACACACTGAAAGAACATTTTGGACTGCTGAGGCAGGATATGCAGAAAATCCGCGAACGCACTACTGCCGTGGAAAGCAGAGTCAGTGAGGTGGAGGACCAGATGCAGCCCATGGCCCAGGACACCAGAGCTGCCTTGCAGATGGCTAGGGACGCATATGACAGGGTGGAAGATATGGAGAACCGTCTCAGACGAAACAACGTTCGTATAGTGGGCCTGCCGGAGAGGGTGGAAGGCAAGGACCCCACCATGTTTGTGGAGAACTGGCTGATTGAACTTTTTGGCAAAAATGCACTGTCGCCATTTTTTGCAGTGGAAAGGGCCCACCGAGTACCCTCGCGCCCACCGCAACAGGGGGGCCCCCCTAGATCCATACTGGCGAAACTACTTCACTACCGGGACAGGGAGGCGGTGCTGCGCCAGGCTCGGGAGCGAGCGAATATACAACACAACGGCGTCCGGGTGTCCTTCTACCCGGACTTCTCACAAGAGGTACAGAGGCGCAGGGGCAAATTCTTTGATGTAAAACGGCGGCTGCGAGCTCTGCAACTCCCATATGCCATGCTCTACCCTGCGAAGCTCCGGGTGGTGGTGCGGGGTCAAGCCCAGTTCTTTGAATCTGCCAAGGAGGCCATGTCATGGCTGGATCGGAACGAGCAGTCTTTGCAACGCCGAGTGCAGGAGGAAGGGGAGTGAGACATGTGCAAGTTTGACCCAGGCTATATCCTTTGTTTTGCCTCCAGGCACCTAGTATGCACATGTTGGAAGAGTTATTATGCTTCAACGGTTGGGCCCCCTTTTTTTTTTTTTTTTTTAGGGGGGATATCCTACTTTTTACCTGATTGAATCTTTTTATTTTTCCCTTTGGCCGGGGGACACAATGATTGGCGACACAAAGCGAGAAGAGCTGACCTAAACGTAAAGTGTACTGTGCTGATGGTTGATGTGACTGGAGTAAGTCGACGATTAGTCGCACAAAGTGTTGAATCCGCCCGGTTGGCGGTCCAGGATGTTTTAGGACCCGTTCGGTCCATAAGTTTTACTAACTTTAATCTTTTCAGCCACCATACAAAGAAAGAGGTACAACACACCAGACTTGGGCCTTCAGCCCTTGTGCGAGAAACTGTGCAGGACAGAACAGGTATGGGGGGGGGCCCTGTCTCCCGAGAGAGGGGCCAGTCTACATATGTTTGCTCGCTAGTATACTGTTTTTTGATGATAGTGGAAGATACACATGGCTAAGGTGTCTATCGTATCCTGGAATGTGAGGGGTATGCACTCTCCACTGAAACGCACGATGCTATTTATGTGTTTGAGGAAATTTTTACCAGGGGTGATCTGTTTTCAGGAAACACACCTGACAGCGGAAACTGTGTGCTTTTTGAAATACAGGTGGGTGGGTAAGGCATATCACTCTACACACACCTCCTTTTCTAGGGGGGTGAGTGTACTAGTGCACAATGCTCTGGATTTTCAGGAAATTGACAGTATGATAGACTCGGACGGTCGCTATGTGTTTATTCACTGCAAAATGGGTAATTTGGTATGTGTCTTAGCATGTGTTTATATCCCCCCGCCGTTCACGGCAGCGGTGCTCTGGCTCCTCCTCTCCTTTTTGGATGGTAGGCCGGATATCCCGTTGCTCGTGATTGGCGACTTTAACTGTTGTCTAGACCAGGTGGCGGATAGACACCCGGGCCCCGGTTCCTCTGCCCTCGCTAGGAGTACTCCCCTGGCGCGGTTGTTGCAAGAGGTGGGCTGGGTGGACATCTGGAGACACCGTAATCCCGGGGTCAGGCAGTTCACGTGCTTTTCGAAGACGCATGGATGCCTATCAAGAATAGACCTGGGGGTGGGAAATTCGAGCATGCTTCCATTGATAGCGGACCTATCACACAGACCCCGCAGTGTGTCTGACCACTCTGCCCTGGTGGTGCAGCTTTGCGTGGCGCCGCAGGGGAGCTTGGTTAAGGCACCATGGAAGCTGAATGCCTTTTGGCTGAAGCTGATAAAATCCCATGTGGAAATAGAGGAGGACATACGAAGGTATTTTGCTGATGGGGAAGGAATGGAGCTGAATGTGTTAAACTGGGATGCTTTCAAGGCGTATTTTCGGGGCCTGCTTATAAGGGGAGTGAATGAGGTGAAGAGGGCCTCGGCTGCACTATTGATAGAAGTGGAAAACAGGGTCCAGGAAATGGAGCGGGTATATGTCGCTGATCCTTCTGACCTGACCAGGGAGGCCTGGCAGGCTGCTCAGTCTGCCTACCAGCAATTGCTCTCCTCGTCGGCTGAGAAGAAGAGGTTCTTTGCTAAGCAGGCGTTCTTTGAGGAGGGTGAGAAAACCGGCCGTATATTGGCACGGATTGCAAACTCCCATCAACGCTCACCTGCGATAGGGGCTATAAGATCGGGGTCAGGAGGGGTAGTCTCTCAGCCAGACCAGATTATGCAGGAACTGGCGGGTTTCTATGAGACCCTGTACAGTTCTGGCACGATGTACACCCAGGAGGATCTAGAGAGGTATTTAGCCCAAATGGCCTTCCCGGAGCTGTCTGATAGCCAACGTACCATGTTAGAAAAACCAATCACTGTCGAGGAGCTACAGGAGGCAGTCAGTGCTTTCCCTAACTGTAAAGCCCCGGGAGAGGACGGGTTGCCCATGGAAGTGTACAAACAATTTTCCGAGGTGTTATTGCCACAGCTTCTAAAAGTCTTTAACAGCGCCAGGGAGGGGGGGACTTTGCCCCCTTCAATGTCCAAAGCAAATATAGTACTGTTGCTCAAGCCAGGTAAGGATCCCGTGGACCCGGGGGCTTATCGCCCCATCTCCCTACTACAGAGCGACATTAAGATACTGGCCAAGGTGCTCGCCATTCGGCTAAATGGGGTGGTGACCTCCTTGGTTCATGGGGATCAGGCTGGGTTAATGCCCAATAAGTCCACGGCGGTTAATCTGAGGAGGTTGTTCCTTAACATGCAAGCACGGGCGGATAATATGGGTAGTAGGGCACTGCTGTCCCTAGATGCTACAAAGGCCTTTGATAGCATAGATTGGAACTATCTCTGGACTGTGTTGCACAAATTTGGATTTGGCCCTGTTTATATCTCCTGGGTGCGGCTGCTGTACAGTCAGCCGCAGGCGGCGATAAGGACATTTGGCTCTTTGTCGGGGAGCTTTGCACTGAGGAGGGGGACGCGACAGGGATGTCCCCTGTCCCCCCTGCTCTTTGCCTTGGCTATTGAGCCGTTGGCCATTGGCATTAGAGCTAACCCCCGCATCACTGGATTCTGCTATGGTGACATGCAGGAAAAAGTGATGCTATATGCTGATGACACTCTCCTTCTGTTGGGCGACACGGATCCCTCCCTCAGGGAAGCTATGGTGGCAATTACAGAGTTTGGACAATTCTCTGGTTTGCTTATAAACTGGGCAAAATCATCACTACTTTTATTAGATGGCGACGATACGCAGATAATCAACCCCGTATGCCCCATACCCGTTACTTCGTCCTTTAAGTATCTGGGAGTACAGATCACTGCTAAGCCACGGGATTTCATCCATCTAAATATCTCTCCCCTACTTCTGAAATTTAGAGACAAAGTTAAGACTTGGAAGGCCCTGCTCCTGTCGGTTGCCGGCCGGGTGAATCTTATTAAGATGATACTCATGCCGCAACTGTTGTACTTTTTACACAACACCCCTATGGTTATACCCCTGAAGGTTTTTCATACAGTAAATAGTATTTTTCGGGATCTCATATGGAAAGATAGGACGCCTAGGATTAGGCTGGAACACCTGCAGAGACCTAAAGACGGCGGGGGATTGGCGTTGCCAAACCCCTGGCTGTACTATTTGGCGGCTCAGATGCAGCAACTGGTTGGCATGTTTCGGCCGGCGGTGAGATACTCGGCTCAGAAGCTTATGGAGCACACCGTGGGCGGAAGGCCGATCCCTGAGGCATTGGAGGCGCAAGCCTTTGCTAAACCGCACAAGAAGCTCCCCACTTTTAGTTTAATTCAGAAGGTATGGAATAAGGTCAAATACGTGCAAAACGCGGAGGGTTACACGAAGTACAGCCCTATATGGCAGAACGACACATACACTGAATTGGCCAAGTTGCAGTCCGGGGCCAGGTGGAAACAGTATGGGATCACGCACCTCACACACATATTCAGTAACGGGGTGCTCCGCTCGTTCTCTGCACTACGGGGGGCGTTTGGCTTGCCCCAGACTATGCACTTCTCCTATCTGCAGTTGAGGCACGCAGTGGCGGCACAGGGTCGCTCCTCTGAGTGGTGCCTGTCGCCGACCCCTGCTTTTGATCTTCTGGGGGATGCTGGGACATCAAAAGGCTTTATTTCTCAGTGCTACGCCATTCTGCTACAGTACGTGATGAAGCAGCATCCCCTGAGGATACGGGAAAGGTGGGAGGCGGATGCGGGCGAGCTGGATGGGGAACAATGGGAAGAAATCTTTCAGGCAGTGGGCAAATGCTCGCTGAATGTTTCACAGAGGCTCACACAACTGTATATTTTGCTGCGCACTTACTATACCCCACACAGGCTCCATAAGATGAATCCTCAGCTTGACCCAACCTGTACCAGGTGCAAAAGAAACCATGGTGATCTGATCCATATGCTGTGGAGATGCCCAAAGCTCCACACGTATTGGGCGGGAGTTGTGAGTACCGTAAATTCAACTTTTGGCGTGGCTCTTCCACAGGACCCGAGGGCTTGTCTCTTGGGGGCTCTGGAGGAGTATGAATGGGAGGAAGCGGACAGAGAGGCGATACACAGGGTTCTGTTCCAAGCAAGGAAACTCATTATGGTTCACTGGAGGGCTGAGGCTCCTCCGACTCTGGCTGAATGGATTAATAATATTGGGCTGGTGCTGAGGATGGAGAAAGTGGTGTATCAACACAGGGGTAATACCCACAAATTTGAGAAATTATGGGCAAAGTGGTTGGATGTGCCAGGTCTACCCCCGGTAGACCTTGTGATGGATAGACTTTTGGGCATCAATGTGGGGTGAGATGGGGACGGTGCTACTTTGCGGGATGGTGTTGTTTGAAATGGTTCGGGGGAGGGGGCTCTACCTCCTACCTATAAATACTCACCGAATATGGGATGTCTTAATCTATGTTGTTATTTTGTCCCCGCAATGTTAAGGGGACCTTGTATAATTTGTACCTCTGCAAACTAAATAAAATTTTGTTGGATTCAAAAAAAAAAAGACAGGCGGTCCACTATGACTAAAATTGTGGTGAAGCCTTCAGATGGGGGCAGATCCACAATGAAGTCCATGAAAACCTCTGACCATGGACGTTCCGGAATGGGAAGAGGTTTCAATAAGCCCCAGGACTTGGTATTTGGGCCCTTGCAACGCTGGCAGCGGGAACAAGATGAAACATAGTTTTTACTCTCCTGCCTCCATTTCGGCCACCAGAAGGAGCGGCCGACTAATTCCAAAGTCTTTCGTGATCCAAAGTGGCCTGCTAATTTATGGTCATGAAACGTACTCAGTACTAGTTGCCTTGTTTCTGCCGGTACAAAAATCTTACCCCCTGACCACAGCAAGTCGTCCCGTTTCTCCAGAGAATAGGTGACTTGGTCGGGACACTGTCTGGAAGCCACTTTAAGGGAGCTTAGCAAGTCTGTTTGGGAAACCAAAAAAAAAATTCTGGGAGGTTAAAACAGTACTAGGTTCCAATGGAGTCGAAGTGTCAGCAAACATTCTAGAAAGGGCGTCCGCTTTCCCGTTCTTTGAGCCAAGTCTGTAAGTGATGTGAAAATTAAAACGAGTGAAGAAGAGCGCCCAACGGCCTGTCTGGGTCTTAGTCGCTTGGCAGATCGAAGGTACTCCAAGTTTTTATGGTCAGTGAAGATTAAAATGGGATGGAGCGCTCCTTCCAACAAATACCTCCATTATTCTAATGCAAATTTAATGGCAAGCAGTTCTCGGTCCCCAACGTCATAATTCCTCTCCGGAGGAGTTAACTTCCGGGATGCATAGGCCACAGGGTGTAATAGAGACTTAGGTCCCTGTCTCTGGGACAAGATAGCGCCAGTGGCCGTCTCGGAGGCATCAACCTCCAGGATGAAGGGTAGAGCTGGGTCTGGGTGCCGTAAAACAGGTGCGGAAGAGAACACTGCCTTAAGCCTTGCGAATGCTTCCTGTGCCTTCTGGGACCAATGGAACCGACAGCCCTGACGGGTCAACTCGGTGATGGGAGCCACAATGGAAGAAAAACTGATAATGAATCTCTGGTAAAAATTATCGAAACCGAGGGGCGTGGCCGGGATGTGAACAGGAGCAGACGTGTGCTGACTGAGCTCCGCTCCTACCGGTATCCTGCCTTGGTTCCAGCGCCGATTCCTGCTTCCAGCAACCACCTCTCTGACACCCTGGGGCGAAAGAAGGCACCCGGCACCCCAAGGGCTCCTCCGTTGTCTCCGGGCAAGCTCCGTTCCTCCACCGGGATCGGTGACAGAGTCGCGGCTGCCATCTTGCCCACGAGGCTCCCAGCACAGGAGATGTCGGTCAGCGCTCCAGCCTCCCCTAATCCACCTGCATCCCACGCCGCATCGCATGCCGAGCTCCTGGCGGCCATCAAGGAGGGTCGGGACTCGGTGATGGTCAAGATTGATCACTTAGTGGCGGATGTCAGTCTTATCCGCCATGACATGGACAAATTTAGGGCCCGGTTCGTGGAGGCGGAGGGCCGCATATCGCAGCTGGAGGACTCTACAAGGGCAGATTCCAGGGACCTACATGCACTGCAAATCCAGGTCAAAGCCCTGCAGGAGAAATCCATTGACACCGAAAATCGCCTCAGGAGGAATAATGTCAGGGTCCTGGGCCTTCCTGAGAAGGCAGAGGGCCTCAGGCCTGCAGAATTTACAGAAGCCTTCCTGATCTCCCTCCTGGGCCTGCCTGCCATGCCGCCCACGTTTGTGGTTGAGAGGGCCCACAGGGTCCCGCCCAAGCCTCCGATCCCTGGAGCCCCTCCTTGGCCTTTCCTACTCCGGCTGCTTAATTACAGGGATAGGGATCGAATCCTTGCTGCCGCCAGAGAAAAACGGGATCTGCTCTACAACGGAGCCAGGATCATGCTCTTCCCCGACTACTCCCCGGAAGTACAGCACCGACGCCGCTCCTTTACTGAGGTGAGGAGATGCCTGCGGGATCAAGGTCTCAAATTTAGCCTACTCTATCCCAGCAAGCTACGTGTGATTGACGGCGACCGTACCCGCTTCTTCATGGACCCGGAGGCGGCTATGGCGTGGCTGGAGAGCCGGTGAGGGCCCTCATCCTATGGCAAGTACCTCCCCCGTTTTTGCACTGTCTTTTGCCAAGTTTACTCCATGCGGGTCACCCACCTCCCCCAGTTTGGCCCATTGACACGGCGCCCTGGCTGGCGCTCCCCACAGAACTGCCATATTTACTTTTGCTCCATAAAGAAATCCTTGTCTGCCCCTTAGCTGCTAGGTACTAGCTTTGGTTGCCGCTGCCTTGCCCCCCTCCTCTTCCCCTCCACTGCTGGATGTGCAGAACCGTCATGTTCCCTTTGAAGTTGCCTGTTGACTGGCCCATGATCCGGTACTTCCCTTCTGCCCCCCCCCACATGCCGGTGCGCCTGCCCCTCGGCCTTATCGTTCTATCTGTTTTCCCCTCTCAGTTGGCCCTGGGCACCGGCCACTATGCTTCGCCCTGACCGGGAATCGGTCCCTTCTACAGTTGGTAGGAGGTGTGATGCTCAGTCCACGAACTAGGATGCACGCCACCCCGACCTGCAAGTGTGGCGGCACTCCAGGACTGCCGCCCCCCCACTCCCCTGTGTTTTTTGGTCTCCCCCATTTTGTTTTTGTCTGTTTTTTTTTTCCATCATGTCCCCCTTTGCTAGCCGGAACTTGGACACTGACCATTGGTCTCTGATACGCCAGCCGTCCGAGTACAGATGTGGACGACCTGGCGTCTACTGTGTAGAGCCCCCAGTTTTTAGGGGCTTAGTTACACTGTTTAATATATGTTTTTGGGGTAAAACTATTCCCGCCCTCCTGACCGTTGTTAGGGGGCCGGGACATAGTAGGATAGGTACTTTGTGCCTGGGTATTTGGTTTTGTTCAATGTTGATTGTATTCGCTCAGCTCTATGCCTACAATTTTTTTCTGAATATGTCATGCTCGAATGTTCATGGTGTACAATACTATGTGCTTGGGATCTTGCTGCTCCTGAGGTGCGCCGGGGTATGTCCAGTTGGTCATCCCCCCTACTTCCTGCCCCCTTTACCAGATGGCTGACCGCTCACCTGATTTCTTTACCATTCTCTCCTGGAATGTTAGAGGCCTCAACTCTAAATTTAAGCGTTCCACCCTCTTCCAATATTTAAAGGCTCACTCGCCCCAACTTATCTTACTCCAAGAAACCCATCTTATGGGCAGCAAGATCCTGACTCTTAAGAAACCTTGGGTACAAAGGGCATTACATGCTACCTACTCCACCTATGCCAGGGGGGGGTGTCAATCCTTATTCACAAAAATTTCCCTTGTGTGATTGAGGAGGTCCGTCTGGACCCCCAAGGTAAATATGTGATACTGGTCTTCACGCTTTGGGCACAGAGGTGTATTATTGTAAACCTGTACATTCCCCCTCCCTTCTCACCAGACTTGTTATATGAGGTTCATGATGTATGCATATGAGCTGTGTATTTGTCTATTGTCTTTTTGTTGTATTGTTTGAAAATCTGAATAAAAACAATTAAAAAAAAAAAAAAATTATCGAAACCAATAAATCGTTGTATGCCCTTCTTATCGGTCGGAGCTGGCCAGTCCTGGACTGCCTTAACCTTTTGTGGGTCCATGGCTATCCCGTTGGTGGAGATGATAAATCCCAAAAATTGAACCGTTGTCTTCTCAAATTCACATTTTTCGGCCTTGAGGTACAACTTATGTTCCCTGAGAATGGGCAGCACTTTTTTGACGTGGCTCCGGTGTAGCTCAAGAGAGGCCGAAAAAATGAGAATGTCGTCTAAATAGACAACCAGGAAATCATCCAAGTACCGGCGAAAAATGTCATTAACCAGGTGCTGAAACATGGCGGGGGCGTTGCAGAGGCCTAAGGGCATCACTAGATATTCAAAATGCCCAAATCTGGATCTGAAGGCGGTCTTCCAATTATCCCCCGCCGTGATTCGAATGAGGTTATAGGCTCCCCGGAGATCCAGTTTAGAGAAGACTTGAGCTGCACGGAAACGTTGGAATAGTTCCGGAATGAGAGGTAATGGGTATCTGTTTTTTATAGTAATTTTGTTTAATTCCCGGTAGTCGATGCAAGGCCTGAGGGAGCCATCCTTTTTTTCGACAAAGAAGATCCCCACCCTGGCTGGAGAAGAGGAAGGACGAATAAACTTCTTGTCAAGATTTTCGTCGATATAAGCCTTGAGGGCTACTAATTCCGTCTCCGACAAGGGGAAGATACGACCGAATGGAATCTTGGAGCCGGGCAGAAGATCGATAGGACAGTCGTATGGCCTGTGCGGGGGAAGGCGTTCGGCCTGCTGCTTGTCAAAGACATCTTTAAACTCAGAGTAAGCGGAAGGGACGTGAAGAAGGTTGTCTGGTGCGGCAGTCATGGTAGAGCAAGAGGCTTTGGCGGGCAGAAGGCAGTGCTGGGAGCAATATAAGGAAGAGAACTTGACTTCTTTTTTGCACCAATCAATACAGGGTTGGTGAACCTGCAGCCACGGGAGTCCCAAGATGATGGGGAACATTGGGGATGGTATGAGATCCAGGCGGAGAAATTCTTGATGTTCGGCATCAGAGATAGTGAAGATAGGCAGCGTTTCCTGGGTAACCAATCCGGAACGTGGAAGGGAGCCGTCCGCCAGATGAATTTGCAGGTGGAAGTCCTTGGGACGGCAGGGAACATGCAGCTTCTGGGCTAGGGCAGAGTCCAGGAAGCAGCTACATGCTCCAGAGTCAATTATGGCTGGCAGACGGGTTGCCCCCTCCGGGAGCTGCAATGATAGAAAAAGGACAATATAAGTCTGAGGTAGGTTAGTAATGTGGTAACTGAAAGCAGGTGGTAATTTAAACTTACAGGGTCTCACTGGGCAGGAACGAAGGAAGTGGCCTGCTCCACCACAGTACAGGCACAGATTGGACTGGCGTCTTCGCTGTCTCTCCTCGGGAGTAAGAGGAGACCGAACTAGGCCGAGCTGCATGGGCTCAGGGTCAGGAAGAGAGGACACTGGCGGGACTGGGAGAGGCAGAGGAGCCGGAGGAAATCTTGGTGGTGTCCAGTTGGGACGGGTCGCTTGGAAGCGTTCTGCCTGTCGTTCCCGCAAGCGTCTGTCGAGCTGGGTGGCTGATTGAATCAAACCCTCAAGTGAAGCGGGAGGATCGACTCTGGCCAATTCGTCCTTAAGGGACTCTGATTGTAAAATTGGTACCTCAAGGCCGCCTCGTTCTACCCCGTGTCTGCTGACCACTTGCGAAACTCTGCAATGTAATCCTCCACAGGCCTCCTACCCTGGTTCAAGTTGTGGAGTGTGACTTCCGCCGTAGCTGAGCGCAGAGGATCATCATACAACTTGGACATGTGTTCAAAAAAAGAGTCCAAAGTGTCCAATATCGGGCTCCTCTGCTCCATCAGGCCATGGGCCCACGCTTGGGGTTCGTCAGAAAGGAGCGAAATCACGAAGCCCACCTTCACGACTTCTGAGCAGAAGGTTCTGGGTTGTAATGTCAAATATAGTGAACAAGCGTTTTTGAAGGCTCGGAATTTTTTGCGGTCGCCTGCAAACCGCTCAGGTGTAGGGACCCGGGGTTCCGGATGAGTCATGGCTACTGCTGGCCCTGCAGAAGACTGGGGGGTGGATGCCCCTGTGGCTGGAGTTGCGGGGGGGACCGAAGGTCCAGGTGCGACAGTCAGTTGCTGAAGACGGCCGTCCATCTGCAGGTATCCTTCTTGCAACTTCTGAACTGCATCGGTCAACGCAGAGACTTGTTGACAAAGAGCCTCAAAGGGTGAGCGCGCTCCGTGTCGGCCTCAGGGCGGATCACCTTTGCGACCTGACGCGATCCGCCCCCTGGATTTGGGACAGGGAGAAGAACGCACCGGGAGGCGCCGGGACCAGTAGCAAGGTGGAGATCCTGATGCAGGAACAGGAACTGGGTAGTGGTAGCCCGCTGGGAACAGGAAGCAGTCCAGGAGTGGAGCACCCACACAGGGACAGAAGCTGAAGCGTGATCCAAGTGGCAAGCCGTGGTCAGGGGTAGGAGAAGGCAGGAGATCCAAAGTTCAAGCCGGAGGTCAAGGGTTAAAGAGAGCAGCAATCCGAAGGGTAAGCCAAAAGTCAGGTAAAACAGGTATCCACAGGTATGATCAGCAGCAAGGTACTTCAGAAGCTGTTACGAACCAGCAACCTGAAGGGAGGAAGGGGCTGGTTTAAATAGGCCGCTCAGGCCTCTGATTGGCCAAAGGCGGAATGGTTCCAACACCAGCAAGAATGAAGAATGATATGGCTCCAGAAGGAAGAAATATGAAGCCTCGGAAAGGGGGTCGTCTTATACGGTGAGTACAGGCAAAAAATCTTTAAAAAATTTAAAATTAGGGGGTCGTCTTATACGCCCGGTCGCCTTATACACCGGCAAATACGGTACCTCAACTAACCTGAACTGAATGGGGAAACAGTTCTAACGTTTTTTTTTTACTGTATATGCAGAAGAATAGATTGATTCCATAGCAGTAGCGAAATTACATGACATGTTGAATGCAGCATATAAACATACCTTCTAAAATCCTTTTCAGAACTCCTTACCAAAAGCGAGAATTATATGCAAAGCCATTGGGGGTTATTTACCACTTTGCACTACATGTGCAAACTACAAGAGCAAAGCGCACTTGGAAGTGCAGTCGCTGTAAAACCGAGGGGGACATGTAAGGAAAATAAAAAACAGCATTTTAGCTTCCACATGATGGGATAATAAAAGCAGCAGAGCTTCCCCTCATTTCACATCTACCCCTCAGATTTACAGTGATTCAGTGCAATTTCAAGTGCACTTTCCACTTGTAGTGCAAAGTGTATTTGCCTTTCGTAAATAACCCCCAAAGCATCTGCTAATACATGTTTTCCTACCATGAAAATGTTCTACTTTAACCTAAATATTAAATGAAGACCAGGAAGAACCATATATCTTAGACAATTAATTGCATAAAAACATTATTCTAACATTGATCAATAGGAGGCTCTGGCGGCTGACCTGCCTTGTCTCCAAAGTGCCACAACAACAGGGAAGAGCCCAAGTAAGCAATATTCTTAGACTCCTTTCACACTGAGGCACTTTGCAGTCACTATAATGCTAAAAATAGCGCCTGCAAAGCGCCCTGAAAGAGCCGCTCCATTCACTCCAGTGTGAAAGCCCTGAGGTGCGCTAGCAGGACGGTAAAAAAAAGCCTGCTAGCAGCATCTTTGAAGCGCTGTAAGAGCGATGAATACACTGCTCCTAAAGTGCCCCTGCCCATCGAAATCAATGGGCAGCGTCACTGAACCGCTGGCAAAGCATCGCTGCACGGGCACTTTGCGGGCGGTTTATTTACTAAAGGCAAATCCACTTTGCACTACAAGTGCACTAAAAGTGCAGTCGCTGTAGATCTGAGGGGTACATACAAGGAAAATAAAAAACAGCATCTTTGCTTGTACATGATTGGATGATAAAATCAACAGAGCTTCTCCCCAGATCTACACTTACAAGTGCACTTGCAGTGCAATTGTAGTGCAGAGTGGATTTCCCTTTGGACCCCTTTCACACTGGGTCGGTTTGCAGGCGCAATAACGCTAAAAATAGCGCCTGCAAACCGACCTAAAAGAGCCGCTGCTGTCTCTCCAATATGAAAGCCCCGAGGGCTTTCACACTGGAGCGCACCGCTCCACAGACAAAAAAAGTCCTGCTAGCAGCATCTTTGGAGCGGTGTGTATATCGCTCCTCCCCCACTCCTGCCCATTGAAATGAAAGGGGCACCGCGGCTATACCGCCGGCAAAGCGCCTCTGCTGTGGTTTTAACCCTTTCTTTGCCCCCGCCCCAGTGTGAAAGGGGCCTTAGTAAATCAACCCCACTGACACTGAAGAGACAGAAGCAGACAGAACAGAGTGAAGTGCGTGTACATTTCCAGCCCTCAGAGCCTTCACTCACCCCTAGCCTATGATGATGATGATGATGATGAGGGTCCTGTCGGAGAGATGTTGATCACACTGTCAGGCCCATGGTAGCAGGTTCATGAATTAGAATATCCATTCTAGGCAGAGAACAGGTGAAAAGATACAGAGGTAAGGCTGAGGAGAATCCAGAGGGGAGTCCAGCTGACAGGCCTGAGGTAAATGCTGACTCCGCCCGGCGATAGGAGAGGATAAAAGTAAAAGGTTACACTCATTGGCTAGATGTTTCCCGCCAAAGGATTTTTCACCAATCCAGTGCTCAGCAGCTGAGGAAAATATTTCTAGCAACAGCACGCAGCTTGTCATCTGAAACACAAAACAGAAAGAACCAGCAAGAGCAGAGAGACATGTACTTTATTACCATAGCCCTCTATTAAAAGTAAAATGTATTTATAAAACAAATGGGTGTTAGGGGTGACGATCCCAGGGGGCCACTTCTCTATTTTATTCTTTCATGACATTCTCATATATAATTGCGTATACATATGTGTGGACGCAAATTGCCGCAAATTACCTCACTCAATCGCACAATTTTCACATTGTTTGAATGGCTCTGAACGCATTGCTGCATTATGGATCTTTACACAGCCATTTTCATTGTCCCATAGACAACAATGCACCTATATTCACATCCGTTTGTTTTTTTCAAAATTGTCGCTCTTCTTTTGTTTATCGCGCAAAAAATAAAAAACGCAGAGGTGATCAAATACCACCAAAAGAAAGCTCTATTTGTGGGGAAAAAAGGACGTAAATTTTGTTGGGGTACAACATCGCAAGCAAAGCAGTGTCGTAGCACAAAAAATGGCCCGGTCATTGAGCAGCCAAATCTTCCGGGGGTGAAGTGGTTAAAGGATAAGTTCACCTTTGGAACAGGTTATATCTTTCACCTGTTTATAGGATGGAAGATATAACATGTTCCAGCAACTGCAGCCTCTGCCCCCTACTACGTGACAGCGGGCGGGGGTTCTTCTCCCACACTCCCTGTCACTATTCAGTTTCCTGTGAATTTTAATGACCTAGGAGGGTGCTGGTGAGCGTTCTCGTAGTCCATTGATCTTCCGGATCTCAGGTTACTGCTTGCAGTAGGAGGAACAAGCAGACAGCGATCATGAGAGTCTGCTCCTTAGAAAAAATAAATAAATAAATAAATGCATTTTTTTACCCGCAATGTGCATTTATTATTTTTTGGTAAAGGTGAACTTCTCCTTTTTAAGGCTAGGTTGACATCTGTGCGAATCCTTCTTTGGAATGGGTTGCTGTACCTGCAGGAAAAAGTCCCTGGCCCTTTTATAACAATGCAACCCTTTGGTGCAACAGAGTTACAGGAAGTGAAAGGAAGTCTACCCAATAGGGACAAATGACAAAAAAGAAAAGCTGTCAGGGGTTACAACCCTCCCTTACTCTATTCTAAATGGAAAAATGTTTTGCTTTAAAGAAAAAGATGGATTTAGTCCAGAGAGTAAAACTGTATCTGCAGTGGTTTTCTTTTTTAACTCACTTCCGACTGCCGCAGCAGCTAAGAATGTTTGTAAATCTGATAAGTCGACTGACGGCTGTGCGATGGAAGAGATCGGATAATTGTACACTAGGAGAGTTTTTGTCCCCTATATGATATATATAAAAAAAAAAATAATAATTACCGCCTAAGCACATAAAATGCTACCCCCCAAAAAGTTTTTGAAGCCTTGATTGCACTACTTACATATTGCTGGAGGGAGAGCAATAATTCTAGGGCCATTATTCATGGTCAACTACAAACTGGTGACCCATAGGGACTTTAAAATGTCACCCATGGAAAATTTAGGGCACTGAAGTTTAGAGAAAAGCTGCTTAAAAATTGCACCTAAAGCCACGTATTGTACGCACATTTAGGTGTGTCAAGCATTTGGGTGTTAATGGATTTAATTGGCCACAATATGAATTTATTTTGGCCACTGCAATGCATTACATTCAAACCTACTTAAATTCATCTAGCGTTTCTGTGTTTAGGTGCATCAAGCTTTTTTTTTTGCTCAAAATCTTCTCTCCTGAGTGTGCTGGGTTTTCTTTTCAGCCTGCCAATACACCTGTAAATGCCTAAGTGTGCATAGATAGGCCCCCACAGAGCCCTGATCTCAACATCATGAGGTCTGTCTGGGATTACATGAAGAGACAGAAGGATTTCAGGCAGCCTACATCCGTAGAAGATCTGTGGTTAGTTCTCCAAGATGTTGGAACAACCTACCTGCGGAGTTCCTTCAAAAACTGTGTGCAAATGTATCTAGAAGAATTGATGCCGTTTTGATGGCAAAGGGCGATCACACCAAATATTGAGTTGATTTGATTTCTTTTCTGTTCATTTACTTTCTATTTTGTTAATTGATAAAAATTACTGGGGGGGGGGGGGGGGCAAACAAACCCTGCGCCAGGTCCGCACTCCCCCCATCCACGGTTGCGGCTTCCCCCGGATTCTCCTCCCTGCCAAAGCAGTTTTAAAAACTACCTCTTGCCCTGATTGGCCAGTAGGGAAGCCAGAAGACAATAGCAAATTAGGATGCATTAAGGGGGAAAAACACGAGGGTTTACAACCCCTTTAAAAATGCTAACAACCAACAAGAATAAGTCCTTACATTTAAAGAGCACCTGTCATTTCAGATCCAGCGTTGGCAGCACCTGTTAACATACATTCACTCACCTGCTGCCGCCACGTCCCTCACCTTGTTGGGTCTTGGCCGTATCACCAGCCGTCCCATTAAAGCAAATAGAACAGTCGGTGAGTCAACAGCGGGTCAGAGAAAGAGTCGCTGCGAGACAGAGATGACAGTTGCAAATCCACCCCAATATGTATGTAAAAAAATTCCCTAGCACAGGCCTCTCCATTATTTCCTGGCTGAAGGACATTCAACATTATCCGGCTGAACTGTCCAGGGATCATTTGCTCTGCACTAGCATACGCATGGCACAATCTCCATTCACTTCACTGTAAATTTGAACTTTTTACTCCAAAAGCATTTTATTAAAATAAAATTTCATAAAAATCAATTTTAAGTCCAAAAAAAAAAATGGTGTTTGATCGCTCGGTTCTCAGTCTTAGAGCCGGCGGGGGGACTGATGCAGCATCCAGCTAGGCAAGTAAAATTCTTCAAAATAACAAAACCCATACTTCTCTTTTAACACAGTTACAAAGCTGATAAATTGTTCAATATCGGGACATTTACCATATACAGTTCTGAAGTTTTAGAGTTCATGAAATACACTGTATATTAAAAGTATATTTATTTTAATATATAACATTTTTGCAAAAATCACTTTAAAAAATAAAAATAATAAAAAAAAAAAAAATGCATAAAACTCTAGCTGGGTAATTTTGTTGATTTGTTTTTAAACAATAAAAGACTTCGATCCCAACTTGTATTACCAAAACGATGAACAAGCCGACTATTGCAGTGTCTGGTCAGGATGTTAATGATTTCTTCTGTCATATCTCCACGGATGGCCAGTGTGTGGAAGTGATCAAAGTCTTGTCTCCCGAGCTTGCGGAGACGCCGGGCCGCTGACCTATAACACTTCCATGGCTGAGGCTCTACTAGCAGATAGTCACACAGTGTTGTTAGCTTCTTAAGGAAGTCTACCAGTCCGTGGTCACCATGATTTAGATGGATCCACATGGTTATTGACATACAAAATCCAACGTCAAACCTGGCTTGGCCAAACTTTTCCAGGAATTTTTGGAAGATGTCCAGTGATGAGGTGTCCATGATATCCAGAGAAGAGAATGTGATGGTATCGGGGAAGGGGTTTCCAGTCTTGGCTCTACTGATCAGATCTGGGTCAATGTCACAGCACAAGAAGTGGACATCTTGAAGGGCCTCCGAACTCCCCTTTGGTTGTAAGAGATGGTTATATAAACCAATACTGAGCTCCTGGAAAGACAACATAAAATTCATATTACAACCTGGTTCAGTGTCAACAATGTACATTTAAAGAACTGTACAAAGACTACTAGAGCATTTGTAACTAGAATATAAATGTAAACTATAATGTATAGGAAAAATATATGATAGGAAAATACAATGGCTTGAAGAAAAAAAAAATGATGCTTGAAAACTGCGTTGGGCAATTTATGCCTTTTTCAATGAATAATTTAAAAACAAAACAAAAAACACAAACAAAACACAACGTAAAACAAGCACATGCAAGATTAATTGACATTTGAGACAGTGTAACAAAGATAGGCATAGCATTTAGGCCCCTTTCACACTGGGGCAGGAGGAGCGATGGCGGTAAAGCGCTGCTATTTCTTACCCCCTGCTAGCGACCGAAAAAGGGTTAAAAACCGCCCCAAAGCGCCTCTTTGCAGGTGGCATAGCCGCGGTGTCCCATTGCTTTCAATTGCCAGGAGCGGTGAAGACACGATATACACACCGCTCCAAAAGATGCAGCTAGCAGGACTTTTTTTTCCCCATCCTGCCAGAGCACTGCTCCAGTGTGAAAGGGGTCCTAGAGAGCACAAAATAGGCATGATAACCAAGAGCACCTAGTCAACAGGACTACAAATCCATTCCGACCCTGGAGGGGTAGAGGTGGAGCGAGTCATATAAAGCTATAAAATAAACAGAGGTTTTGGTACCCAACGGGATAGTGTAACTGAGGACACAACCTAATGGGAATTAGAATGAGAGAACCTGGTTTTCAGAAGTCTGCAAGAAAGAGTAACCAACAGTAGGGGGTGGTGGGGCAGGAGAGGAAAGGATGGGCAAGGTGGGGTAGGGGAAAAATAGGGAACCATGAGGGATGAAAGCATTCAAAAGTGTCAATCTTATATGGAAATGCCAAGATCTTCTAGTTTAAAGGTGGTCCAGGAGTCCCCATGAACGGTAGGAAGGAGATAGGGCTGCATCCAGGGCTCAAGTCCTGCGGGAACGCATGGGAACGGAGTTCCTGCACTTTTTTCACAGCAGGAACGCAGTTCCCTTTGCAGGACTAGAGCAGCCGAGCCAATTCTTCACTAGGCGGCGGTGCCCAGCTCGAGTCACTGTCAGGGGCAGGCGAACCTTAGTAATCCTTTATGTTACTGGCCGCTTCCTGTATATGGATTCATCGGTAGCGTGCGGGTATTCCGTCACTTCTTTGATGCCGCAATGTCTCCTGGGAGCTTTTGTCATTGTTCCCAGGAGACATTGCGGAGGTCTGCCGCGAGTTATCTCAGGATTTAGAAAGAACTTGCGGTTTAGTAATTATGCATAGGAGCGTATCATTTTTTTTTTGTGGGGGAGTGGATCTTGTGAGTTCCCACACTTTTTTTCCCAGGACTTGACCCCTGGCTGCATCCATGGTTCCCAAACACGTCAGTTTTTTCATACTGTGACACTGTATCGCCATATGCCATCTTGCCACTTTTTGGCGGGAGTTCTGCCTTAATTCCTACAGAATAGTAACATGTAAAATAACCCAAGTAGCTTTTTTTTATGATTAAAGCGGAGCTCCACCCTAAAGTGGAACTTCCGCTCATCGGAACCCTCCAGTGTCACATTTGACACCTTTCAGGGGGGTGCAGATACCTGTCTGAGACAGGCATTTGCACCCACTTCTGGCCACACAGTCTGCGGGTAGACACACGGCTCCCAGAACACAGCGGGGACCAGTGAGCAAGGCGTGAGTGGCTCGTGCATGCGCAGTGGGGAACCGGGCAGTGAAGCCGCAAGGCTTCACTTCCTGGTTCCCTCACCGAGGATGGCGGTGGGGGCAGCAGAGTGACGAGCGCTGGACTCCAGGACAGGCAAGTGTCCTAATATTAAAAGTCAGCAGCTGCAGTATTTGTAGCTGCTGGCTTTTAATATTTATTTTTTCCGGCGGAGATCCGCTTTAACCTCGAAAACAACTTTAAAGTGGCTGTAAAGGCTCAAGGTTTTTTACTTTAGTACATTCTATGCATGAAGGTAAAAAAAAAAACAACAACCTGTGTGCAGCAGCCAGATTGGACACAGCTGATCACATGAATAGCTCTCTACATCACTGTGATCATAGAGCGTGCCGCAGCAGGTGCAATAACGGGAGGCTGTCATATGACGGCCTCCCAGAACTGTCCGCCCGCGCTGTAGCCATCATTTGGCTATAGTGGCGGTCGGCAAGTGATTAATATCACGTTACAGTTTAAATGAAAGCATATTGAAAAACTTGTCTATTGCAGCTTTCTTATTTGCAGGCTCCCCCCCCCCCCCTTCATTTTCAACAGGTAATTCTGCATATATCACAATTCATGTCTACGGGGGCAGCTATGGTCACTATACAGGCTGAACATGTTCATCTCTATTAGGCTAGGTTCACACTATAGCGGCTTTGTGGGCCACTTTGGCAAATGCACGGCAGCTCGTTTATTTGAATAGGCTGCTGTGCCTGCGTTTCACGCAGTAAAAAAAGGTTTCCTGTAGCATCCAGTACAAGGGGGAGAAAGGTTCTGTCTTTTTTTCTTGTACCAGAGCTGCAGTGTAGCTTACTTTACCTACACACTGCATGTAAACAGAGCGCCATTCCCATTCATGATACCCCGCTGTACAGGTCATGTGTCTACAGTTACCCGAGAGTGCTGGGAGGGAGTGTGCCCCGTCTCTGGTATGCCCAGTTTGGACACATTATACATACACACAGGTCACAGGCCTCTTCATAACATTAACTCCAGTAGCATTGGGACTACATTAGAGCTGCACGATTAATCGCGGAGAGAATCGCGATCTCCCCACGATTCTTTTGTGTCACCGCCGGTTCCACGTAACCAGCGTGGAACGCAAATGGCGCAGATATCGGAACCGACGTCCTGCGCGGCTGGATGGATGCCTGGGCTTCTCTGACAGTTCTGTACAACTGTAGTGTGTATCCATGCGCCACCCAGTGGTTGCCGGCGGTACTGCTTCTGATGTATTAAAGCGGAGGTTCACCCGTACAATATACTTTTTCCCCTTAGATGGATGTTCGTTTTGTCTAGGGGAATCGGCTAGTTGTTTTAAAATATGAGCTGTACTTACGGTTTACGAGATGCATCCTCTCCGTCGCTTCCGGGTATGGGCTGCGGGACTGGGTGTTCCTATTTTGATTGACAGTCTTCCGAGAGGCTTCCGACGGTCGCATCCATCGCGTCACGATTTTCCGAAAGAAGCCGAACGTCGGTGCGCAGGCGCAGTATAGAGCCGCACCGACGTTCGGCTTCTTTCGGCTACTAGTGACGCGATGGATGCGACCGTCGGAAGCCTCTCGGAAGACTGTCAATCAAGAAGGAACGCCCGCGCCCGCTCCCAAAGTTTGATTCTGCTTTATTCATAGGAGTTATATGGTCTTTAACATTATAGACATATCAATGGTCTCTTTTTTATATATTCATATTTTCAGATAATCACAGGTTTATTTATTTGAGGGGGGGGGGGGGTTCTGGCATTCAGTTTTTGAGAATCGCGATCTTTAGTCCAAGCAAAATAATTCTCAATTTGACCAGAATCGTGCAGCTCTAGACTACATTGGGGGGTATTCCAGCGCAGTCCCACCACAAGACAAGACAAAATGCCTTGCCTCCTATCTGGTCAGTTCACACCACCACGCTGCACCGGTGTGTGCTGAAAAAAAATATGGTAGGCAGCACTTTTTCAGCAGTGCGCGAGAAAACTCACTGCCAGTAGAACTGTTCAATAAAGTTTTTTTTTTTTTTTTTTAAGCAAAAAAGGGTGAACAGCGTGATGCACCACAATCAGGGAATCAGCACTGCTGGCATTCCACTGCATTATAACATGGTGGCTGGTGTAAATGTACCCTCGGGGTTTGTTCACATCACATTAGGGCTTGTTTATACTAGCGGTAGCCCTCTGAAGGCAGATCCGTGGTGCATTGCTTTTCAAAAGGCATTTGACAGGTGGTGGTGGAGGAGTTATGTCACGTCCTCATTGTCTGTTTTAACCCCATGCCACTACACTGATCCGCATGCAATGCTCCATTCACTTAAATAGGTTGCGTTTGGCAGGTCATAATGTGCATGCACCTGTATGACTGCCTTTGCAGCTTTGGGGGGGGGGGGGGGCATGCCTATTTTAACCGCTTGCCTACTGAGCACCTAAACCCTCTTCCTGCCCAGGCCAATTTTCAGCGCGGTCACACTTTGAATGACAATTGCGTGGTTATGAAACACTGTACGCAAATTACATTTTTAATATTTTTTGGGACAGATAGAGCTTTATTTTTTGGTATTTAATCACCACTGGGGTTTTTTAATTTCTTGCTAAACAAATGAAAAAAAAAAAAGACTGAAATAAAAAAAAAAAAAAAAAAAAAAAAAGGGGTTTCTTAGTGTTATAAGATTAACTGTATTTATCAGCGTATAACAAGCACCCCCCCCCCACCGAAAACAGTGCCAATCAGTACTCTCTCATCAGTGTCCACCATCAGTGCCCCCTGGTACCGTCTCATCAGTGGAAGGGGATGAAAGTGCCTGGTATTAAAAAAAAAAAAAAAAAGGGGGAAGAAGAAATCAAGGACGGTCAGATGGGATTTTACACAGCAACATGTATCTCACTGTGGGCTTCAGTGGGCAGTTCTGCTGGTAAATGCGTAATGGTGCGGGCTTTACACCATTTAAAAAAAAAAAAAGTGAGGTGGTGACATAATGAAATTACCTCTGAAAAGCAATTCACTGCCAACCACCCTTCAGAGGGCGACACAAGTGTAAAGGAGAGGGTGTGGGGGAGGGGGGTGTATCATAGCACGACCACTGTAATGACCAATCTGGAAGCTGCAGTGTCAGCACAGGTAATAAAGAAGTCTATTGATTATTGGTTTTGGAATTCAATATGAAACGATTGTCTGTATATCTGGGTGTAGATTTCCCTACATCCCCCCCGGGGGCTATTCCTATGTGATTATATAGCAGCCGTGTCCGATGCCCCCTCCCAGCCCCCACTCACTCCGGTGTTACATCCCACGTCCAGGCCCAGCAGAGGCGCCTCCCCTCCCCCCTGTCGGTTCAGGAGCTCCAGCAGATGTCCCGGGGGAAGGAGGCTGAGTCGGTTCTCCGGCGGATGGAAGGTGTAGTAGTTGGGGAAATTCCCGTATGGAGCAGCGCCAGGGTCCTCCAGATCTGCCATAACACCACAACTGCTGACAGCGTGCAGGGAGCTGAGCTTCCGGCTGTAGCCATCTTTCTACACCCAGAGCGCCGAATACAGAGCGAGGGGCCATGTTCCTACACCCAAGGCGCACAGCAATGGGTTTCCTGCCGCCGCCATCTTTGTACACCCACAGTAATGAACGCAGAGCGAGGGGCCATGTTCCTACACCCAAGGCGCACAGCAATGGGTTTCCTGCCGCCGCCATCTTTCTACACCCACAGTAATGAACGCAGAGCGAGGGGCCATGTTCCTACACCCAGGGCACTGAATACAGAGCGAGGGGCCATGTTCCTACACCCAGGGCACTGAATACAGAGCGAGGGGCCATGTTCCTACACCCAGGGCACTGAATACAGAGCGAGGGGCCATGTTCCTACACCCAAGGCACTGAATACAGAGCGAGGGGCCATGTTCCTACACCCAAGGCACTGAATACAGAGCGAGGGGCCATGTTCCTACACCCAGGGCACTGAATACAGAGCGAGGGGCCATGTTCCTACACCCAAGGCACTGAATACAGAGCGAGGGGCCATGTTCCTACACCCAAGGCACTGAATACAGAGCGAGGGGCCATGTTCCTACACCCAGGGCACTGAATACAGAGCGAGGGGCCATGTTCCTACACCCAGGGCACTGAATACAGAGCGAGGGGCCATGTTCCTACACCCAAGGCACTGAATACAGAGCGAGGGGCCATGTTCCTACACCCAAGGCACTGAATACAGAGCGAGGGGCCATGTTCCTACACCCAAGGCACTGAATACAGAGCGAGGGGCCATGTTCCTACACCCAGGGCACTGAATACAGAGCGAGGGGCCATGTTCCTACACCCAAGGCACTGAATACAGAGCGAGGGGCCATGTTCCTACACCCAAGGCGCACAGCAATGGGTTTCCTGCCGCCGCCATCTTTCTACACCCAGAGCACCGAATACAGAGCGAGGGGCCATGTTCCTACACCCAAGGCGCACAGCAATGGGTTTCCTGCCGCCGCCATCTTTATACACCCACAGTAATGAACGCAGCGCAAGGGGCCATGTTCCTACACCCAGGGCACTGAATACAGAGCGAGGGGCCATGTTCCTACACCCAAGGCACTGAATACAGAGCGAGGGGCCATGTTCCTACACCCAAGGCGCACAGCAATGGGTTTCCGGCCGCCGCCATCTTTCTACACCCAGAGCACTGAATACAGAGCGAGGAGCCATGTCCCTACACCCAAGGCACTGAATACAGAGCGAGGGGCCATGTTCCTACACCCAGGGCACTGAATACAGAGCGAGGGGCCATGTTCCTACACCCAGGGCACTGAATACAGAACGAGGGGCCATGTTCCTACACCCAGGGCACTGAATACAGAGCGAGGGGCCATGTTCCTACACCCAAGGCACTGAATACAGAGCGAGGGGCCATGTTCCTACACCCAGGGCACTGAATACAGAGCGAGGGGCCATGTTCCTACACCCAAGGCGCACAGCAATGGGTTTCCTGCCGCCGCCATCTTTCTACACCCAGAGCACCGAATACAGAGCGAGGGGCCATGTTCCTACACCCAAGGCGCACAGCAATGGGTTTCCTGCCGCCACCATCTTTATACACCCACAGTAATGAACGCAGCGCAAGGGGCCATGTTCCTACACCCAGGGCACTGAATACAGAGCGAGGGGCCATGTTCCTACACCCAAGGCACTGAATACAGAGCGAGGGGCCATGTTCCTACACCCAAGGCGCACAGCAATGGGTTTCCGGCCGCCGCCATCTTTCTACACCCAGAGCACTGAATACAGAGCGAGGAGCCATGTCCCTACACCCAAGGCACTGAATACAGAGCGAGGGGCCATGTTCCTACACCCAGGGCACTGAATACAGAGTGAGGGGCCATGTTCCTACACCCAGGGCACTGAATACAGAACGAGGGGCCATGTTCCTACACCCAGGGCACTGAATACAGAGCGAGGGGCCATGTTCCTACACCCAAGGCGCACAGCAATGGGTTTCCTGCCGCCGCCATCTTTCTACCCCCACAGTAATGAACGCAGAGCGAGGGGCCATGTTTCTACACCAAGTCACGTTCCGTCGCCGTCATCTTGCTACACCCCACACTCCTGCACAGTAATGATAGGGGTGCAATGTTCCTACACCCAGGGCACTGAATACAGAGCGAGGGGCCATGTTCCTACACCCAGGGCACTGAATACAGAGCGAGGGGCCATGTTCCTACACCCAGGGCACTGAATACAGAGCGAGGGGCCATGTTCCTACACCCAGGGCACTGAATACAGAGCGAGGGGCCATGTTCCTACACCCAGGGCACTGAATACAGAGCGAGGGGCCATGTTCCTACACCCAGGGCACTGAATACAGAGCGAGGGGCCATGTTCCTACACCCAAGGCACTGAATACAGAGCGAGGGGCCATGTTCCTACACCCAGGGCACTGAATACAGAGCGAGGGGCCATGTTCCTACACCCAGGGCACTGAATACAGAGCGAGGGGCCATGTTCCTACACCCAGGGCACTGAATACAGAACGAGGGGCCATGTTCCTACACCCAGGGCACTGAATACAGAGCGAGGGGCCATGTTCCTACACCCAAGGCACTGAATACAGAGCGAGGGGCCATGTTCCTACACCCAGGGCACTGAATACAGAGCGAGGGGCCATGTTCCTACACCCAAGGCGCACAGCAATGGGTTTCCTGCCGCCGCCATCTTTCTACACCCAGAGCACCGAATACAGAGCGAGGGGCCATGTTCCTACACCCAAGGCGCACAGCAATGGGTTTCCTGCCGCCGCCATCTTTATACACCCACAGTAATGAACGCAGCGCAAGGGGCCATGTTCCTACACCCAGGGCACTGAATACAGAGCGAGGGGCCATGTTCCTACACCCAAGGCACTGAATACAGAGCGAGGGGCCATGTTCCTACACCCAAGGCGCACAGCAATGGGTTTCCGGCCGCCGCCATCTTTCTACACCCAGAGCACTGAATACAGAGCGAGGAGCCATGTCCCTACACCCAAGGCACTGAATACAGAGCGAGGGGCCATGTTCCTACACCCAGGGCACTGAATACAGAGCGAGGGGCCATGTTCCTACACCCAGGGCACTGAATACAGAACGGGGGGCCATGTTCCTACACCCAGGGCACTGAATACAGAGCGAGGGGCCATGTTCCTACACCCAAGGCGCACAGCAATGGGTTTCCTGCCGCCGCCATCTTTCTACCCCCACAGTAATGAACGCAGAGCGAGGGGCCATGTTTCTACACCAAGTCACGTTCCGTCGCCGTCATCTTGCTACACCCCACACTCCTGCACAGTAATGATAGGGGTGCAATGTTCCTACACCCAGGGCACTGAATACAGAGCGAGGGGCCATGTTCCTACACCCAGGGCACTGAATACAGAGCGAGGGGCCATGTTCCTACACCCAGGGCACTGAATACAGAGCGAGGGGCCATGTTCCTACACCCAGGGCACTGAATACAGAGCGAGGGGCCATGTTCCTACACCCAGGGCACTGAATACAGAGCGAGGGGCCATGTTCCTACACCCAGGGCACTGAATACAGAGCGAGGGGCCATGTTCCTACACCCAAGGCACTGAATACAGAGCGAGGGGCCATGTTCCTACACCCAGGGCACTGAATACAGAGCGAGGGGCCATGTTCCTACACCCAAGGCACTGAATACAGAGCGAGGGGCCATGTTCCTACACCCAGGGCACTGAATACAGAGCGAGGGGCCATGTTCCTACACCCAGGGCACTGAATACAGAGCGAGGGGCCATGTTCCTACACCCAGTATACCGCTGTCAGTTCTACATTACTATACTGACCAGGGGCATGAATTTGATAACAGCTACCACAATGATAATTGCATAGCTCACAGCTGTCCCTGCTTTGGAACAATGTCCCTCATTCCTCCTCATCTGTCCCTCATTTTGGTCTGATGCATATACCTGTATATAATAAAATGCACAATTCATCTATCAAAATGTGTTTCCTAGTGCTAAAACTTTCATCCAGTTTCTAAATTGTTGCATTTGTACATCTCAAAAGCCAATATAAAGGAATAGAAGTGTTAAAAAAAAATCACTCGTGGGTTTAACCACTTAAGCCCACTGGACCATTATGCAGGTTAAGGACCTGGCCCCTTTTTGCGATTCGGCACTGCGTCGCTTTAACTGACCATTGCGCGGTCGTGCGACGTGGCTCTCAAACAAAATTGGCATCCTTTTTTCCCCCACAAATAGAGCTTTCTTTTAGTGGTATTTGATCACCTCCTACGTTTTTTATTTTTTGCGCTATAAACAAAAATAGAGCGACAATTAAAAAAAAAAAAAAACATATAACAATTTTTTTTCCTCAGTTTAGGCCGATACGTATTCTTCTACATATTTTTGGTAAACAAAATCGCAATAAGCGTTTATCGATTGGTTTGCACAAAATTTATAGCGTTTACAAAATAGGGGATAGTTTTTTGGCATTTTTATTAATATTTTTTTTTTTTTTACTACTAATGGCGGCGATCAGCGATTTTTTTTTCGTGACTGCGACATTATGGCGCACACTTTGGACAATTATGACACATTTTTGGGACCATTGTCATTCTCACAGCGAAAAGTGAAAATGCCAATGCAGTGAAGGATTTAACCACTAGCGGGCGCTGTAGGGGTTAAGTGTGACCTCATATGTGTAACTGTAGGGGGGCGGGGCTGGACGTGTGACGTCAGTGATCGTCTTTCTCTATATCAGGGAACAGATAATCACTGACATTACCACAATGAAGAACGTGGAAGGTGTGTTTACACACACCTCTCCCCGTTCTTCAGCTCCTGTGACCGATCGCGGGACACCGGCGGCGATCGGGTCCCGCGGGCGCGGTCACGGAACTTCGGGCTGGGTTACGAGCGTGTCGCCGGCGCCGCCGGCCATGGCTGGATGTACAGGTACGTGATTGTGCCCAGCCTTGCCCATCTGCCGACGTATATCGGCGTGAAGGGGTCCTTAAATGGTTAACTAATAATTATTTTTGTATAATTCTCCATTAAGGGGGCGTGACAGGGGGGAGTGTCCTGTGCTACAGACTTTCTTTAATAGGTGTCCCTCGTTCCCATCTTAAAAAGTTGAGCGGCATGTAATTGTCTATACCTTCACGGAGGATTGTTTCTGCAGTTGTCCACTCACTCTTACATTACTCTCATTGTCTACTGTTAAACATGGTAGTAAACACAAACATTCAAAGTGCTGGGGTAAACAAGTTAAAGCGGGGGTTCACCCTATCGACGGGAAAATTTTTTTTTTTTATTTTACCTTAAAATCAGGCATTGTAGCGCGAGCTACAGTATGCCTGTCCCGAATTTTTTACCCCCGTACTCACCTTGTAGTCGTCCATCGAAGATACCGGGGAATGGGCGTGCCTATGGAGACGGAGGATGATTGACGGCCGGCTCTGGCGCGTCACGCTTCTCCGGAAATAGCCGAAATAGGCTTGGTCTTCACGACGCGTGCGCATAGCCTGTGCGCAGGCGCCGTGAAGAGCCGAGACCTACTCCGGCTGTCTTCGGGGAGAGTGACGTGCCAGGGCCGGCCGTCAATCATCCTCCCTCTCCATAGGCACGCCCATTCCCCGCGGGAGCCGAAATCTACGATGGACGACTACAAGGTGAGTACGGGGTTAAAAAAATCGGGACAGGCATACTGTAGCTCGCGCTACAATGCCTGTCTCGATGGTAAAATGTGTTGGGGGGGGGGGTGAACTACCGCTTTAAAGTGTCACTTAGCCCTGGTTTACACTGATGCCATTTGGCATTCCAATCTGACATGTCAAATGGCATGCCAAATCGTCAGCAATTGCCGGAAAAAGGAGCGTCCGAATCGGTGCGATACCGCACTTGTGGCATCGCATCGATTCCCAAAAGTAGTTTCTGTACTACTTTTGGCAATTTGGGGGGTGCGATTCCATTGACATCTGTGCAGAAACCCGCACAGATGTATCTGAAATCGCCCCCCGATATCGGGACTGAAATGCGGGAATGAAATTGTGCGAGTTCAGCTGAACTCGCACAATTTATTTCCTGCATTCAGTGTGAACCTAGGCTAAAGGCAAACCTTTCTTTAAAATGTTGGATAGAGTAAGGAATGGTAATAATCCCTTTCAGTTTTTTTTTTTTTTTGCTTTTTTTTGCCATCTGTGTCCCATTGGGGAGATTTACCTTCACTCCTGTCCCATAGCCTGAACAGGAAGTGAGAGAAAGTCCCATGCCCCCCCCCCCCCCCCAGGTCACCTGAACTAGTGTCCCCAATTTGAAGATTTCCCTTATATTACTGTTCTGATGACAACCAGAAATTTTATTTTTTTCTTTTACTTTTAGTGATAACAATAAACAGGACAAATAGAGAGGGTACATCTTCCTAAAGGGCACAGACAGCAATAAAAACTGACAGGTGTTCCCTCTCCCTTCTATCCAAAAATAAAATAAAAGTTTTGGCGTTAGTTATACTTTATGAGTTCGGTTTAATCTTCTTATATTTTGCCTTCCTGTGTGATAGCTCTACCTTCCTGTTAGCAGGGAGAAGATCCCTACCTGTACTGTGTATGCACCCGAACCCAGCACCAAAGCACTACCCATACTGCTGTACTCTGGCACATGCACAGTGTGGGTAGTATTCTGATGCTGTGTGTGGGGGCATGCCCAGTATGGCAGCACTCTGGTGCCGAGTTCAGGCGGTGCTTTGGTGCTGCCCAAACACCACACCAGAGCACTACCTGTACTGTATATCAGGCCCGTCGGAACAAGACAGGCAAAAAAGCAACTGCCTGGGGCCCCGAGCAGGCCTGGGGCTCCAGCAGGGAGCTTCCTATAAATGCTGCAGCCTGTAGCGTGGCCGAGCTCCTTTCCTAGCTCCTCCTGCACTCCTCCTACCGTAACCGCGTGGTACAGGAGATTCAGTTTCCTGTTCCTGGACGGACTGACAGGAAGTGCACACACTCAGTCAGTGCTGACTTCCTTTTAGTCCGGCCGGGAACAGCAAACTGAATCTTGCGCCGCGCGGTATGCAGTAGGGAGGGTAAAAAAGAACATGAGGGGGAGGCAGTCAGAAGAAGTACTAGCCGACGCTTATCCAAAGAAGTACTACCTGACGTTCGGCAGCAGTGCCCCCCCCCCCCCCCTGCTTATCAGAAGAAGTGCTACCCGGTTTATAGCAGAATCGATTTTTACACTTATCAAATTGAAAAAACAAAATGCTTCCAGAGCTTGCACAGTGCCCCCCCCCCCCCACTTCTCACTTTGAAACTCAGCAACACACCCTTCGCCGCTTCTTGCTTGGAGCCCCCAAATTCCTTCAAACGGCCCTGCTGTGTATGCCCCCAAACCCAGCAACGAAGCACTACCCATACTGCTGTACTCCGCAACATGCACAGTGTGGGTAGTATTCTGATGCTGTGTGTGAAGGCATACCCAGTATGGCAGCACTCTGGTGCTGAGTTCAGGCGGTGCTTTGGTGCTGCCCAAACACCACACCAGAGCACTACCTGTACTGTGTATGCCCCCAAACCCAGCAACGAAGCACTACCCATACTGCTGTACTCTGGCACATGCACAGTGTGGGTAGTATTCTGATGCTGTGTGTGGAGGCATGCCCAGTATGGCAGCACTCTGGTGCTGAGTTCAGGCGGTGCTTTGGTGCTGCCCAAACACCACACCAGAGCACTACCTGTACTGTGTATGCCCCCAAACCCAGCAACGAAGCACTACCCTTACTGCTGTACTTTGGCACATGCATGGTACAGGTGGCATTCTGATGCTGTGTTTGAGGGCATAAACAAACACAACACTGGAGCACTACTTGTACTGTAAGCACCCGAATCCAGCGGTTTTGCTGTAACTGCTTATAAAGGATCAGCTTAAGTTTGGTTTCAATTTGTTAGTGTATTTAAATCTGCTAGTGTATTGACACTATCCTCCCTCTGCGCTCTGTGTAAGAACAGCTATCCAGCTCTCATTGGATCCACATGCCCCTTGCACAGTGTAAGCAGCGCCATCGCTTGGAGCACTGTGCAGTAGAGCTGCACAATTAATCGTTAAAAAAAATCGTGATCTCGTTTCAACCCCCCTGACGATCTCCAATGCAGAGTTTTCCGATTCTTTCATATAACAAGTGGAGAGATTTATCTGCTCACTCAGCTGTCAAAAGAAACTATCCGGGACAATCTGCCAAGTTCTTAACAGGAAACATTGTAACTAACGCTTCCTTCCTAGATCAAAGGGATAAACTTCTGTGTGTGTAAAGAAAATATCCAGGCAGTCTGCCAGGTTTGTAACAACATGAAACATTGTAACTAACTCTTCCTTCTTAGATCAAACTTCTGTGTGTAAATGCAAGAAGTTTAGCCACTTAAATTCTAAAATCTTTTTCTGACACTTAAGAAAAAAGTTAAAATCAATATTTTTTTGCTAGAAAATTACTTGGAACCCCCCAAACATTATATATATTTTAGCAGAGACTCTAGGGAATAAAATGTCAATTTCTGCAATATTTTATGTCACACTGTATTTGCCCAGCGGTCTTTCAAATGCAATTTTTTGGGGAAACAATACACTTCAATGAAAAAAAAAAAACAGTAACGTTAGCCCATTTTTTGTTGTTGTTTTAATGTGAAAGATGATGTTACACCACGAGAATCGTGATCTATCTTCTAAGCAAAAAAATCATGATTCTCATTTTAGCCAGAATCGTGCAGCTCTACTGTGCAGGGGTGTGTTAGTGCGCCACAGGGGAAGGGCTGCTATGCATACGGGCTATGAATAAAAAAAATGACAAACAGTTCATTTTAACTCAACACCAAGTTCACTGTATGGACCCCTTATATATTTGTACATGTTGATCATATCCCCCCTTATTCTCCTCTTCTCAAGAGTGAATAAATTTAGTTCTTCTAATCTTTTCTCATAGCTCAGCTCCTCCATGCCTCTTATCAGTTTGGTTGCCCTTCTCTGCACTTTCTCCAGTTCCCCGATATCCTTTTTGAGAACTGGGGCCCAAGACTGAACTGCATAAAAATAAAAAAAAATGTTTTATAGCATGCTGTCAAATTTTCCGACAACAAATGTGTCCGTCGGACTAAAATCCGAAGTACAAAACACGCATGCTCCAAACCAATGCTATAAGACAACATTTGCAGAAGTTGCCCAAAGGGTGGCGCTAAACAGCAGCAAAACCATGTGGTTTCGTGAATGTTGGTTTGAAAAAGTTCTACCGTCTGTATGCATACCAAGTTCACGGCCAACGCCCCTTCGGAAAAAACTCCACGGATTTGTCCGATGGAAATCCGATTGTGTGTACGAGGCTTTACACATATACCGTATGCAGAAGAACTGCCGGACAAAAGAAACAATGCCAGCTCAGAAGAAAATAATCTTTACTGTGCCAATCTGTATATCAGCTTTAATCTTATTATAACTAAAGTTCAGATGGGGTACAAAAATAGGCATCATGCACAACACTCAGAACCTCGTGTCAGATGTGCGTTGTCGTCGTGCTGGTGAAATGATCAATTCTAATGAAGATGATGTAAAAATACATGTCTATAGAACTAAATAATTCAACACTTCAGCTGTAAAGCAACATTAAGTACAATATATGTAAACTAAGCAGCTCCACACTGCTACAAGTCATAATAATTCAGGAAACTGCTGTTGGAATTTTCCACGTGCATTTATAATTTAGCAGTACACATCTGCCTGTGTCTACTATATGTAAGAAGTGTCAGTGATCTGATGTTATAGCCTTGTATGATTAAGGTTCAGGTCACATTAAGCCATGATAGTGTTATTCAGATATCCAGTGAAAATGGCCTGTTGGTAGTAAATGTGTATGCCCTGGCATAAGTGGCATTTAGTTTCTGAGGCCCAGATTCTCTAAAAAACGCCTATCTTTCGGCGGGCGTAGCGTATCTCAGATACACTACGCCGCCGTAACTTAGAGTGGCAGGTCCCGTATTCAGAAACATCTTCCGCTCTAAGTTACGGCGGCGTAGTGTATCTGATACGGCGTAATTCAAACTAGGCTGGTAAGGGGGCGTGTTGTATGTAAATGCTATGTGACCCCACATCAATGACGCTTTAATCGAACGGCGCATGCTCAGTATTACGTCGAATTTTCAAATTAAATTGCGCCCGCTCAATGCCTAGTCGACGTGAACGTAACTTACGTCCAGCCCCATTCACGGACGACTTACGCAAACAACGTAAAACGTGAAAAGTTCAACGCTGTTCCGACGTCCATACCTAACATTGGTACGCCTCATAGAGCAGGGGTAACTTTACGCCCCAAAAAAGCCTTACGGAAATGACGTAAAAAAATGCGCCGGCCGCACGTACGTTTGAGAATCGGCGTAAATAGCTCATTACCATATTCGACGCGTAAACCGACGGAAGCGGCACCTAGCGGCCAGCGTAAATATGCAACTTAGATACGACGGCGTAAGAGACTTACGCCGGTCGGATCTAAGACAAATCTATGCGTAACTGATTCTAAGAATCAGGCGCATAGATACGACTCCTCAAACTCAGAGTTACGACGGCGTATCTGGAGATACGCCGGCGTAACTCCTACGAGAATCTGGGCCTGAATCTGTAAAGATGCCAGTTGGTAGTAAATAAATATGGAAGACAGAATGAATGAGTTCTTGGATTACAGGGATGTTACACAGGTATTGTATGTGTGCAATAATTTAATGAATATCTTCAGTCATGGGTTGTGCCAAACAGCTGGAGGAAAAATGTGAAGATGTAAATGATATCCAGATAGATGTTGAGGGCTCCAAAGATGTATTCCTCAGGGCTGAGTGTGAACCGCCGGCTTCCCATCAATATCTGGGTGTCAAATGCCAAGAACTGTAAAAAGGAAACAAAAGTATAATAAGCAAACCAGAAAGTGTATAGCATCTCAGTGCCTACTGTGAGCAGGACCGGTGCCACCACTAGGCAAACTAGGCGGTCAGCTAGGGCGCACTGCTGCCTAGGGTGCCCGGCCATTGGTGTCCCTACTCTCTTCTCTCTGCAGCAAGCAACTAAGTCTTAGCATCAGCAGGCAGCCGCTGCTCCGTTCACATATAGTGTCAAAGGCGCAGCGACAACAGAGGACTGTGTCTGTGTCCTGACTCCCGAATGAATGGAAGCAAGCAAACATTCATTGATGGGCACTGGTAGGCTGCATTGATGGGCGCTGGTGAGGCTGCATTGGATGGGCGCTGGTGAGGCTGCATTGGATGGGCGCTGGTGAGGCTGCATTGGATGGGCGCTGGTGAGGCTGCATTGGATGGGCGCTGGTGAGGCTGCATTTGATGGGTGCTGGTGAGGCTGCATTTGATGGGCGCTGGTGAGGCTGCATTTGATGGGCGCTGGTGAGGCTGCATTTGATGGGCGCTGGTAGGCTGCATTGATGGGCGCTGGTAGGCTGAATTTGATGGGCGCTTTATTAAAAAGGTGGGGTATGCAGCCAAGGAGGGCGGCAAAATGAGGTTTCGCCTAGGACAGGGATGACCAACCTTTTGAAGAGCGAGGGCCACTTAAGTGATTTGGTAACTGGTCGCAGGGCACAATTAGTGGAGTGGGGGCTTCATTCACAACGCTGAGCAGCAGGTCGCGGGCCACATCAGAGGGCTCCCCGGGCCACATGTGGCCCCAGGGCCACTGGTTGGGCACCCCTGGCCTAGGGTGTCAAAAATCCTTGCACCAGCCCTGACTGAGGACACGATTGCGACAAATGTGATGGTATCGCATGTAAGTTATAATGACATCACTAAGGCAGGCCACAGATAAAACAAGTTCTTTTCCTGCCACCATAGTTGGCAGCAAAGAAATTTGCTTGATTTCCCCATCAACACAGTCAGTGTTGATTGAGGAATGCCTCCCACAGTGCTACTATGTCATGCCGACAGGGAGCCTTTCCGGGCCGGCAGAACACAATGATCACTGTACCCACCGGCAGTAGTTGCATGCAAAAAATCCAACAGTCTGGTTGTACTGAAGTCGGACGGTGGATTGACTTCAGTACAACCAGCCTGCCCATATATAGATCAAATCTCTGCCGGTCCCTGCTGAACCGGCCGAGATTCGACCCATCTATGGCCGGCTTAAGGCCAAGCTAATGTCAAAAAAATATGATCAGATTTCCTACGCATTAAAGTGGTTGTAAACCCTTACAGACCACTTTTTACTACAGGTAGGCCTATAATAAAGCTTACCTGTAGCTACCCCTGATATCTCCTAAACCTTTAGGAGATATCCCCTCTATCAGCATGTGCCAACGTCAGCGGCACATGCGCACTGAAGCAATGGTATCTTTGTGCTGCTTCAGCTGGTGTGCCGTTTCCAGCGGCTCCCGCGCATATGCGGGAGTGACCTTATCGCAGCTCCGGCCAATCACAGCGCCGGAGCCTGCGATACCCGGAAGTAACTCTAGGAGTGATGTTACAAGCTGTGTAGGTGGACCACTACAGGGGCTTTAATCTAAGGTGAGTATTTCATAATGAGCTAGTATGCATACTATCTCATTATGCCTTTGTCTTGCAGGTTTTTTTGGTTTGTTAGTTTTTTTGTTGGTTTTCTGTGGGTTTACAACCACTTTAAATCTGAACTCTGGGGCAAAATATATATATATTTAGACATTTGCTATGTAAAAATAAATGAACACTTGTGATGATAATGCAAACTGAGCACCCCAAAAACTGAGTAATGCTAGGTTCAGTGTTTTTACTTGCAAAATATGTACATTTATTATTTTTTACTTAAAGGTGAACTTAGCCTTTCATTTTTTTTGGTTGCCTATTATCCTGTATGTAAGAAATGTCTGCATGTGTAAAATACAGAAAAAAGCACTTGCACTTACCAAAGTAAATACAATGGCTCCCAGTGCTGCATAGATTGCATGAAGCCATGGCACCTGGAGGGGAAAGTCAAGAATACACTCAGTTATTGTTTTTTATGATATATTCTTTACTTCTAATCGTTGAATATGGTTGTTTGGTTACAGATACAGTACAGTAAGTGTGGATTCGAAGAAAGACCAATCCATGGCCTACGGTGGCAAGATTATAGTGTATGTATACCTAACAATGCCTTCTCTTACTTGTTCCTTTTTAGTTTGTTAACCACTTGCTGACTACTTAGCACTTTTACTGCTACAGGGCGGCAGCTGTGCGCAGGATCATGTATATATTCCGCCTGCAGGGGGCGCATGCGTGCTGGCAGCAAGCCGCTTCTGCTGTGATAGTTCACAGCAAAAGCAGATCTGCGGGTGTCGGGCACTCAATGTCCTCTGGCGACCGCCGCTTGTCATTAAAACACAGAGAACTGAGATATGTAAAACAAGGCAGGGAGTAGAACCTTTCTCTGCAAGTGCACTTGTAGTGCAAAGTGGATTTGCTTTTAGTAAATCAACCCCACTGTGTACACAAAAACAATTAAACGTTTGATCGCCCTAGAGGTTTAACCCCTTCCCAACCAGTGTCATTAGTACAGTGACAGTGCATATTTTAGCACTGATCACTGTATAAGCCCCCATTCACATCTAGGTGTTTTAACGCCTGTAGTGCTACGCCGCTGCCGCCAGAGGGATGAAAACACATGTCCCTCTATGGAGATGGTTCACATCTCCACGCCGAACGCCGGACGCCTGCCGCCTGAAAAAAGGTCCCGGCTTTCGGCGTTCGGCTAGGAGATGGGAAGCATCTCCATAGAGGGGGTCAATCTGGGGCACATCTAGGCGGACAATACCGGCGTTTTGTCGCCGCAAATCGCGGTACAAAACGCTGCTATTTGTACAGCGATTTGCGGCGACAAAACGCCGCGAATTTGTCTGCCTAGGTGTGAATGGAGCCTTAGTGTCACTGGTTCCTACAAAGTGTCAAAAGAGTCAGTTAGTGCCCATTTGTCCGCCGCAATATCACAGTACCGCTATATATTGGGATTTAATTTATCAAAAACATGCAGCAGAATACATATTGGCCTAAATTTATTAAGAAATTAGATTCAGAAAGTAAAAAAAAATATATATATATATATATATATATATATATATATATATATATATACAGTGAAGAAAATAAGTATTTGAACACCCTGCTATTTTGCAAGTTCTCCCACTTGGAAATCATGGAGGGGTCTGAAATTGTCACCGTAGGTGCATGTCCACTGTGAGAGACATAATCCAAAAAAAAAAAATTCCAGAAATCACAATTTATGATTTTTTAACTATTTATTTGTATGATACAGCTGCAAATAAGTATTTGAACACCTGTCTATCAGCTAGAATTCTGACCCTCAAAGACCTGTTAGTCTGCCTTTAAAATGTCCACCTCCACTCCATTTATTATCCTAAATTAGATGCACCTGTTTGAGGTCATTAGCTGCATAAAGACACCTGTCCACCCCATACAATCAGTAAGAATCCAACTACTAACATGGCCAAGACCAAAGAGCTGTCCAAAGACACTAGAGACAAATTTGTACACCTCCACAAGGCTGGAAAGGGCTACGGGGAAATTGCCAAGCAGCTTGGTGAAAAAAGGTCCACTGTTGGAGCAATCATTAGAAAATGGAAGAAGCTAAACATGACTGTCAATCTCCCTCGGACTGGGGCTCCATGCAAAATCTCACCTCGTGGGGTCTCAATGATCCTAGTAAAGGTGAGAAATCAGCCCAGGACTACACGGGAGGAGCTGGTCAATGACCTGAAAAGAGCTGGGACCACCGTTTCCAAGGTTACTGTTGGTAATACACTAAGACGTCATGGTTTGAAATCATGCATGGCACGGAAGGTTCCCCTGCTTAAACCAGCACATGTCAAGGCCCGTCTTAAGTTTGCCAATGACCATTTGGATGATCCAGAGGAGTCATGGGAGAAAGTCATGTGGTCAGATGAGACCAAAATAGAACTTTTTGGTCATAATTCCACTAACCGTGTTTGGAGGAAGAAGAATGATGAGTACCATCCCAAGAACACCATCCCTACTGTGAAGCATGGGGGTGGTAGCATCATGCTTTGGGGGTGTTTTTCTGCACATGGGACAGGGCGACTGCACTGTATTAAGGAGAGGATGACCGGGGCCATGTATTGCAAGATTTTGGGCAACAACCTCCTTCCCTCAGTTAGAGCTATGAAGATGGGTCGAGGCTGGGTCTTCCAACATGACAATGACCCGAAGCACACAGCCAGGATAACCAAGGAGTGGCTCTGTAAGAAGCATATCAAGGTTCTGGCGTGGTCTAGCCAGTCTCCAGACCTAAACCCAATAGAGAATCTTTGGAGGGAGCTCAAACTCTGTGTTTCTCAGCGACAGCCCAGAAACCTGACTGATCTAGAGAAGATCTGTGTGGAGGAGTGGGCCAAAATCCCTCCTCCAGTGTGTGCAAACCTGGTGAAAAACTACAAGAAACGTTTGACCTCTGTAATTGCAAACAAAGGCTACTGTACCAAATATTAACATTGATTTTCTCAGGTGTTCAAATACTTATTTGCAGCTGTATCATACAAATAAATAGTTAAAAAAATCATACATTGTGATTTCTGGATTTTTTTTTTTGATTATGTCTCTCACAGTGGACATGCACCTACGATAACAATTTCAGACCCCTCCATGACTTCCAAGTGGGAGAACTTGCAAAATAGCAGGGTGTTCAAATACTTATTTTCCTCACTGTATATATATATATATATATATATATATATATATATATATATATATATATATATATATTTTAAGTGTCAATATTTTTTTGTTTACAGCGCAAACAAATTAAAACGCAGTGGTTATCAAATACTACCAAAAAAAAATATCTATTTGTGGGAAAAAAATTACATACATTTTATTTGGGTACAATGTCGCACGACCGCGCAATTGGCAGTTAAAGTAACACAGTGCCGTATCGCAAAAAATGGCCTGGTCACAAAGGGGGGTAAATCTTCCAGAGGTCAAGTGATTAAATATAGCAAAGTGTTTTGACACTACAGAGTTTCCCCATGATCCCCTCCCTAGATCTCAGGCGTTATCCAAGGTCCTGGCAGGGGCTGAGAACAACCGCCCACATTCTCCAAACACTGTTAATGCAGATCTCCCCTAGGCCCTGCCAGGTCCTTGGCTGACAGCAGGTCTGTGAGCATCTACATGCGTCTGTAGTGTGTTATACAGTATATGGCAGCATGGTCCTAAAATATAAAATAACATGAATACTTACATATTGGAAGGGGATTAGGATGACAAGGAAGAGGCCGCTGAAGAAAAGAACCATAACGAGCACAAAGAGTACACCATGACAGGAAGTGAAATCCACCTATAAGAGCAGAAGAAATATATACTTTACAAACTCTGGTGTAGGAGTAGGGATTGAAGCAATTGCAACTGGGATTGGGCCCCTGCTACAGGAGAGCCTAGGCAGGTCACCATCCCTTTACTACTCTAAAATGTTTTATTGTTACTGCAGAGAGTCACGTGGCTACAATTATGTGTCCCAATGCCTTTCCCTATGTGTGCCATTACAAATCACATAACCAAATCCATGGTGAAGCATAATTTTGCCTAGGGCCCCTACCCTTATAGCTTCACACCAGCGTACAACTAGAGTAAGTTGACCAGATTTTTAAAATAACATCCGGGGACATTTTTTTTTTTACTAGTAATGGCGGCAATCAGCGACTCAATGCCCGTCGCCCACCTTACAGCCTGTTAAGTCTTAGGCCCCATACACACGAGAGGATTTATCCGCAGATACGGTCCAGCGGACCGTTTCCACGGATAAATCCTCTCAAAGATATCCGCTGATTTCGATGGGATGGAGTGTACACACCATCCCATTGAAATCCGCACGGAAATCCTCTGCCGATGACGTGTCGCGCCGTCGCCGCGATTATGACGCGGCGACGGGCGCGACGCTGTCATATAAGGAATTCCACGCATGCGTCAAATCATTACGACGCGTGCGGGGAATCCCTTTGGACGAATGGATCCGGTAAGTCTGTACAGACGAGCGGATCCATCCGTTGGAATGGATTCCAGCAGATGGATATGTTGTGCAGCACAACAAATATTCGATCTGCTGGAATCCATCCCAGAGGAGATTTCTCCGCGGAAACAGATCCGCTGGCGTGTACACACCATAGAATCTATCCGCAGAAACCCATTTGCTGGGATTTATCTGCGGATAGATTCTATCGTGTGTACGGGGCCTTACTCTATGGCCCCGGCTACTGCTGGGTGGGGTGCAGAGGAAGATCACTCCGCCAGGGAAGGCAAGGAGATAAGCAGGCAGGTGGCCGGGACTTGAGCCAAGGCAGAAGAACATGCGAGAGGAGCTGAATGGGCATGCGCCCGAAACTGAAGAAATATTTCCTCCACTCCGACCAGCACATGATCATCAGAAAGGGGCACAGATAATGGAAAAAAATACACCCCCTAAGCTAGTAGAGGCGGCAAAATGGGGGTGTGTAATTCTGTTTTTTTTTTCTTTTTTAATTCTGCACTGACTGTCTTTGAAATTGCCCCAGCCCCTGTTCAAATCCAATCCTGGGACAAAACCAGGGACAGACTTGGTCCGGGGACAGTGTCCTCAATCCGGGGACTGTCCCTGGAAACTGGGGATATCTGGTCACCCTAAACGAGAGGCATGCCTGTAGCTAAAAATCATAGCACTTTGTTGCAAAAAAGTGTTCGGTACTGTCTCTGTTTTATTTATTTATTTATTTTTATTTTAGGCGAATTTCCAAAATTTTTAATTTCCTAATTTAGAAATTTTTGAATTTCCAAATGTCCGAAATTTCAATATTCCAAAATTAGAATTTTCGAATTTCCGAATTTCCTAACTTCGAAATTTTTAATTTTGTAATTTTCTTATGTTCGCCTTGCAACTCGATTATCATTATTCCTTATATATTGTATCTTAAACATGTTATTTACCTTATAGTTTTATCCTCCCGATGAAGCAGTCCTTTGATCGCAAAACTTGTAGAGGATTATATAATCTGTGAGGAATTTCCAAATACCTAAACATAACCTGAAGTCTACAAGTATATCTATACCAGGGGTGCCCAATCAGTGGCCCGCGGAGCCCTCTGATGTGGCCCACGACCTTCTGCTCTGGGGTATTTTAGAATAGAATACTGTTATTAAAGGTAATTTTATTACTAAAATCACAGTGTATATATGGGCATATCTGTTCTGCAGTGGTTACTGGGCTGCTTTCAAACTGACCCGCAGATGCAGAGCAGCACAACTGAGCAATATGCACTGAGCCATAGACTTCTGTTATTACCTGCGAGTTTGGTGAGCTTTCTGAAAATGCACCAAACCTGCAGAATATAATAGAATTCTATTGCAAAGTGCAGGAAAGCCAAGGGTACACTGCGTTGGTAAACCGCAGCGCATCAGTGTGAAAGCAGCCTTGGGCCGCTTTCCCACGGTCAGTCCGACCCAATTGGACCCTCCATTCACCTCTAAGGAGTGACAGATGTAAACCGACTTGTGTCCTACCTCCAATCCGATCCGCTAAAAAAAAAAAGTATAGTGGGCTGTGTCCATGTCCGTATCCCCTCTGCATATGCAGAGCAGACATGGACCTGCCATCCGCCCGCTCTGTTAATTGAGGCCCACGACCCTTTACCAAGCCGCCTAATTAGCCCTTGCGGATCAAAAGGTAGGGCACCCCTCATCTATACTGTATCGACTTTTGTTTTGTTTTTATGTATTGATGCTTTGGAATCATGTCTGTGTTTTATATGTAAAAAAAATACTATTTTTATTCAAAGTGTATTGTGCTTATCGGTACCAAGATTGTCCATTCTCCTTTCCACTGTGGGAAACAGCCTTAGCAACTGTGGGAAACAGCCTTAGCAACTGTTCCTACTCCCTTCTTACATACAATTCTCGAATGATGGTACTTATTTTTCGTTTATTATTTCCCACTTTGGGGGCCAGATTCACAGAAGAGATAGATTGGGGTATCTCAGATACACCATCGTATCTCTGATTTTTACTGGTCCTATCTATGCACCTGATTCATAGAACCAGTTACGCATAGATAGGGCCGAGATCCGACAGTGTCACACTGTGTAACACTGTCGGATCTTTTTTTGGATTTAAAAATGGCGCCGGGGGCGTTCACGCTGATTTACACTGAATAATATGTAAATCAGCGAGATACGCGAAATTCACGAACGTACGCGGACCCGACGCTGTGTTCTTACGTCGTTTCCGTAGCGCGGTACCCGTCGTATACTTACCCTTTATAAAAGCAGGGGTAAGTATTGTTAAGTATGGCCGTCGTTCCCGCGTCGAATTTGAAATTTCCTACGTCGTTTGCGTACGCCGATTCACGAACACGCGCGTCGCAAGTCCCGCTCACGTCGCAACCACTGACGTCCTATTGACGTCAGTGGGAGCAATGCACGCCGGGAAATTCCCCGGACGGCGCATGCGTATTTAAATCGGCGCGGGAGCGCGCCTGATTTAAATAGTACACTCCCCCAGCCGCGGAATTTGAATTCCGCCGGGGGAGTTAGGATCCGCCGTCGCAAGTTTGGAGGTAAGTGTGTTGTGAATTTGACACTTTCCTCACAAACTTGCGAGGGCGGATCTTAAAACACATAGGTTACACGGATCTAAAGATCCGCTAACCTTCGTGAATCTGGCCCTGGGACTCTAACTTTGAGACAAACTCGCCATTTTTTGCTATTTTTGTTTTTAATAAAAAAATATTTATAGACTTTATAAACTTTATTTAGACTAGATTTAGATTTAGAGGTAGGTACAGAAAACAATTAATGCATTAATTTAAAAAGACTTTTTTTTAAAAAATGTAACTAATTTAAATGTCTGACTTTGACTTGATTTCTGCCTCTTGTAACCCCCTATACAGAGACATTCAGATTGGGAGAGGAAAGGGCAGCATTATGGTCCAACCAAGTGTCAGGCCTCGCACACACGACCGTTTTCCTCGACAGAATCCATCAAGAAACTTGGTGGTAGAGCTTTTTTGCCGAGAAAAACGGTTGTGTGTATGTTTTTCATCGAGGAAACTGTCGAGGAACTCGACGAGGAAAAAAGAGAACAAGTTCTCTTTTTCCTCGACAGGAGTCTCAATTTCCTCGTTGCGTTTCTCGTCGGGCTGGTTTTCGACGAGAAACACGTTTGTGTGTATGCTTAGAAACCCGCACCTGCTCAGAATAAAGTATGAGACGGAAGCGCACCTTCGGTAAAAGTAGCGTTTGTAATGGAGATAGCACATTCGTCACGCTGTAACAGAGTGAAAAGTGCAAATCGTCTCTCACCAGACTTTTACTTAACACGCAGTAACATGAGATTAGCAAAAGCAGCCCCAAGGGTGGTGCCAGTGGAATCGAACTTCCCCTGCCGTCGTGTTGTATGTCACCGCGTTTGAGAACGAGGAGATTTGGTCTTGACCGTGTGTACGCAAAGAAAGCCTGTCGAGTTTCTCGACAAGCCTGACAAGGAACTCATCGAGGAAAACGATGTGTCTTTTCCGACGAGTTCCTCAGTCGTGTGTACGAGGCCTCATACTTTCATATGTGCTGTCAAGCAATAAGCTACATGGAGAAAGCAGAAAGATGGCCTCATAAGCCTGTTGATGCTCCTTTGCTGTCCAATCACAGGCCAGGGGCAGAAAGGTGACCTAGCTGTTTTGCTTAACTGCAGCAGAGAAAAGTCCGGTCACCAGGCTGGCTGTGTTGTCTGTCAGGGCGGCATGTAGTTATTTGGGTTGATAGAAATACAAATCCTTTGGCAAGCAAAAATAAATTAAAATTTAAATTAATGGGTTAGCAGCCTGCCTAATGTTTTTTTTGTGTTATTAATCAAAATGAAAGAAATTAAATTATGAAATAAAAGTGTGATGTGTCAAAGAAGGCTGCAGTGGGGGGTGGGGGGGTATCCACTCAGATCACCGGAAGTGGGAGCAGGTACCTGGTTTTGTCCAAAACGTGCCAAATGTGGCAGTGGGGGGGGGGGGGGGGGGTTTGGGAAAGAATGCAAGCAATTTGAACGTTCCCTTTTCGGTGAAGTTCCGCTTTAATGCTATAGGTTCCCCCTCTGAACACCCTTTAGATGTAAGGGGGGGGGGGGGGTACTGTTACCGCTACTATAACATAGTAAAGCTATGCACTTTGACTAAATGACACAGAGTGCTGGGCATGGCACATACTTTATTTACTGTGATGACCAAGGTAGAGAAGGCACATGTGAGTGCCGAGCAAAGGGAAATGTTGGCTGTACCTAAATGCTGTACGCTTGTTCATGCTTTTAGGACGGCATTTCTTAACCAGGGTTCCATGGTACCTAAGGGGTCCTCCAGAAGTTGCCTAGGATTCCTTGAGCACCAAGCAGTAGCAAATTGATTTCCCACTTACTCTGACCAGCAATGCAAGGGGGCAATTTTCCACTGGCCACCAATGTAAGGGGTCACTTCTACACTAACTACTAATATTAGGGTTTCCTTTTGTTTTCTGTTATTTTATATTCATTTAGTTGTTAGGCTTTTTTTTATAAAACTTTCTGCTCACCCTAATGTACCATTACTTGTAGTTACATTCATTTTTAAATAGGGATTCCCTGAGAATTGAATATTTTTTTGGGGTTCCTCCAAGGTAAAAAAGGTTGAGAGATACCATTTTAGGAAAGTTTAGAAAAGGGCTGTTGCAAGTGTTTGGGGTGTCACGCGGCAGTGTTCCAGTTGCACTGGGTAGTGGATGATTGAATTACTCCAAATTTTGCCTACTACCCCTCACATACACAACAGCAGAGCACTGCCTTTCTTTCTATAACAGGATTGATAACGGCACATAAAGACTCTTCTCATGATTTCCTATGGTTGATCATGCACTGTAATTTATTATTCATAGCTAGTGCAGGAAGAGGCATAAAAAAGGGAAGCTACTTTCATATGACTTTTCACCTGACTTACTTGCTAACCATGTCTTATGCCTTTTAGTAGATAAAGAAATTTGTTCAGGTGAAAGTTGAATAACTTGGGTTATGGATAAAATAATAAATTTTCTCCATAATCAGGGGACCAGCATGATGGCCCCTCTCTATACTACAGGAATAAGACTTTATTGATATTTTGCTGCCTTACAACTCTCCATGGTTCTTCTAATGCAGAGGTCTCCAAACCTTGCAAACAAAGGGCCAGTTTACTGTCTTTCAGACTTTAGGGGGGACGGACTGTGTCAAGCGGAGGTAGAAATTGTCCGAGGCCCAGCATCAGTAAGAATAAACATGGCCTCAAGGTTGGAGGTCTGTAGGAGGAGAAGTAGTGCCCCATCATTGGTATCAGTGAGAGAAACAGTGCCCCACCATTGGTGTCAGTTAGCGCAATAGTGCCCCATCATTGGTCTCAGTGGGAGCAGTAGTGCCCCATCATTGATACTAGTGGGAGGAATTATTCCCCACTGTTGGTGTCATTAAGAGGAAGAGTTCCCCAAGAACTGTATAAAGGCCAGCAAAGGGCCGCAGTCTGGAGACCACTGGGCCACAGTATGGAGACCACTGTTTTAGTATATCAAACTCAATAGAAAAATGAACTCAAAGTATATCAATACCTGTAAGTTTTTTTACTCTTTTTGTTGTAGCATAAGGAATGGTTTTAGAATTGGGGACACAACAGGAATGGAAGCAAGCTTCTCAAATTTAGGAGAAATACGCTCTCACACAGTTGTCACCAAAACAGGTGTCCCCATTCCATTTGATTTTGGTGACAACTCTTAAATGTATTTCCCACCACTTTTTGACCCAGTGTCACTGGACACCAGGACAAAAAAAAGAGGGTGAGATTCCCCAAACATAGATTAACCTCTTCCATACCGGGCAGTTATACACCCATCCATACCAGGCCTATTCTGGCACTTCTCTCCTACATGTACAAATCATAATTTTTTTGCTAGAAAATTACGCAGAACCCCCAAACATTATATATGTTTTTTTAGCAGACACCCTAGGGAATAAAACGACGGTCATTGAAACCTTTTATCTTGCACGGTATTTGCGCAATAATTTTTCAAACGCCTTTTTTTTGAAAAAAAATTGTTTCATGAATTAAAAAAATTAAAAAACAGTAAAGTTAGCCCAATTTTTTTGTAAAATAGGAAAGATGATGTTACACCGAGTAAATAGATACCTAACATGTCACGCTTTAAAATTGCGCACACTCATGGAATGGCGCCAAACTTCGGTACTTAAAAATCTCCATAGGCAACGATTTGAAAATTTGTACAGGTTACCAGTTTAGATTTACAGAGGAGATCTAGTGCTAGAATTGTTGCTGGCACTCTAACGCACGCGGCGTTACCTCACATGTGTGGTTTAAACGGCGTTTACATATGTCGGCGGGACTTGCGTGTGCGTTCGCTTCTGCGCGCAAGCTACCGGGGACAGGGGCGTTAAAAAAATAAATTTTATTTCTTTTCTTTTTTTTTATATATTTATTTCTTTTTTTACACTTTTTTTTTAATTTTTTTTTTTTTTTTATCACTTTTATTCCTATTACAAGGAATGTAAACATCCCTTGTAATAGGAATGTGTGTGACAGGTACTCTTTATGGAGAGATGCGGGGTCAATAAGACCCCACATCTCTCCTCCAGGCTGGAAAGCATGAAATCGGTGAAAAAAAATTCACCGATCTCATGCTTGTGGTTGCTTAGCAGCCGCAATCGCGGCTTTGTTTACTTACGGGGACCCGGGCGTGACGTCATCACATCGCGCCCGGGTCCTCCGACGGTCATAGAGATGACTGGTGACCATCTGGTCACCAGTCATCTCTATGCTTCCTGCGCGCGCCGGACGATTCGTTCTCCGGGCCCCCGATGGCACGGGAGAGCCCGGAGAAGCACCGGATGGCGGCGGGAGGGGGGGGGATGTCCCCTCCCGCCGCCTGTAAGAACGATCTAGCGGCGGAACCGCCGCTATGATCGTTCTTACGTTGTGCAGAATCGCCGGCAGTTTAGAAGGATATCTGAATGATGCCTCTAGCTGCAGGCATCATTCAGATATCCCCCCACAAAGCCCAGGACGTCATATGACGTCCACTCAGAACGGCAGAGGTTCTTTGTGGACGTCATTTTACTATGGGCCGGTAGGGAAGTGGTTAAGAAAGCAATAAGAAGCGGACAAGGGGTGTAACATTCTCATATTCCTTACAAAATTAAAAGGAAAAAATGCACTTTTCACATTTACAACGTGAAGGCCTTGGTAAATAACCATTTGAGCTGCATATTTATTAAACATGGAAGAACAACTTCCATAAAGGTCTCCAGGATTATTACACCTTGAAATTACAAATACGTAGGGACATATTTATAAAAGGACATATTTATAAAACAGTGATTCTGACATTCACCAAACCTTTGTTGCAGGTGAATGTAGCTGGTGCATGTGTATTAAATGACCGTGATTGATTCACTGACAATGGTAGTTTGGTGAAAGTAGCATTCACTGCTTTATGTTTTTTATAGTGTGCATATTGTTGTTTAAGGCCAGATTCACACTTTTGCGTTGAGTTTTTTAGCTCCGTTTTCTTTGCTAAGTTCTCAATCAGCTGTTCAGCGGTTCCACTGCGTTTTAGCTGTGGATTTGCTGACCTGGGAGAGGGGAGGGAAGTCTCACCGCTGTTATCATGAGGGGGAACTCCACGCCAAATTTTAAATTAAAAAACGGCATGGGTTCCCCTTCAGGAGCATACCAGGCCCTTAGGTCTGGTATGGATTTTACGGAGAACCCCTACGCCACAAAAACGGCATGGGGTCCACCCAAAATCCATACCAGACCCTTATCCGAGCACGCAGCCTGGGCGGTCAGGAAAGGGGGTGGGGACGAGCGAGTGCCCCCTCTTCTGAACCGTACCAGGCTGCATGCCCGCATGCCCCCACCCCAGAGCACCCTGTCCCCATTTTGATGAGGACGAGGCCTCTTCTCGACAACCCTGGCCGTTAGTTGTCGGGGTCTGCGGGCTGGGGGCTTATCGGAATCCGAGAGCCTCCTTTAATAAGGGGGCCCCCAGGTCCCGGCCCCCACCCTATGTGAATGAGTATGGGGTACATCGTACCCCTACCCATTCACCTAGTGGAAGAAAAATGTCAATACAAAAACACACTACACAGGTTTTTAAAGTCATTTATTAGGCAGCTCCGGGGGTCTTCTTCCGACTCTGGGCTCCGGGGGTCTCTTCTGACTCTCCGTGCATTCTCCATGCTCTCTGGTGCCTTCTCCACGCTCTCCGGTTCTCCTCCCACTCTCCGGTGCTTTCTTCCTTCTGCTGGCATCACCGCTACCTTCTTCCAGCTTATATAGGCATGGGGCATGGTCACCGGGTGATGTCACCTGGTGACACCACCCTTTTATGGCATCACAGTCTCGGGGGATGATAGGACTGTGACGCCATAAAGGGGTGGAGTCACCGGGTGACATCACCTGGTGACCACGCCCCATGCCTATATAAGTCGTTGCGCACCGTGCAACCGGCATTACAGCGGGACAGAGCGTCAAGTCAACATCTCAAGAAGATAAGAGGGAAGAAGGCAACGAGGAAGACCGGGCCACCGCTAGTAAAAGAGCTGGAAGAAGATAGCGGTGGTGCCCGGCAGAAGAAAGAAATAACCAGAGAGCGGGAGGAGGCACCGGAGAGCGGGAGAAGAGGCTGCAGAGTCAGAAGAGACCCCCGAAGTTGGAAGAAGACCCCCTAAGTCGGAAGAAGACCCCCGGAGCTGCCTAATAAATTACTTTAAAAACCTGTGTAGTGTGTTTTTTTATTGACATTTTTCTTCCACCAGGTGAATGGGTAGGGGTACAATGTACCCCATACTCCTTCACATAGGGTGGGGGGCCGGGATCTGGTTGCCCCCTTATTAAAGGGGGTTCCCGGATTCTGATAAGCCCCCCCGCCTGCAGACCCCGACAACCAACGGCCAGCGTTGTCGGGAAGAGGCCCTGTCCTCATCAACATGGGGACAGGGTGCTTTGGGGTTGGTGCTAAGGACCTGGTATGCTCCTGGAGGGGAACCCATGCCGTTTTTTTAAATTTAAAATTTGGCGTGGAGTTCCCCCTCATGTTTCCTGTTCAGAATGAACGCATGTTCGAATCAGATGCGTGCCCATAGAAGATAATGGACCTGAATTCGCACCGCAATGCCTAGAAAACGCACACGTTTTTTGGGCAATTCGCAGTGCGAATGCCTCGCACATATGTGAACCAGACTCATTGAAATCAATGTATTTTATAATGTTATGCGAATTGGATGCGGTTTAATCTGTATGTCTTAATGTGTACAAGTGCTGGGGATTTCTCTATATACATCTATTATGCAAACCTCCCAACTTTCCAAATGTTCACTGCGGGACAGTCTTTGGGGGTGGGGTGCTGCCACGGGACGCCTTTTTTTTTTAAACTCTTCGTTCAAAGTTGTTAAACAGGTGGGGGGGGGGGGGGGGTTAACCGTGGGATGCCATGTTTTACTCTTCATTCAAAGTTGTTGACCGGGGGGGGGGGCGGCGAGGGTGTTAACGCGGGACGCTCGTTTTGCGGGAAAATCTTCTGTATGCGGGATAGTCCCGCAGAATCCGTGCTTGTTGGGAGGTATGATTATGTGCATTATTGTAGTGCACGTGTCCAGTCCTGCAAGTCACTCTTATATTTGGGGACACAGATATGGGTTTAATTGACACTAGGCAGTTTACACATCCCAGCTCCACCAGTAACCTTGCTATTGATGTTTATTTGATTTTCATGATCTCTTACCTTGGTTTGGAAGCTGAATACAGTGACGGAAATGCAGACAAGTGCAGTAATTCCGAGACACAGGATCACAGATGTGGTATTATAATAGCTGAGAAGACAAGGGACACACAGTGAGGAAGGAGTCATTTGTAAGCAGGTTAGTCTAGTCTCAACTATATCATGGAAGGTAAATCTCATTGAGGCAAGTCTGGATATCCCCTCATGTGATTTCAGTTGATCATATGAAACAATATATACTGTACAGTAAATTGAAAACATTGTAACTGTGAGCAAATGGTTATGATTTATTGATGGGGTTCAAGGAGGTTATTTAAACACTATGATGTACACAATCCTTTTCTTTTAGTTGGTTTTAAATCTGTGAAATAAAATGGCTGATTTTAAATTAAAGCGGTTGTAAACCCGCATATACATTTTTTTTATTTTTTTTTAACCCTGCAAGGCAAAAGCCATAATGAGCACCGCACCGCATATTAGCTCATTATGAAATACTTACCTCGGAACGAGGTAGGGAACTTACCTGGTCCAGGCCGAGCCGAGCGTGTCTTCCGGGTATCGCCGCTCCAGCGCTGTGATTGGCTGGAGCGGCGATGACATGCACGCGGGAGATTTCAATCCGGCATGGGTCGGCCGGGCCGGCCCTTCAGCCGAGAATCCCCCCTGCGCATGCGCCGCTGCAATCAGCGGCGCATTGCGAGGGGAATATCTCCTAAACCGTACAGGTTTAGGAGATATTCTTTATACCTACAGGTAAGCCTCATTATAGGCTTACCTGTAATAAAAAAGTAAAAAATGTGGGTTTACAACCACTTTAATAAATAATAGATTTTATAAATAAATAATGGTACCTAAAAAGTCATGTTCTCGTTTTGTTTGTAGCACCCTCCTAGGTAGGTGCTATGTTTAAATAGGTTAGCTTTAGTTTGGTTCTGATAGGTAAATTTAGTTGTCACACTGTAGCATACCTCCCAACTGTCCCTGATTTCGAGGGATTGTCCCTGATTTGGAGCAATGTCCCTCTGTCCCTCATTCTCCTCATTTGTCCCTCATTTTGGTCTGATCTATACAGATGTATATAAAATGCACTTTTTATCTATCAAAAGGTGTTTCCCAGTGCTAAACCTTTTATCTGATTTCTAAATTGCTGTATTTGTAAATTCCAAAAGTCAATATAAAGGAATAGTAGTGGTAAAAAAAGCACTTGTGGGTTTAACCAATCTTATTTTTTTTTGTACAATTCTCCTTTAAGGGGGCGTGGCAAGGGGTGTGTCCTATGCCTACATACTTTTGCTGATAGGTGTCCCTCATTCCCATCTCAGAAAGTTGGGAGGTATGCTGTAGGCAGCGTGGATAATTCTGTTAGGTAAAAGCATATTTTAGCTCACTATAATCAGTGAGCCCACAATCTGCTAGTTAGGTCTGTTCTGTGTGCTCTGCTGCTCCCAGTATGCATAAGCTTCCTCTGTATCCTAGAGACTGGAGAAGTTTCTGGATAGTAGGTGTGAAGCTATGCAGATGAGGCAGGTCCTGAAGGCGTGCTGAGTGGCTGCATATATTCTTGGGGCACACAGAGCTCTGGGTATTGTCCCAGAGTGGAGGAGTCTAGTCTGGGAAGGGCAAGCTGCTCTCCCCAGGCACAAGATGCTGAAAGAAGCCTTAGGTGGGCAACCTGAAGGGAGGAATGCAGAGACACGGGTGCTTTTAAAGAAGCTGACTGAGAGGAGCTGTCCCCAACAGATCTGTCTGGTCTCACTGGAGGCCATTGCTTGGAAGATTGGAAGGAGGCATCCAACTGTCCTTGTGAGTACAGATATTGCTGGACCTTGGGGACCTTGTACTTTAGCTACCCTTCTGGTGCTTAGTATAGTCAGTTGTGGGTCTGTTAAAGTGGACCTGAAGAGCCCTGTCCAGATGCTGTCTACTTAAGCAAGAAACAATTATTAAGGCTGGGTTCACACTATTGCGAATTGGATGCGGGTTTCCCTGCATTAAATTCTCTGCATTAAATTCTCATGACAGGAGATTGTGACTGGTTCTCAATAGAGCCGGTTCACACATCTCTGTGGCGACTGCGGAGAGAATTGCACAGGAGTCCTGTGCGTTACTGCCACTGTTTCGCGTCCGAATTCAGGCAAAAATTTAAGCCTGAATCATCCCTAAAATGAAGAACAGGGACGCACCGGACCCCTGCTGTGAGCTGCATGCAATCTTAGTGTGAACCCAGCCTAAGGTGTTGATTTACTAAAAGTAAATAAACTGTACACTTTGCAAAGTGCTGGTGCACCAGGTAAGAGCAAATGCTCCAGAGCTTAGTAAATAAAGTAAAGTAAACTTTACTCACGTGCAAGCAAAAAATATATTTTTTTTTTATCCTCCATGCATGTGATTGGGTATTCTTTTCAAAGTGAAACTTTACCTCATTTATCAAGCTCTGGAACAACTGCACTTTGAAAAGGGTACAGTCCATTTGCTTTTAGTAAATCAACTCCATGGTTTGTGTCTTCTGCAATAAAGAGCCCGCCTATTTTGCAGTATTTTTATTTTTAAGTCCAGTTTTACTTTAACTGGTTTAGTTATACTGCACAAAACGTTTCATCCAAACTCTATATTATTGCATATTGTTTTGAAAAGCCAGTATAAGGGACATGTAGTGGTGAAAAGAGGCAATTATGGGTTTAACCAGCCATACCATTTTTGGTATATTAATTCTCTGTGGTCCACTTAACTGAAGTCGTGGCAGGGAACGTGTTCTTTGCCTATATAATTTGTGCTAAAAGCTGTCCCTCTTTCTTATTTCTCAATGTTGGGGAGGTCAACATAAGTTTGTTAGACAATGGTCTCCTTACCTGGACAGCATTCCGGTAACATATGACATGGAAAGTGTCTAGAGAAATATAAAAAAAAATCACCATGTAAGATGACATAATAGAGTTTTGACTTGAGCATATTGTATTGTTCAATACCAAATGATGGGTTTTGTCTATGGCAGCAATAGACAAGTCTCGGCTGATTTAGTTATGCCATCCTGATACAATTAAGCCTTGGATAGAAGGAACTAGGAAGCATATTTCTATCACAAAAACTGCATGTGCTGCCAGTTCCATCTATTCTTCTAAATATAAAAAACTATCTATCTTAGGGCTTATTCAAACGGGTGCAGAGGACTGTCCTCTGTGAAAAGCTGTTTATTTTGCATGCAGAGAATGCAGGAAGCCTGGGTTAGGGAATGGACTCAATGGAGACAAACCCACACATCCGCATTTGACAGGCATGCAGGGACAGGTGCGTAGCTACAAAATGCAATAATCCCATAGCACACGTTCCATACTCACCTAGGTGGATGCAGCATCCATGACCGCTTCAGTGACTAACACGTCACCTGTTTCTGCTCTGCCCCTTCAGTGCTCACTGGACCACCAGGCTGTGGAGGGGGCAGGAGCGGCTGGCTCAGGCTCACAGTCAGGATCCTTGCAGGGCATGGACTGGCTCTGTGATGTCAGTCAACAGCAGAATTTAGCCCGCTGTTGGCTGAATATGGGCCACAGTAGTGCAGAACTAAGTGCACCCTGTTCCCCCACAGTAGAAGTATAGCCAAAATAGCTTTGGCCTTCTCCTTAAAAACAAAAGGTTCACTTTGAGTTAGACCTTCCTAGCTGAATTTACCTTTACCTTCCTTTCACTTCCCTTTCCTCTCTGTTTAGCCAGCGGGGAAATAAATTCCGGTGTAAGCTATGAATCCCTAGAGTCCTAGCTGACACTGTGATGGTTCAGTGCTGTTCAGTGTTGCCACGTGAATCACGTGCTCCTCCATACCTGGCAGTAACAAACATTTCCTTTTGCTCCCAATGCTAGCTGATAATACGATTTTCCATATAGGGTGTTTGAATATTTACATAGGATATTTCCAACAGCAAGATCCTATGTAAAATCTTGTCTATCACTGTACACATCACATTTGCGCTAATGTTTACGTGCGTATAGTGCAGTAGTGTATTTAGGTTTTGTGCTGCCCTAGGCCTGACTAAACTTGTGCACCACCTAATTTAAATATGACCCACCCCTTTCTGTCAAGGCCACACCCCTGAAATTTCAAGTGGGGACACTAGTCCTAAGGACCTAAGGGGGGGGAGATGAATTCCCTTAATTTTCATAGATTTCCTCTCACTTCCTGTTTGGCTATGCGGCAGGAAGTGAAGGAAGGAAATGGGACAGTGATGGTAAAAAATAAACTGACAGGGGCTGGTGCAGCAGAAAACATATAGCACCGTGAGGAAGGTTTGTGGTGCAGGATGATAGGACAGTCAAAATTAGAAGCAGTGCCCCCCCCCCACCCCCCACAGTTGCAGAATGCTGGCCACTCGCATAACGGAAGCAATGCAGCCGCTTTATGGGGCAGCTAGACTAATTTTCCTCTCAGCCCAGTCCGCCCCATAACAGTGTAGCGCAAGCCGGCGTAGGACTCTTTACGTGCTGCCCCCCTGCAAATTGCTGCCCTAGGCCTGGGCCTTGTTGGCCAAGGCCAGGATACAGCATTGGTATTGTGAATGCCCCATTGGCCCTATTGCTGCCTAATGTCCTTCATTGCTAGGAAGAATAAGCTCTAATAAGAGTATATTTGCCTGTACATACTGTATGTAAAATAAGTTCCATATGCAGAACTGTGGATGCAATTTTTTTTTTACACAGGTCAAGATATTGGTGCTTTACACACTTGTGCACATGGGCTCATATAATACAATACTGCTGCATGCAGATCTATATATTTTACTGATCTGAATGCACAGTATTGCACGACCATGTGCTCTTACCCCAGTGATTTGACATGCATTCACATGTAACTAAAACAACAAACACCTATCTGAAGAGTTTATGACACCTTGGGGACTGATTGTTAGATAAACCCAACCCTTTTCACCCCTCACAGGACAGCCTGTATCCTCCTCAATCCCCTGCATTCAGCTGGGTGCCAAGGCCCCGGAGTCCTATCTTTGTCCACTGTAGTCCACCATTCAAATAACGGGCCCCACACTGAAGACAATCAACGCTAGCCAAGGTTTATTGCAACGACAACACACCACTCACTCCCACCCAAAGCCAAAGTCTTTGGTGCGTGGCCCATTATTTGGATAATGGATCAGGGGGACTGAATTTTGTTAACCCGAAAACTGTTTTCAGAGTTTTTCACATTAGGTAATGCATGGGACCATTAGCATCTGTCTTGACGCACTTCACATCACCATAGTGTTCAAATTAGAGTCATCATGATCCATAGTGACCCACATTAGAATAAATGCTGGGGTATGTAGCCATATTCATTTGAACTGCAGAGGCCACCCAGATGAGTGATGAAACAATGTCAATATCGCCAAACAGGTCCAGTTGAATGTGAAATAACTACTAAAGGTTTGAAAGCCTTCACTATACAAACAGTAAATAATTACATGTGCATTACTGGACATCTCCTTTACAGCATAAAATACAGTATATGCATATTCAACTCTGCCATAGCATCCTGTATGCAAGTTGGTTTTATTGCTACTCTGCTTAGGGGGACGGCTCTTGTAAAGTCTCAGTACTTACAAAGATACACAGCAAGATGAGGTTCCATGGGAAATACCTCCTGCAAAAAAAAAAAAAAAAAAAATGCACCATGAGATCAACTTTATAGCAAATACTGTATGAGGACTGGACATTGTAATATCAGAACTCACACTTAAGCCATTAGATGGCAGTAAACTAATGTTTGCTCTCTATGTGTTACTACTGAACTTAAATTGATATTAAAGCATTTTTCTTTTAAAGCAACTTTTTTTTTTTATCAAAATCAAAAACATGTTATATTTACCTGCGCTGTGTATTGGTATTGCACAGAGCAACCACGATACACTTCAGCGAGTGCCCCTGTAGAAGGCTGCTTTCTATGAGGGAAACTTGTGCAAGCTCAATCCCTTGCATCAATCTCTTGCGTCTATAGACACAGACAGGGCAGTTCGGTCCTGCCCCCATACCTTACCACAGGATTTGAGGAGCCAATGGCTTCCGCTGCTATCAATTTGCCCAGTGAGGAAGGAGAGAGCCAAGAGTCACTGCTTTCATGCACAATGCTGGATCGTGATTGGGCTCAGGTAAGTATAAGGGAGGGCTGGGGATCCTGCAGCACAGAAGTTTTTTTTAACTTAGGGTAAAAAACCTTCAGACTTTAGAACCACGTGTCTGAGCAGATGCTTTGTCCCGAAAGACATGAATAGGACTGTCTGCATGTGGATGCATGAATGAGGCCTTATACTTTATCTGCACTTTGTGCACTTTATCTGAACTTTTGTTTGTAATGCATAGTTTCCAAGTGTCCCTAAGTTTGGAGCAATGTCCCTCTGTCCCTTATTTGGCCTAATCAATATAGATGTGTATAAAATGCATTTGGTATCTATCAAAAAGTGTTTTCCAGCACTAAACCTTTCATCTGATTTCTAAATTGCTGCATTTGTAAATTCCAAAAGCCAATATAAAGGAATAGTAGTGTCAAAAAAAACCACACAGTTCTCTTTTTAAGGGGGCGTGGAAAAGGGGTGTGTCCTATGCTTGCATACTTTTGGTGATAGGTGTCCCTCATTCCCATCTCAAAAAGTTGAGAGGTATGGTAATGTGTGCATACATTATTCAGTAACTACATGAATTGCCTGGTGCCCGATCACTCTTGGAGGATAAAGTTATCAGTCAAATTGTCTTTGCATGTCCCCCCACCCGGACCCATTAATAGTTTTCCAGTGATCCCCCACCTACCCTGCCTCAAATCTCAGATTGAACATTCATTCCTACTGTGTGAAAATCAAAATGGTCTCATTTTAACTACAGATCATGTCAATGAGCCGGCTCTTACCTTGGTCCGCTGCAGCAGGCCAGAACCAAGTATGTTGTGAAGAAAACAACGCTGTCAAAGCAAAACCAACAGGAAGTTAGTTGTAGGAATGCCTTTTCATACATTTATTACCAAAAAAAATAAAATCTGACATAATGAGGATATTTATTTACAACTAAAAGGTAATGAAAAAGTGAAGTAACTCCAAGTGTCCTGGTCACCTCCCTGGACCCTAGATGCCTTGTGCTGCCAGCTTATTGGTATGTAAACACCACAATAGCCATGCAGTAAATATCCATAATAACTCTTGAATTGGCACGCGATCGTAGGTCAGAATGACCGTCCTGACCAATGAGAAGTGCTTCTTTCTTTCTTTCTTTCTTTCTTTCTTTCTTTCTTTCTTTCTTTCTTTCTTTGTTTCGTAACACCACACCAGAAGAAGCCTCAGATGTGCTTATCATTGATCAGCACAGTCAGCTGCATTGAACACTAATAATTTGCCCTTGCAAGCATTTTGATGGATAGTCATCATATTGGGGGTTGATTTACCAAAACTGGAGAGTGCGTAAGCTGGTGCAGCTCTGCAGAGAAACCAATCAGCTTCCAGTTTTTTTTTGAACAAGCTGAAGTTAGAAGCTGGTTGGCTACCGTGTACAGCTTTCACTCTCCAGATTTAGTAAATCAACCCCATCGTGTATTGCGGTGTATGGTGGCTACCCCGGTAGCACAGGCTGCTATGTGCAGCAGGGTCTGGAGGGGTGGACAGAATATTTGGAGTTTGTTTACTTTTCATTTTTTGTGTAAAGGTGAACTTACCCTTTAAATCAAGTATAACCAAGCCAAATCTTTTTTTTTTTTTCATTTAAGAGTAGGAAAAGGTTAAAACTCAAAAAGTATTTTTTTTTATTCTGTTTTTGTTGTGGTCCTTTGCATAATCTTCCTTTAAAGTGATTGTATGGGTTAATTTTTTTTTAAATAACAAACATGTTATACTTACCTCCACTGTGCAGTTCCTGCTGTTCACGGGTCCCTCTGCGGCTGTCTCGGCACCTCCCCGCAATAGCTAACCCCCCTCTGGGAAGCTCTATTCCAAGGGGGTTAGCTTGCGGGCGTGCTCCCTGTCATACACGAAAGAGTGTATGACTCGGTCCTGCCCCCCGGCGGCCGTGTCATTGGATGTGATTGACAGCAGCGCAAGCCAATGGCTGCGCTGCCATCAATCTATCCAATCAACAGCCAGACTTTGTGGAGAAGAGGACACCAGGGGACGCGCACAGCAGGTGAACGGGCTCAGGTAAGTAAACAGGGGGCTGAGGGGCCGTCATTGCCAGGTGTTTTTTCACCTTAATGCATAGGATGCATTAGGGCGCATGCGCCGTCCGTGGACATATCCCAGTGTGCATTGCTCCAAATACGCCGCAAGGACGTATTGGTTTCGACGTGAACGTAAATTACGTCCAGCCCCATTCACGGACGACTTACGCAAACGATGTAAAATTTTCAAATTTCGTTGCGGGAACGACGGCCATACTTAAGATTGGTACGCCGCATATACGCCTCATATAGCAGGGGTGACTTTACGCCGGGAAAAGCCTAACGTAAACGGCGTATCTGTACTGAGTCGGCCGGGCGTACGTTTGTGAATATGCGTATCTAGCTGATTTACATATTCCTAAGCGTAAATCAGCGTACACGCCCCTAGCGGCCAGCATAAATATGCAGTTAAGATCTGACGGCGTAACAGACTTACGCCGGTCGGATCTAATAGAAATCTATGCGTAACTCATTCTAAGAATCAGGCGCATAGATACGACGGCACAACTCAGAGATACGACAGCGTATCTGGAGATACGCCGTCGTATCTCCTTTGTGAATCCGGGCCAATGAGGTTATGAGACGCATGATCGTCCGGTTTTTAGCATGCTAGTCTCCATATGGCAAAAAATAATAGGTTACTAAACTACAAACATTCTTGTATGACAGAATGACAATTCGGAAAATTATGTAATGTATTTGTAATGTATTTGTTTCGGACAAAATCTACAAAAATTTAATGAACCGGTATGTGTTTGTCCCTTTGGAAATTTTTGGACGAAAGCTGTGTACTAACAATCAAATTATCGTAGGATCGCTTTGAAAATCTGTAGTTTTTGTACGATATTCTGATCGTGTGTATGGGGCTTAACTTCCTCACTTGTAGGCACAATTTGAAGTACGAGGAAGTCTCACCAAAGTAATGGGAATGCTTTTTTGACAAGAAATGGTCCTGTCAATAGTACTGGGGGCAGAGGATTCTGGGAGGAGGAGACACCGGCCAAGCCTCACACGTGATGGAATCCTTTTCGGGTGGAAGAAGCCTGACATCGCGATCCCCCTGGGCGATCAAAGGCCCTGGCTGGGTATATAGCCACAAGCGTGAAAGACTTTACCTAACAGGAGGTCATGAGGAGCTGGTAAGCGGCTATTATATGAGGTGGAGGCTTTTCTTGAGAATTCACAAATTTTTGGTGAAAGTGTAAAGCACTGAGGGACACATTGGGGGAGATTTACTAAAACTGGAGAGAGAAAAACATTGTAAATCTCTACATAATAACCAATCATCTGCTAGGTTTTATTGTCAAAGCTTGATTGAACAAGCTGAGGTTAGAAGCTGATTGGCTACCATGCACAGCTGCACCAGATTCGGAGTGCTCCAGTTTTGGTAAATCTCCCCCATTGGATTCAACATCACTTTATGGGCTTCTTTTCTGTCTTCTACTTTTATGTGGTTATGAACATAAATTCATTAATATTTTACAACCATTTAATTAGTGCAACTGATGACTTGATTTATTGTTATGTGCTGTGTGTATCTCACAAGAAAATTGCTGCATATACTTATTTCTCTTATCGTCCATGGACGGACACAGCTCCTTAAATCTTGACAAGTGGGTTATGTTCCCTGTTTACAGGAGAGGACTAGGCAGAAACATGTTAAATAGTTAAATACATGTTACATTAACAGAGTTGAACAGCCCCGCCCAGGGGGCGGTCCCTCCAGACATAACCCTCCTCACTGCAGCTTGCAGCCCCAGTTTCGTTCTGCCTAGCAAAGGAGAAGGACGTATGGCTCCCTTTGGGCCCAGCGCCCTGAGGAGAAATTTTATTTTATTTTACTTTACTTTTTCTTGAAGAATCTTCTTTCAACTGTTGGCTGAGAGACAGGCTGGATATTATAGATCCTTGTAGTCTACTCAGTCCGACCAGCAAGCGTGGGCACACCTTTGCAAAGAGGCTTGGTCTGCCACGCCATACCTCATGACTCCTGAGGTGGCCGGTGAGCTTTGCTCCGAGGTCCACATATGACTGAGCTGTGGTGTTGTCTCAATCACAGTGGACCGGGCCGACAGCTACCTCCATTGCGGTTGTAGGTCTGTCAGGAATGCGTCAGCGAGTCCTCGCTCGGACGGGTAAGTACAGTCCCTCCTGCTTCGGTGGGTTGGTACAGCTGGGCATTCCTGGGGTTCGGGGGTCCCTTCCCCTTACTTCCCTGCTCCTTTCCCTTGCTGCATTGCTAACATTGCTGCTGTCAGGGAGGAGGGGGCCTTCCTGAGGGGACTGTGTTATCTGGCCTGTGTTTTCCTTTTTTGTATTGGGCTTTCCTGTGAGGTAAAAAGCCTTGTGATGAGCACAGATGTTTATGATTATACTTCAGCAGACGCTGACTGATTGGTGACACCTGTAATGGTTTTGCTTTTTATGCTGTATCTGTGACTTGTCCTTAAATAAAACAGCCCTAGGAGGCTTTTCCTGTTTAAACACAGGTCCCTGCAGAGTTACCTCACGGTTCTTTTCCTCACAGGCAGCGCTGGGCAGTCTCCTCCTGAGGGAGTCCCCTGGTTACCCCTGGTCAGCGCAGCAAGTGGGTGAGAGGCCCTGAATAGGGCTCTAGGAGCTTTTGTCTATTTGTATGGACAGGTGTGCATATTATAATACACACTATATGTAAATATTGGAGTCAGTATCTGGGTCCTTCCCCACATGCTGGTGGTGGCAGCAGGTGTTGGCACCTGTGATTCCCACAGAGTTTTTATTGTTAGTCCTGGACACAGTTTGTGCCAGGGTGGGGGTGGACTGCGGGCGGGCGGTAAAAGAGTGCCCCCTTCCCCCGTTATCCCCTGGGGAATGCTCTGTTTGGAGCCATGGACTAGGTACCTAGTTAAAAAAAAAAAAAAAAAAAAGGCAGAATAAGGCATTTATGGGTGCGCTTTTTACTGCTGCAAGGGACTCTCCTAAGCTGCATAGTGCAGCTGGGTTTCCGCTGAGGGCTCGGTCTTTTTTGGATCACACAAATCAGACCGCTGTGTAGGTTTTTTCCTTCTGTGCCCTTCTTTGATAATTTCTGAGATGCGGAATGAGAAAAGCCACTGAGGGCTTTTGTAGTCCCTCACCGCCGGGCGGGAACCCCTACTTGTATGGATCTGACTGATAGAAGATCCGAAGTACTGACCCGTTCCATGTTTACCATGCTGGGGTCTGGCTTGCGGCCTATTGTGGCCACTACACTGGGGTCTCAGTGGTCGCTGGCGCTATTTTTTGGGAGATTTTTCAATTACATTGAAAACTCCCATTGGCGCCCATTTTGTCGTAGCCACGCTATGGCGCAGCTTACATTGTGCTGGCCTTTTTCCTGTGGCCGCGTTCTGAACGCTCGGCGGCCATCTTGGAGTAGTCCTGACCCCTAGTGCTGTATACAACTCACAGAGTGAGCATTTTGCACCAGACAGTGGAGGAGCACCGACTCTCTCCTGAGGTTATTAGCCTAGCGGACCAGCTGGTCCAGGGCCTCATATAGGTCTGTGATGCTTCATTGAATGCTGCGCCCTTGTTATCCAGGGCGTCTGTTTCAGAATGGTTTTATGCACACGGTGGTGTAGTACTTAACTCCATTACTTGGCAGCAAAAGAGTCATTGGTTCAAATCTGCACACTGACGCCAATCTGCCTGGAGCTTGCATTGTCGCTCCCTGTGTCTGTGTGGGTTTCCTCCGGGTACTCCGGTTTCCTCCAAAGACATGTGTGCATACACCTACATAATATACATACACACTATGTGTGTGTGTATTATTTAGGGGCAACCCTCCCAGGCCGTCAAAGGCCCAGCTGGGGGACTAATCTGTCCCTGGGTGCATAAGCCGATCACGCCGGCACCCAAATCCTGCCAATGTATATAGCCTTCCCTCCCTGTCTCTAGGTGGGAGGGGCGGCTTGCAGGTTCACAATTCAGTGAAACCTCCCTGCTCTCCGACTAGTGGGTCTGCGAGGTGGTCTCTTCGGAGTACTAGATAGGGTTTCCTCCTATCCACAGAACAAAGTTCTGTCCTTGTGTCTTCCCCTCCCGGCACGTCGGTCTGCCTTGGGCAGTGTGGGATTTGCTAAGCTGCAAGGTAATTTTACCTTTCCTGCAGGACGAGAGTTTTGGGGTTTTCTATGGGCCTCAGGCCCTAAATACCTTTGTGAACGTCGGGTAGTTCCGCATGGAATCCATTTGTTCGGTGGTAGCTGCGCTTCATCCGGGGGATGTCCTGACGTCCTCGGACATCAGGGACGCATACATGCATGTCCCGTTTTGCACATGTCACAGTGTTTTTTTCTGTGCTTCGTGATGAGAGAAGGGTCTCTGTCAGCCTGTGGCCCTCCCTTTTGATCTGGCGTCAGCACCATGGGTTTTCAGCTAGGAGCTCGCACTTATTTGAATTTTGTTGGGACAGCGAGGCTTTGCCTCATTGGCTACTTTGACGACTTTCTTCTGAGAGCAGCTTCTGTCTCCGACCTAGTGGATAGGTTATTCCCATTCAGACCCTCCGAAGATTCGGGTGGATGTTAAACGTTTAGGCCAGAAAGTGTAGCTCAGTGGCAGCAAGCCTGCCCTACATGTGTGCGACCCAGGGTTCAAATTATGGGCATGCTAGGTTCCGACTCAGCGTTGGAGTATCTAGTGTTGATCCAGACTCCTCAGTGGCAAAGGTCCTTCTTCCCCTGGAGAAATTGCAGACTCTTCAGTCTGCGGAGAAGGTATTGGCATCACGCAATCGGTCTTCTCTCCGGGCGCCTGCTGGTTCATGGTCTGTGGGTAGCCTACTTCAAGGTGGTACAGTATTCCCAGTTCCACACCCTGGTTTTCCAGTGGAACTACTGTCCAGGTGGTAAAAATCTCTTGTCTCTGAAATCATTAGATTCCTGTGCGCCACCTAGTCAGAGTCTCTCTGAGTTGGTGACAGAGATTCCCGACTCTTCGGTCCGGGAAGTTGTTCCTTCCTTCCAGTGGTCGGTGTTTACGACGAATGCCAGCTCACGGGTTGTGAACCTGGAGGTTCACAAAACTGGGGGGTCCAGTCGGCCCTGAGTCGCTGGACTTGCGTGGACCTATGACCACACCTCCTTGAATGTGTCTGGTCTCGGTAGCTACCCAGGGTCGGGCCTGGCTAGTGCCTGGTGGAAGACCGCCTGGGAATACCAGGTGCTGTCTACTGTTCATTGTCCTACTATTTTAGGCGATCAGGCTATGCTTCTCCTTGTGGTCGACCAATCTGGTTTCAGCCGGACAACGCCACGGCCGTGGCTTCAGTCTACCATCAGGTATGCCGGCAGGCAGACTACTGGAGTCGCCAGATGCTGGACCAGGGCGACTGGTCTTTGTGCTTGGGGTGTTTCGGCTCCCTTGCAGGAGGTGAGCCTCACATGGCATGGATCTCCTGGCAGCTTGTCTCCGCCGCAAGGGTGTCAGTTAGTGGCCAGGTCTAGTGATCTTGTACAGACGCGTCAGTCGCGCTGGTGGCCCTGTGGGGTCTGTATCGGTGATTTTTTGCCATTCCTCCATGGTAGTTGCTTCCTCGGCCGCTCCACAGAGTGGATGCTGAGGAGATCCCGATGATTCTAATCGCTCCAGATTACTCTCGGCGTCCTTGGTACGCTGATATCGGGCGCCTGGTAGCGGAGGCACCCTGGCGATTGCCAGGGCAGGAGGTTCCTGTCTCAAGGTCCCATACTTCCTCCTGTTGTACAGTCACTGACTTGCTTAACATGGTTATTGGAAGCCAGACTTTAGGTGACCAGGGTCTGTCTGACTCGGTCATCTCAACAGGGCACCGTAGTCTTCTTCCGGAGGATCTACCGTCGCACCTCTCTTGGTGCGAAGGGATGGAGTGACGTCCACGGGCGTACTTTCAATGTCCAGGGTCCTGCTGTTTTTAAAGCTTGGATTGGATCTAAAAATTGCTTAAAGCACCGTTTGGGGGCAGATTTCAGCCTTGGCTGTGTTCTTTTAGTGGCCTTTTTGCGGCCCGTTCCCTGGTGGGTCCCCTTTTTTTGTGTGCAAGGGGTTTGTCATATACTTTCCCCTCTTGGCCCATCTCTTCCCCCATGAGTTTTGACTCTGGTGCTCTCGGTTCTTCAGGAACCTTCCTTTTGGAAACATCAGAGAGATTTTCTCTTGACACTATCTCAGAAGGTGGCCCCTTTAGTGGCCTTTACCTCTGTTAGAGGGGTTTCTGAGTTGGCGGTCTTGTCTTGCAAGCCGCCATGCTTGATCCCCCATAAGGATTAGGTGATGGTGCGCCCGCGACCTTCCCTTCTTCCGAAGGAGGTTTCGGCCTTTCATACTTTAGGCGTGGTACGCGCTTTGCGGGTATACCAGCCTACTACGGCTCCATTTCGGAGCTTCTGACTCTCTTTTGTGTCGGTGTCTGGTCCACAAAAGGGCCTGGCGGTCTCGTCGACCACCATTTCTCGGTGGATCGGGCAGGCCGTCATACAGGCCTATGCTCCTAAGGGCGGGCCCCCCTTTCCGGTCACGGCACTTTCGACCAGGGCAATTGGTGCTTCCTGGGTTTTTTTTTTTTTTTTCCCGACATCATGCGTCGGTCTCACAGGTGTGCGAGGCGGCGATTTGCTCGTCCGTTCACGCTTTTTCCAGAATTTACATGGTTGCTGTGAGTGCATCTTATGATGTTTTTTTCAGCCGCTAGTTTTTGCCGGCGGCTGTTTAAAGTTGCACCTCCTCCGTTGAGGAGCTCTGCTTGTTTTGGGGTGAAGTTAAAATTGTTTTTACTGATATATTTCCCACCCCTCGTTTTTTGACACTGCTTGGGGACGTCCCACTTGTCAAGATTTAAGGAGCTGTGTCCGTCCATGGACGATAAGAGAAAATAGGATTTTTTGTACTCACCGTAAAATCCTTTTCTCTGAAGTCCATGGACGGACACAGCTCCCACCCCTCCTTTTTAGGTTTGTACTGCTTGTTACGAACTGAGGCTGCAAGCTGCAGTGAGGAGGGTTATGTCTGGAGGGACCGCCCCCTGGGCGGGGCTGTTCAACTCTGTTAATGTAACATGTATTTAACTATTTAACATGTTTCTGCCTAGTCCTCTCCTGTAAACAGGGAACATAACCCACTTGTCAAGATTTAAGGAGCTGTGTCCGTCCATGGACTTCAGAGAAAAGGATTTTACGGTGAGTACAAAAAATCCTATTTTTTATTATATATTTGATTGCAGTTATTTTTGATAGCGCTGTATTACATATTGTTTTTAATATTACAGACTCCTGCCTCCCCTGATTAACCTGGAATGGTGAATACAAAAAGGCTCTTATGATCTTCCATAATTAGAGGGTCTATGCTCTTGGGTAAGAGTACATCTTAAACTCTATGTCGGTGGCGTATCACATGGTGGAGTTTTTTTTTTCTGAATCATTAATGCATTCTTGTGATGTGTTTTCATCTGTTTCACTTACCCTGGGTACTTATAAGTCATTGTGTCTTTGGTCTTTAGAGACTTTATATAATATTTTTTTTTTTATCCTTTAGTTCTTAGTAGCACAATATATTTGCCATTTTCTCACTATTTTGTTGTGTTTTTATCTCACAATTTTATGTTGCAGCTGTTTTTACCTTATTGTTGAGGACTATTATTATTTATGTATTACAGTTGTGCACATAAGTTTACATACCCTGGCAGAATTTATGATTTCTTGGCCATTTTTCAGAGAATATGAATGATAACACAAAAACATTTATTTCACCCATGGTCAGTGTTTGGCTGAAGCCATTTATTATCAATCAACTGTGTTTAGTCTTTTTAAATCATAATGACATCAGAAACTACCCAAATGACCCTGATCAAAACCTTACATACCCTGGTGATTTTGGCCTGATAACATGCACACAAGTTGACACAAATGGGCTTGAATGGCTATTAAAGGTAACCATCCTCACCTGTGATCTGTTTGCTTGTAATTAGTGTGTTTGTGCGTGTGTGTGTGTGTGTATAAAAGGTCAATGAGTTTATGGACTCCTGACAGACCCTTGCATCTTTTATCCAGTGCTGCACTGATGTTTCTGGATTCTGAGTCATGGAGAAAGCAATATAATTGTCAAAGTATCTGCGGGAAAGGGTAGTTGAATTGTATAAAACAGGAAAGGGATATAAAAAAGATATCCAAGGAATTGAGAATGCCAATCAGCAGTGTTCAAACTCTAATTAAGAAGTGGAAAATGAGGGGTTCTGTTGAAACCAAACCACGGTAAAGTAGATAAACTAAAATTTCAGCCACAACTGCCAGGAAACTGCCAAAGAAAAACCCACAAATAACTTCAGGTGAAATACATGTGGTGTGGTTAGGCAAACATGTGGTGTGGTTAGGCAAATGAAGGTGTTAGGTGTGTCCTCTGTTAGATACGGCACCTCATCCCTAAAACTGGTACACAATCTAGGGAATGGAGGGGATTATTACAGTGCCTGACAAGAAATTTTTAATACACAAGAAAAAAAATATATATAAAAAAAGACAATATTTTATTGCATGTCAAACAAGTAATTCAACAAACAGGATTCCTGTGAAGTATACAGTAACCCTGGGGTATAGCACAATTTCCTGAGAAATTGTGCTATACTCCAGTGTTACTGTATTGCAAGATGAATACAGTATGTTATCAAAAAATACTGGAGGAACATTTTCATTCATCAGCCAGGAAGCTGAGCATGGGACGTACTTGGACATTCCAACATGACAATGATCCAAAACACAAGGCCAAGTCGAACCGTCATTGGCTACAGCAGAATAAAGTCTCCTGACCTCAATATCATTGAGCTACTCTGGGGAGATGGAGAAATATATAGAGCTTGCACTTGAGGATATACCGTAAGTAGCCAAATGCATTACTGTCCCTGGTAGAAAAAGAAATATATATTCCCAATTAAGGGGTGGGGCGTGGGACTATATGAATGCAAATTGGGTATATCAGTAGAACAATGAAATAATGATAATAGCTCTGGAACCACAGAGATCATACAACGAGACAAGGTTTATAAAAAAATATATAGTTTTAATTGTACACTTGTTCTGAGCTAGTGTGTGTGAGCAATTCCTGCTTGTTGATTCCCTGGCCCACGTTCCACGATTATTCTAGAGATTGTCTTATATACTTACGTGTCCCTGAGGAAGCCCCAACATGTAGGACCCACAGTATATGATACTACATAAGTCAATTAATGTTGAATTGCAATCTCTCATGTGATCATGTTTTTTTAGCCTTTTTTGTATTAATAGAGTGTACAATTAAAACTATATATTTTTTTATAAACCTTGTCTCGTTGTATGATCTCTGTGGTTCCAGAGCTATTATCATTATTTCATTGTTCTATTGATATACCCAATTGCATTCATATAGTCCCATGCCCCATCCCTTAATTGGGAATATATATTTACTCTGGGGAGATCTCAAATGTGTAGTTCATGCAAGACAGCCCAAGAATTTACAGGAACTGGAGGCTTTTTGCCAAGAGGAATGGGCAGCTTTACCATCTGAGAAGATAAAGTGCCTCATCCACAAATGCCACAAAAGACTTCAAGCTGTCATTGACGTTAAAGGGGGCAATACACGGTATTAAGAACTGGGGTATGTAAACTTTTGATCAGCGTCATTTGGGTAGTTACTGTTGCCATTATGATTTAAAAAGAGTTAACACAGTTGATTGATGATAAATGGCTTCAGCCAAACACTAACCATGAGTGAAAGAAAAGTTTTTGTGTTATCACATTCATACTCTCTGAAAAATGGCCAAGAAATCATAAATTCTGCCAGGGTATGTAAACGTATGAGCACAACTGTATACTGCTAGTATGAGCACTTCGGCCTTAGTGCCCCCCCAGGCTTGGGTTTCCGAGGCAGTTGCCTCAATAAGCCTCATTACACTCTAAAAAATAGCCTTAGATTATTGTCTTTTTTACACTGACAGTTTTGAGTATTCAGTCATTGTTGACATATGAAATAACAGCATAAATAAATTTCATCTTTCTACTGTAAATAAATACAAATTGATTGGTTGCCATATGGTTCTGTAGATCTTCACACTGTCCAGTGTTGGCTAATTCATAAATCTTTGAGCAACAATGGACCCACGCTTCCGCATGGAATGCTAGGCATTTCTGACTAGCAACATTAAAAGGGTCACTTGAGTCCAGCAAGTAGCAGACCATTGCCAAAAAGATGAAAAATATAAGGGCCTATTTACACTGCTGTGCCATTTGCATACATGTAATAGCGTGGACAAACTGTGCCTAAAGTACACAGAGACTTCAGGCTTTTTAGCTTTGGTGTATTTTAATGGTGGACATGTAAAAAGTGTGTAAAGTGCAATTATATACATTTGGATGTGCAAAACTGCCCTGTTTTAAAGAGAATTTCCTAAACTCTTGTTTTTCTCCTTCTGAATTCCACATAGAACACAACAAAAATTTCTGAAGCTTCAGACTGTCGGCTGATACTAATGGTTTCCTGCTATCATTGCTCAATTACACTTGTCATGGTATTCACTGCCCCTCTGAAAAACGATCTGCAGTTGATTGTCTTACAGAAGGCTGGGAGGTGAAATAGTAGTGGTAAAAGAAAGCCCTTGTGGATTTAAAGGATCACTAAAGGAATTTTTTTTTTTAGCTAAATAGCTTCCTTTACCTTTCTGCAGTACTGGTTTCATGTCCTTATTGTTCGTTTTTGCTTTGAAGTAGCTGTAATTCTGCTCTGATCTCCATACTTCCTGGTTGTCTGTTTCCTTATAACCATCGTACTGGGAGCTTTTCACTGTACGTCTAAGCTGTCATTACTGTGTGTCTAAAACTTAACAGAACCAATCAGATTCATTTTAAAAACAAAACACTGCCCTGGATTTGTTTGTTTTTGTTCTGTGTGTCTCTCTAGCTCACAGGAACATGAAAACAGTTTAAAAGTGAAACTAACCTACAGGCACATTATATGATTGATTTTTTATCTATTTGTAATCATTTTTAAAAGGAATCAGTTAACTTTTATGTCTCTATACCCTGTAAACAGTAATTTCAGCAAAAACATTTTTTTTCCTTTAGTGACCCTTTAATTAACCTTTTTTTTGGTTACTTCTCCTTTAAGGGGGTGTGGCAGGAGGCGTGTCCCATGCCTATGTACGTTTGCTAGTAGGTGTCCCTCATTCCCATTTCAAAATGTTGGGAGGTATGGGGTGTCATTTTTGCCAAGCCCACAAAACAAAGCATCACTGTAAACCACTCTGTCCAGCTGCCATGTTAGGTTAAGGTGGGCAGTTGGGGGGCAGTAAAACCACAGCGCAACCACCTATTTTTACCACCAGTCCCAGCCACAAAGGTAAATAAAACTTAAATCGGAGCTCCACCCAAAAGGGGAAGCTCCGCTTGTCTGCCTCTTCTTTCCCATCCGTTGCCACATTTCGCATCTTGGGGGGGGAGCGGGTACCTGGTTTTGACAGGTACCTGCTCCCACTTCCAGCTGAGTTAGCCACAATGAACTCTGTTGGAAGTTCGGGCCCTCTCCTCCTTCCTCGCAACTAGCCCATTCACAGAGTGCAGGAACTGGTCTATGTAAATAGGCCTTTTTCTAACAGGGCTTTATAGGGGTTATAGATAAAAACATGTGAACAGGAGCCTAGAGCTCCATCTGCTGGATAAAAAAGCCATAAAATATACAGGTACATATGCAATATTTTACATTTACCTGACTATAGAAAATAAATATATTTTATTTTATTTGTTTTAGCCTGAGCCATATAAAATTTAGAAAATACATTCCCTTTAAAACACACAAATGTGAATGGGCCCCGATATCTGGAAACATAATGAAGATGGTAAAGTAGCTAAAATAGTAAAAAATGGTGTGAACTAAATATATAAATACTCACTAGGATGCCCAATACCAGCCTGGGTTTGCCTGGACATATTCTTTAACTGGATCACTGAAAGACAAGTGACAGGTTATAATTTCTCATATGATATTACCTGTATTCTGGAAAAAAAAATGATATTACCTGTACCAGACACAGTTCAGACCACATACAAACTCTGTCTGCTTTATTGTAGTAATAAACAGCGGAAATCTGTGAAATACGATTATGAAGCTATTGACTTTGCAATGTAGTAATGCATATACTTTGCACAGCAGCTAATGTGTTTGTGTGTGTGTGTGTAATATATATATATATATATATATATATATATATATATATATATATATATATATATATATATATATATATATATATATATATATATATATATATATATAAGAGAAAAAGTTCAAGATTTGCTGCACTTAAAATCGTTTTATTTTTCAAATCTTCTCGTAAAGGTTACATACCAGAGGTGCGTTTCGGGCTTACATGCTACCGCCCTTCTTCAGATCAAGTCAGAACATATCTGTATGAAAAATAAAGATTTGAAAAATAAAACGATTTTAAGTGCAGCAAATCTTGAACTTTTTCTCTTATATATATGGTCGGTGGGAAGACCTGTTTGCTGGCACTCGTTATATACCGTGTGCAGTTCTCCTCCATTGCCTTGTGAATATATATATATTATTTTTTGTCATGTTAAAACGGAGTTCCACCCATAATTTTATCTTTATATGTATCATTATTTTTCTGCTAGGATAACATTTGGCAATTTTTTTTTTACTTACTGTATCTGGCTTGTTGCTAGGGTGTCCCTTGTAGTCTGCCTCTTCCTGGGCAACAGCAATGTATGTAATTTCCGGGGGGGGGGGGCAGTGCTCCTGGGAGATGTGTGCCATTGTTCCCAGGAGTCAGTGGGCATCACTGCAGGATTGCATCACGTTATTTCCAAACAGGAAATGACGCAATAAAAGGCGGACCTAAGCACAATTTTTCAAAAGGGAAAGAGTATTTGTTGCCATTACCAGTTTGTATACAGAGCAGGCAGCTGCGGTGACGGAGGTGTATAGAGCGGCTATAGCTGGAATCTTTGAAAAAATATTTAGATATACATATATATCGCTGTTCGAGTACATTGTTTTAAAAATTTAGCATAGCAGGCCGATGAAGCTGTTGCAGCGCTGGGCTAAGGTGAAGTAACTTATCATGTTAGCTATTAAAGGACTTAATATAGTTACTCCAAAAATGTTAAACTGTGTGGATATACATGATTCATTTTCTTTCATCCAGTCCGGTCCAGGCTGAAACTGCCATTCACTGTCATACAGCAGGTCTTGACTTGATGTGCGGCTCCTGGGACACTTGTCATTCTCTAGCATTGCCTGGAGCATAGATAGTCTACCTTCCCAGCCAACACTCACAGCGGTGGGCACAGCACTTCATTCCCATACAGCTTAAACGGCTCACACACAAATCCTTGTTATGCTGGGAGTAAACAATGCTTCAGGCTTGGTGATCAGCGGGAGTGAACAATGTATATAGCACCTGTGGTCAGTAGGAGGAGGAATAGTGCCCCATCATTGGTGTCAGCGGGAGGAATAGAGCCCCATTATTGGTGTCAGTGGGAAGAATAGTGCCCTATTGTTGGTACCAGTGGGAGGAATAGTGCCCCATCATTGTTATCAGTTGGAGGAATGGTGCCCCATCATTGTTATCAATGGGAGGAATAGTGCCCCATTGTTGGTATCAGTGGGAGTAACAGTGCCCCATCATTGGTATTAGTAGGAGGAACAGTGCGCCACCATTGGTATCAGCAGGAGGAACAGTGCGCCATCATTAGTGCTCCATGATTGTTATCATTGGGAGGAATAGTGCCCCATCATTGGTATCAGCAGGAGGAATAATGCCCTATCATTGTTAACAGTGGGAATAGTGCCCCATCATTGGTCCGTGGGAACAATAGAGCCCCATCATTGTTAACAGTGGGAGGAATAGTGCTCCATCATTGGTCAGTGCAAAGAATAGTGCCCCAATTTTGTTATCAGTGGGAGGAATAGTGCTCCATCAATGCCCAGTGGGAGGAATAGTTCCCCTTCATTGTTAACACTGGAAAGAATAGTGCTCCATCATCGGTCAATAGGAATAATAGCGCCCCCTTGTTGGTGTCAGTGGCAGGAATTATGAACCACTGTTGGCGTCAGTGAGAGTAATAGTGCGCGGGGGGGGGGGGGTTTCCACAAGGTCAGGATAAAGGCTAGTAAAGGTCCACAGTTTGGAGACCATTGGTCCAGTTCATAAGGAGAACTGCCATCATGCACTTTTGACCTGTTTTCCTTCCATATGGGTTATTCAGATACGTGAATATGTACTTAGGGAACCATGTTTTAATGTACAATATTAATTCTTGTGTCAAAATTCAGTTGTTTTTACACTAAGGAATAACTCACCAGAAGGTAAAGAGAGCCACAATGGAGACGGTGACTAAAAGCTGCAGTGAAAGGATTGAATAGACCTGGAAAAGCAAAAAAAAAAATGAAGAGCATTGGGGAGAGGAGAAATGTCCTTTATATCATCCGTGATATTATTCTCTGGAGAGAACAATGTCTTTCTGTTCTCACAGCTCAGCTCTTGGTACTCGCTCTCACTGATCCCATATATTTACACTAGAAAGGCAAATACACTTCCATTACAATATAGAGAACTGACCCCCCACATACCTTCCGGATAAATGACCTGCGCACTCGGGCATCCTCCCAGCTCATTGATGTCAGCATCTCCGTGTCTCCAGAATAAGCTCCACTCCCGTAGCCGGGGCTGTGCCCTGCAACAAAGAGGAATGGTCAGCTGCCACCTGATGGTATGCAGAAAGGCTTAAAGTGGAACTAAACCCCTTTCCCAAAACAGTTACGTTGAATGATAACCCTCACAATTGCTTGTATTCTCAGCTGAACTGTCAAGCCATCAAATGGCAGTGTCTTAACTGGTCACATGTGCAGCACCATGGCAACTGCAGATCAAACAGAGGCCAATATGGCAGCTTCTTTGCTCTATAAAGGATTGGAGGGTTTAGTTCCGCTTTAACAAATGTATCCTGTATAACCATAATGTAAATGAACAAGCACCACAATGCATCCCTGCTACTGTTTAAAGAGGAGCCTCTAGGCAGGTGTAAAATACTATTATTATTTGACATGTGCATTCATTTTCGTCCGAATTCCAACAACAGTTCGATATAGATAGAAGATTCGACATGATGGTAACAATAGCGATCTGTGTCTATTGAACCTGCGGTTGAATGTGCCTAACCTAACTATTAGTTAGGGATTATTCGACATAGAGAGAAAAGATTCCACATAGAGAAAAGATTCCACATTATAGAGACACAAAGATTAGACGAAGCAGCTAAAAACATACGATCGCCGCGAGCGGACATTTATGGTCAAATGCTCCGCCCATAGGCTATAGAAGAATTCTAATGTTGGTTGACTAGTAACATTAATTAATTCAATATAATTATTACTAGTCATACAACATTAGAATTCTACTATAGCTTGTGGGCGGAGCATAAGACCGGAAATGTACGATTGCGGCGTCGTACCGTTTAGCTGCTTCGTCGAATCTTCTTGGAACATTCGACAGACACCATGAGGCCCCATACACACGATAGGATTTATCATCTGCGGATTTTAATTCGATGGAGTGTACACACCATCGGATTGAAATCCGCGCGGAATTCCCATTGCCGTGACGTGTTGCGCCGTCGCCGCGATGATGACGCGGCAACGTGCGCGACGCTGTCATATAAGGATATCCACGCATGTGTCGAATTACGACGCATGCGAGGGATGGGTTCGGACGGATCGATCCGGTGAGTCTGTACAGACCACCGGATCGATCCGCTGGTGCCGATTCCAGCGGATAGATTTGTAGACATGTCTACAAATTTTTATCTGCTGGAATTCGGAAATATCCGCGGATAAATATCCGCTGGAACGTACACACCAGGGGATCTATCCGCTGAAACCGATCCGCTGAGATTTTTCAGCGGATGGATCCTCTCGTGTGTATGGGGCCTGAGCCTTCAATTGACAGATTTGACCTTAATTAATTCGGATTTTCGTATGAAAGCATTTTTTAACAAAACAAAATAAATAAAAACAAATTTCGGGAGTAACTAAATAAATGTATTTTTCGGACGAAAACAAACTTCTGAAACAAAATATTTCAGTGTGCACATATCTAATTATTGGTCATAGACTTAAGTGGAATTCAACTCTAAAAAAAAAAGGTAGATATTTTTAGCCAAAAAATACTTATTTTCTCCCCTAGCATATTCCACTGTGTAGTAAATGAGCACATATGTAAACACAGAAAAAATAAAATAAAGGTTTTTGTAAAAAAATACTTACAAGTGCGAATTTGGGCCCATTGTGGTGTATTAGGCAGCCCATATTAACCTCTTGGGACCCGCGCTATAGTCAAATGACGGCTACAGCGCGGATCCCAAAATCCAAGTGGCGTCCGCCCCTTTGCGTGTTCCCCGCTAGCGCTCCAGAGCGTGCAGCGGGGAACTGCTGTGCTGGCCGTGTCCCTTGGACACAGCCAATCACAGATCGCCGCGAACGGCCAATCAGAGTGGCCGTTTGCGATGCGATCTGTGCGGCCAATGAGAGATGATCTCATATGTAAACATATGAGATCATCTCTCATTGCCGTTTTACACAGAGACAGCGGTGCTGTCTCTGGAGAGGAGACCGATCTGTGTCCCTTGTCCATAGGGACATAGATCGGTCACCCCCCCCCCCAGTCACCCCCCTTCCCCCACAGTTAGAACACCAATTAGGGTACACATTTAACCCCTTCCTCACCCCCTAGTGTTAACCCCTTCAATGCCAGTCACATTTATACTGTAATTAGTGCATATTTATAGCACTGATCGCAGTATAAATGTGAATGGCGCCAAAAATGTGTCAAAAGTGTCCGATGTGTCCGCCATAACGTTGCAGTCCCAATAAAAATCGCAGATCGCCGCCATTTCTAGTAAAAAAAAAATAATAAAAAATAATAATTCTGTCCCTTATTTTGTAGGCGCTATAACTTTTGCGCAAACCAGTCGCTTATTGCAATTTTTTTTACCAAAAATATGTAGAAGAATACGTATCGGCCTAAACTGAGAAAAAAAATTGTTTTTGTTTTTTTAAATTGGGATATTTATTATAGCAACAAGTAAAAAATATTGTATTTTTTTCAAAATTGTCGCTCTTTTGTTTACAGCGCAAAAAATAAAAACCGCACAGGCGATCAAATACCACCAAAAGAAAGCTCTATTTGTGGGGAAAAAAGGACGTCAATTTTGTTTGGGAGCCACGTCGCACGACCGCGCAATTGTTAGTTAAAGCGACGCAGTGCCGAAAGCTGAAATTTCACCTGGGCAGGAGGGGGGTATATGTGCCAAGTAAGCAAGTGGTTAATAACTGTTGTCTTAAAAGCATAGTTCACCTGTACCAAAAACTGCATCTGCAGGTAATGGGTGTCTGTAGGTTAAACAAAAACTGTGCAGCTCTGACCAAAGTTAAATAATGCCCTTGCTATGCGTGTAGGCCATTTATGTATAGTACCCCCTGAAACCTGACTGAAAAACTTCCAGAGATCACATCATCCCATCCTGCCTTGTTGCTAGGACGTTGCTAAGAGGGGCCTGGCTCTCAGGCCTCGTACACGCGACCGAGTTTCTCGGCAAAAACCAGCAAGAAACTTGCTGTTTTTTTTTTTTGCCGAGGAAACCGGTCGTGTGTACACTTTCCGATGAGGAAACTGTCGAGGATCTCGTCGAGCCAAAAAGAGAGCATGTCTTCTTTTTCCTCGACGGCAATGGAGAAATTTGGCTCGCCGAGATCCTCGACAGCCTAACAAGGAACTCGACGAGCAAAACGATGTGTTTCGCCTGTCGAGTTTCTCGGTCATGTGTACAAGGCCTCACTGTTTATGTTCACCATCACAGGAGTGAGCTCTTTTTGAGATGGGAATGAGGGACACCTGTCAGCAAAAGTATGCAGGCATAGGACACACCCCGTGCCACGCCCCCTTAAAGGAGAATTGTACAAAAAAAACAAGATTGATTAAACCCACAAGTGATTTTTTTTAACCGCTACTATTCCTTTATATTTGCTTTTGGAATTTACAAATGCAGAAATTTAGAAATCAGATGAAATGTTTAGGGCTGGAAAACACTTTTTCATAGACAAAATGAGGGACAAATGAGGAGAATGAGGGACAGAGGGACATTGCTACAAATCAGGGACAGTCCCTCGAAATCAGGGACAGTTGGGAGCTATGGCTTTGAGCTCAGAGCCCTAACAACAAGGCTGGATGGGATGTTATGATCCCTGGGAGTTTTCTGGTTGGGCTTCATGAGTTATGTAAATGGCCTTCACCTATAGCAAGGGCATTATTTACCTTTGGTCAAAGCTGCAGTCCAAGGTCCTTTGCCAGCGTCGGCATCTTCTCCTCAGCTTTATCTGGTTGTCAACCAGATAAAGCTGAGGAGAAGATGCCATCTAAATGGCGCATCTCCAGTTAATGTAAATTCTAAAGAAGTCTGAAAATAGGTTATTGTATTGCAGAAGGGACATTGCCTGTCTTTTCTGCAATAAAGAGCTTGTCTGCTCCCAGTTTCATTTAACCACTTCAACCCCCAAAATATTTGGCTGCTCAATGACCAGGCTATTTTTTGCGATACGGCACTGCCAATGACTATGCCGTGACTGCCAATAACTGACAATTGCGCTGTCGTGCAACGATGTACCCAAACAAAACTGATGTGCTTTTTTTTCCACAAATAGAGCTTTCTTTTGGTGGTATTTGATCACCTCTGCAGTTTTTATTTTTTGTGCTTTACAGTAAACAAAAAATCAGCGACTGTTTAGAGGCAAATCATTTTTATTTTTTTTCTTGTAAAATCTTTGTTTTCACATATGCAAAGAGAGAAAATAATACAAACATCCCCAATATGAATTGTCAGGGTTATCTGTAATGCCGCGTACACACAATCGTTTTTCGTTTTTTTTTTTTTATGTCATTAAAAACGATTGTGTGTGGGCTTCAGAGCATTTTTCGGGTTCTAAAAAACGTCAGAATTTTTTTTTTCGAACATGCTCTATTTTTTCACAACGTTTTTAACGTTGTCGTTTTTCGGGGTCTAAAAAATGGTCGTGTGTGGGCTTTAACGACGTGAAAAATCCACGCATGCTCAGAAGCAAGTTATGAGACGGGAGCGCTCATTCTGGTAAAACTAGCGTTCGTAATGGAGTAAGCACATTCATCACGCTGTAACAAACAGAAAAGCGCAAATTGTCTTTTACTAACACAAAATCAGCTAAAGCAGCCCCAAGGGTCGCGTCATCCGCATAGAACTTCCCCTCTATAGTGCCGTCGTACGTATTGTACGTCACTGCGCTTTGCTAGAGCATTTTTATTTCACGATCGTGTGTAGGCCGTTTTAATGATCGGGTTGAAAAAAACTTTTTTTCTAGAGCCTGAAAAACGTCATTTTTTAGAACCCGAAAAAAGGTTAATGTGTACGCGGCATAACACAATATCTACAGAGGCCTACAATCTAGATGAGAAGATTGCACCAACAATCAATTAACAGAAAATGTGGAGAGCACATCATTAATTGTAGGGTTTGCCAAGGGGAATGTAGAGGAAAGGAGGGTAGAGGACAAGGGGTAGGGAAAGAGGCATCGGGGAAGGGTATAGAAAGTGGGGCTATAGTAAGAAACCAAAAAAGGAAACACCAATAAATAGATTTACAAAAATAAACCAAAAAATGTACAACAAAAGAGAGGAGAGTGATCAAATCATCCCGCCCTTCTCTCAATCATAAAAAAAATATATATACAGTACAGACCAAAAGTTTGGGCACACCTTCTTATTCAAAGAGTTTTCTTTATTTTCATGACTATGAAAATTGTAGATTCACACTGAAGGCATCAAACTATGAATTAACACATGTGGAATTATACATAACAAAAGAGTGTGAAACAACTGAAAATATATTTCATATTCTAGGTTCTTCAAAGTAGCCACCTTTTGCTTTGATTACTGCTTGGCACACTCTTGGCATTCTCTTAATGAGCTTCAAGAGGTAGTCACCTGGCGCAGCACCCCATCACTCTCCTTCTTGGTCAAATAGCCCTTACACAGCCTGGAGGTGTGTTTGGGGTCATTGTCCTGTTGAAAAATAAATGATGGTCCAACTAAACGCAAACTGGATGGAATAGCATGCCGCTGCAAGATGCTGTGGTAGCCATGCTGGTTCAGTATGCCTTCAATTTTGACTAAATCCCCAACAGTGTCACCAGCAAAGCACCCCCACACCTCCATGCTTCACGGTGGGAACCAGGCATGTAGAGTCCATCCGTTCACCTTTTCTGCGTCGCACAAAGACACGGGGTTGGAACCAAAGATCTCAAGTTTGGACTCATCAGACCAAAGCACAGATTTCCACTGGTCTAATGTCCATTCCTTGTGTTCTTTAGCCGAAACAAGTCTCTTCTGCTTGTTGCCTTTCTTTAGCAGTGGTTTCCTAGCAGATATTCTACCATGAAGGCCTGATTTACACAGTCTCCTCTTAGCAGTTCTAGAGATGTGTCTGCTGCAAAAGGTGGCTACTTTGAAGAACCTAGAATATGAAATATATTTTCAGTTGTTTCACACTTTTTTGTTATGTATAATTCCACATGTGTTAATTCATAGTTTTGATGCCTTCAGTGTGAATCTACAATTTTCATAGTCATGAAAATAAAGAAAACTCTTTGAATGAAAAGGTGTGTCCAAACTTTTGGTCTGTACTGTATATATATATTATTCGAGAAGTCTCAGTATAAAGTGTAAAAGTCAGTACATATCTGAGTAAACCTCTACAATCAGCACGTTAATTGCATACACAGAGGAAAGGAAATCTAGCCACAAGGCCCAAGTTTTGAAGAATTTGTGTAAGTGTTCGCACATCGATGCTTCCACTCCTCAACTTCCATTATATCTTGTATCTTCAGTAACTACCAGGGGCAGCCCGTCCATTAAGGGCCCCCTCTCTCCATGCCACCCCCTAAATGGTTAATGGATAGATTCGTGCATAGCATGAATCTATCCACGGCCGCCGTGGCCACCCCCTGGATTCATGCATCCTTTCAGGACGCCGGGCGCATGAATTACAACGGTAGGGGTGTTTTTTTTATGTACCTGATTGGAGCCAGAGGCTTCAATAGGCTTCAAAATAGTCTAGACTCAGAGCATTGTGCTCGGAGCCCATCCAGGTTTGTTAGAAAAGCAAATGAATATTCGCTTTTCTAACACTGAATTGCTTCTCTGCCAATCGGGAAGCACGTGTCTGATACTTGTTTCCCGATTGGCTGAAAGATCCTATTGGATGCCTATGAGGAGGGGAGGAGACGCATGGCGGAACCCGCCATGATCTTAGAAAAGAAGAGGACACAGGAGACGCTGCCAGATGCCCGCCGCAGCTTGATCCCTTGCCCAATGTGCCCGTCGATCCCCGCCACTGTGTGCCCGCCGATTCTCAATGCTGTGGTGTGTCCGACAATCCCTGCCGCCGATGGGGTAAGTGCTGGTGTGGACTGGTAGACAGCGGGGGTTGAGGTGCCGCAGGGGGGGTGGTTGTTTCCCGCCCCCCCCCCCCAAACAAAAAAACACCAGCCGCCACTGGTAACCACTCTTTAACTGTGGGTGTTACCAGGGACTTCCAATGGAGCAGAAGGAGGCATTTGCCAGCATTATCCACTTGCCAACCGCAATACGTATACATACTTGCAAGTGGTTTACCGGAATTATCGCTGGAGATATCATGACCTCCATACTTCTTTTTACAGCCGGTGGCTGGTTTCTCATGAAAGCATTCCTATCATGTCATAAGCTGCTGGAGGGGAGGTCTACCTCTACACTTTCCGGTGTTTCTCTGGTTTATCGTTTCTGCCGGTTCTCCGAGAAACCATGCGCCTGTGTGCCGTCGGCTGGCCGCACAGGAGATCAAAGAGTAGATCTGCTTTGATCGCCTCTATGGCCTTGGAGGACCCGAGCGATGTCATGACGTCACTTACGATCCAGGCTGGAAATAAACATTTTTTTTTTTTAAAGCAAAAGATCAAAAAAATTAAATACATTTTCTGATCTTTTGCTTTTAAAGGTAAACAAGAGATTTGGGGTGTTTTTGTGCCCAGATCTCTTCATACAGAGGACCTGTCATCCTTATTTCTATTAATGGGGATGTTTATGTTCCTTGTAATACCGTAGGAATAACAGTGATAAAAAAATTAAGTAAAAGAAATAAGGAAAAGAAAAATGTTAAAAGCGACCCCTTCCCTCTGTGCTTGCACGCAGAAGCTAACGCATATGTAAGTCACGCACGCATATGTAAATGGTATTCGCACCACATGTGAGGTATCGCTGCAAGCGTTAGAGCGAAAGCAATAATTCTAGTGCTAGGCCTCCTCTGTAACTGTAAAGCATTGCCTATGGAGATTTATAAGTGCTGCCCTTTGACACCATTCCACGAGCGTGCGCAATTTTAAAGCGTCACATGTTAGTTATCTATTTACTTGGCGTAACATCATATTTCAAATTTTACAAAAAAATGGGGTAAATATTGTGTTTCATTCATGTTTAATACAAGTGTATTTTTTGCAAAAAAAAATGCAATTGCAAAACCACTACTCAAATACTGTGTGACAAACAATTGCATTGCAATTTTATTCCCTAGGGTCGATGCTAAAAAAAAAAGAAAGTATAATGTTTGGGGGTTATAAGTTTCGAAATACTGATTTAAACTTATAAACAAAAATGGAAGAAAAAAACATGGGGCCAGATTCAGGTACATTTGCGGCGGCGTAACGTATCGCATTTACGTTACACCGTCGCAAGTTTTACGGGCAAGTGCTTGATTCACAAAGCACTTGCCTGTAAAGTTGCGGCGGCGTAGCGTAAATCCCTCCGGCGCAAGCCCGCCTAATTCAAATGATCCGGGTAGGGGGCGTGGATCATTTAAATTAGGCACGTTCCCACGCCGAACGTACTGCGCATGCTCCGTTTTGAAATTTCCCGCCGTGCTTTGCGCGAAATGACGTAATTTTTTGAACGTAGATGTGAGTTACGTCCTTTCCTATTCACGGACGACTTACGCAAAAAAATAAAATTCTAAATTCGACGCGGGAACGACGCCCATACTTTAACATGGCAAGTCTATCTATACGCCACGAAACAGCAGCTTTAACTATACGCCGAGAAAAGCCGACTAAAGACGACATAAGAGAATGCGACCGCCGCGCGTACCTTCGTGAATCGCCGGAAAAAGCTAATTAGCATACCCGACGTGGAAAAAGACGCAAACTCCACCCAGTGGGCGCCGAAGTATTACACCTACGATCCGAAGACGTACGAAGCCGTACGCCTGTCGGATCGAAGCCAAAAGCCGTCGTATCTTGGTTTGAGGATTAAAACGAAAGATACGACGCGGCAAATTTGAAAGTACGCCGGAGTATCAGTAGATACGCCGGCGTACTTGTACTGTGAATCTGGCCCTAGGTCTTCAAGTGGTTAAGGAGGTGAGGCATCAAGGAGTGTTCGTAAGACCCTACAGACTTCTTCTTTGTATCATGGTCATCTGCCATCTAGTGTTGTTTGATTGCTGATTGATTAGGTTATGGACATCAACCCAAAAATGGCGGAGAATGGGACGGTCCCACCACAAGTGTAAGAAGGTGACGCCAATCATTTAATACTGACAATAGTCAGCTTTTATTAATTTAAATAAAACTTTTATCCCAAATAGAAAAAAAAAAAAAGAAGCTTTCAGTAACTTCTTATGCCGCGTACACACGATCGTTTTTCGGCATGAAAAAAACAAAGTTTTTAAAAAATGTCATTTAAAATGATCATGTGTGGGCTTCACATAATTTTTCGGGTTCTGAAAAACGACAAAAAAAAAATTCGAACATGCAGCATTTTTTAACGACCTTTTAAACAATGTCGTTTTTCGGGTTGTAAAAAATGATCGTGTGTGGGCTAAAACTACGTTAAAAACCTGCGCATGCTCAGAAGCAAGTTATGAGACGGGAGCGCTCGTTCTGGCAAAACTACCGTTCGTAATGGAGTAAGCACATTCATCACAAAAAGTGTAGCTGACTTTTAATAAACACACATTCACATGTCCCACGGTCCAGCGATGCGGCCACCCGAAGCCTCGCTTCTCTCCCCTTGCCTCTTTGCGGCGCCGGAATTACTAGTGTGGGCACCCGGCTGTGACAGCCGGGTGTGCGCTGCGCATACGTGAGTTGCGCTGCGTGTCCTGAATGGCCGGGCAATCTTCTGGGACCTGTGATGTGTCCCAAAAGATTGCAGGGAAGGAGGGGTGGTATGAGCGGAAGTGGGAGCTGGATACCTGTCAAAACTAGGTACCCCCCCCCCCCCAGGGGCTCAGGAGCCTTAAAGCGGAAGTTCCACTTTTTGGGTGGAACTCCGCTTTAAGAGCCCTTTCACACTGCCAGCGCCCGAAAAATTCTGGTAAAGCGCCGCTAAACCTAGCGGCGCTTTACCAGCATTTTTCATGTGCTAGTGGGGCGCTTTTAACCCCCGCAAGTGGCCGAATAAAGAATTAAAAGCGCCCACAAAGCGCTTTGTTTTATTATTCTGGTACAGCTTTTTTAAATATACAATGTGAAAAATGTAAACATTTCTATCATAAGAACTACCTGCATCCTCTTGTGTCCAGCTGGGATATATATTGGATGGAGGTGTTTGAAGATAATCGGCCTTCTTTCCCTCTTCTGACGTGGCCTCCTCATAAGACGGGGGTTCAGAGGGATTGACGGTGTTATTTCCATTCCCCCCTCCATTCTCTGTACTTTTGTTAGTAACTGTGACCTGTAAACACATAATATACAGCGTAGGTAGACTAAGTAATCATTTGCCATGAAGTGAAGCTGCTGAATACCTGTAGACATTTTAAAACCCCTGCAAAACATTTACTGATCCTTTTACATCAATATACTCATAATATGATCTGAGTGCACCTTATACATAACCATTACCCTATCCTTGTCACATACTGTACATCCTATACTTGTCATGTAGTATGTGTCCATGCACACATAGGCATTTAAAAAGAAAACATCACCAGCAGGTTCAGGAGAGGAACTTTTGAGCAGAAAATACACTTGTTGCACCGAAATGCGTCTAAACGCTAGATGAGTTTTATGCTTGAGCGTTCATTTATTCCAATGGTCAGAATAGATTAAAATTCTCATCAATGGAATCCATTAATGCTCAAAAACTTCATGCAGCTAAATGCATCTAAAAGCACGTGCATTACGCAGCTTAGGTCCTTTTTTTAAAGCAGCATTCTCCTGCCAGGAGTAAAAGACTTTTAGCTAGATTCAGAGAGATGGCCGCAACTTTGCGGCGGCGTAGCTTAGCGTGTTTAGGCTACGCCGCCGTAAGTTAGCGAGGCAAGTACTTGATTCTCAAAGTACTTGCCTGCTAAGTTACGGCGGCGTAGCCTAAAGCGGGCGGGCGTAAGGGCGCCTAATTCAAATTTGTCTGAGGGGGCGTGTTTTATGATAATGAGGCTTGACCCGACGTGATTGACGTTTTCTTTGAACTGCGCATGCGCCGGGCACCTACATTTCCCAGTGTGCATTGCGTCTAAGTCCGCCGCACGGGCCTATTGATTTCGATGAGGACGTAAACGACGCAAGTCCCTATTCACGGATGACTTACGCAAACGACGTAAAATTTTCGAATTTCGAAGCGTGAATGGCGGCCATACTTTAACATTACCATTCCAACTATTTGATGGAATAACTTTAGGCCTGATAATGCGTTACGGAAACGGCGTATCTGTACTGCGTCGGCCGGGCGTACGTTCGTGAATAGGCGTAACTAGTGATTTACTTATTCTACGCCGACCGCAATGGAAGCGCCACCTAGCGGCCAGCCAAAATATTGCACCCTAAGATATACGACGGCTTGCGCTGTCCTATCTTAGATAGGTTTAAGTGTATCTCTGTTTGAGAATACACTTAAACCTAGGTCGTCGCAGATTCAGAGTTAGGTCGGCGTATCTACTGATACGCCGACCTAACTCTACCTGAATCTAGCTATTTCAGAGGAGAAAATCGAATACCCTGTGTGCATGAGGGCTAAACATTTTGTGTGGTGAAGCTGCAATAGACATAAATGTGAAAATGAACTTTCTCATCCAGGGTTCTATTGAAGTAGCTACTATCGGTTTTTGGGTGTATTCTTCCCACTGACCACCAATGCACCAGTGGCCACTTACCATTAATCTAAAGGGGGTCCTTCTCCCACTAACAGGGCCTTTATTCCACTAACCACCAGTCTAACAGTGGCCTTCTCCCACTAACCACCAGTCTAACAGGGGCCTTCTCCCACTAACCACCAGTCTAACAGGGGCCTTCTCCCACTAACCACCAGTCTAACAGGGCCCTTCACCCAATAACCATCAGTCTAACAGGGGCCTTCTCCCACTAACCACCAGTCTAACAGGGGCCTTCTCCCACTAACCACCAGTCTAACAGAGCCCTTCACCCAATAACCATCAGTCTAACAGGGGTCTTCTCCCACTAACCACCAGTCTAACAGTGGCCTTCTCCCACTAACCACCAGTCTAACAGGGCCCTTCACCCAATAACCATCAGTCTAACAGGGGTCTTCTCCCACTAACCACCACTCTAACAGTGGCCTTCTCCCACTAACCACCAGTCTTAGGCCACGTACACACGGTTGTTCCAAACCGATGAGAATGGTCCGACGGGCCATTTCCATCGGTTCACCGCTGAAGTGGCCTGATGGTCTGATGTGCGTACACACCATCATTCCAAAAAACGATCGGGTCAGAACGCGGTGACGTCAAACACACGACGTGCTGAATAAAACGAAGTTCAATGCTTCCAAGCATGCGTCTACTTGATTCTGAGCATGCGTGGGGTTTTGAACCGATGCTTTCTGTACTAACCATCGGTTTGGACCAATAGGGCAGCGGGCCATCGGTTCGATTTTAAAGCATGTTTTAAAATTTTGGACCGAAGGACAACAGACAGATGGGCTATACACACGGTCGGTTTGGACCAATGAAACTGAACCTTGGTCCATTCTCATCGGTTTTGTCCGACCGTGTGTACGCGGCCTGACAGGGCCCTTCACCCAATAACCATCAGTCTAACAGGGGTCTTCTCCCACTAACCACCAGTCTAGCAGGGGCCTTCTCCCAATAACAATCAGTCTAAGAGGGGTTCCCTTGAGACTTGAAAATTAGGGATCAGACAGATCAAAAACCTGGTCCCTACTGAACCCTTTGAATCTCGATCTATGTGTGGCCCTCCCTGTTCGACAGATGGTAATAGTTAGATTGACTTTTGTCGAACAATCACCCTGGAAAACTTTCAAAGATCAACAGCTGCAGTGGCTGATCAGTGTATTCTGACAGCAGACATTAATGACTTTAATTATCTGATTGACGCTTCTAGATCCAATAGGTATTTTTGGTACTGCTCCTACCCCAACACTAATGGTTATTGTTTCTACTAGAGCTGCACGATTCTTGCTAAAATTAGTTTTTTCTCTTATTTTTTATTTTTTATCCATTGAAGTTATATTTTTTCCCCCAAAAATTGCTTTTGAAAGACCGCTGCACAAATACAGTGTGACATAAAATATTGCAACAACCGCCATTTTATTCTCTAGGGTCTCTGTAAAAAAAAATGTAATGTTTGGAGGTTCTAAGTAATTTTCTAGCAAAAAATACTTATTTTAACTTGTGTCATAAAAAGGCTTAGTCTTTACGTGGTTAAACTGACCTCATTTACAGACTGAAGTTCATCCCTTTGATCTAAAAGAACCAAATAATACAATGTTTATAGTTATGTCTCAACGCTGAGGAATGTTGATAAACATTTGCCGGCTTTTTATTTTTTTATTTTTTTGACAGCTCTGAGCAGAGAAAGGCTCTGCACTTGTTACAAAGAATCGTGCAAATGCCAGATTAACCCCTTCGCGCCGAGCATACGAATATATGCGTCCTCGGCTTTAGGGGGTTATACCGGGATGATGCCTGCAGCTGCAGCTTTTTAGAGCCAGCTGTTGGCTTTCCAGGGATAACAGGCTAAAAGCCGCTCGGTTGTTATCCCGCCGCTCTTACCGGGCCTCCCGTCCCACCGGGAGAAGCGATCCGCGTTGCGCCACTTCCGGCGCCTAGAGATAGACTGGCACAAAGCCAGTATTCAGAATCGCCGTTTTCAGCGATCTGAATACTTTGAAGTGCAAAGGAGGTATTTGGGGTCTTTTAGACCCCCCAATCCCTCTATAAAGAGTACCTGTCATCACCTATTACTGTCACAAGGGATGTTTACATTCTTAGTGACAGCAATAAAAGTGATCCAAATTTTTTAAAACACAATGTAAAAATATAAAAAAAAAAAAGAAGAAAAAGGGGAGGGGAGGAAGGGGGCCTTGTCACTATTCTTTCATCTTTAAGACCTTTACTGGCTAGCCACGGAGTGGAGGACTTCGATGCATGCAATGGAGCATTGTCCTACATAAATATCATGGTCTTCTTGAAATATGCAGACTTTTTTTCTGTACCGCTTTTTGAAGAAAGTGGGCCAAATCCACAAAAGAGATACGCAGGCGGAACTGCTGTTCCGCCTGCGTATCTCTGTGCCTAACTTTGGGAGCGATCCTCAAAAGGATTTTTCCCAAGTTAGGCAGAAGATCCGACATCCGTAATTTAGTTACGCTGTTGAATCTTCGGATGCAGTACCGCATCCGCCGCTGGGGGCATTTCGAGTCGAAATCCCTCCTTGCGTATGCAAATTAGTACTTACGGAGATCCACAAAGCTTTAGGCATTGTGTGATTTGCGTAAGTTACGAATTTGCTTGCGCAAAACTAAGGTTGGTTTTATATGGACTAACTTTAGTAGACCATGCAAAACCATACCTTTTTTTCGATCGCCGCATTTTTTTTTTAAATTTGATTTTTTTTTCCCGTCGCGTAACTTTTTTTTTTCCCGTCGCAACTTTACGAACCCGTTGCTATCCACAAAGCCCGACGTAAACTACGTATGCGCGATGCACGTCGGGAAAAATGATGTCACACGCATGCGCAGTCCGTCCGGCGCGGGAGCGCGCCCTAATTTAAATGGGAATCGCCCATTTTAATTAGGGATCGCTTAAGATGCAAGGAGATCAGCTACACTGGCGCAATTTTAGAGGTAAGTGCTCTGTGGATCGCTACCTAAAATACTAAAATTGCGCCAGTGTAACTTTTCTGCCTAAAACTAAGATCCGCAATTTCTTTGTGGATTTGGCCCAGTGTTTTTTAAAACTGGCAATAGGTTTGGGAGTTGATTTTGAGTCCATCTTCAACTCGAAAAGGTCCAACTATCTCATCTTTAATAATACCAGCCCATACCAGTACCCCACCTCCACCTTGCTGGCGTCTGAGTCAAAGTGGAGCTCTGTGTCCCCATTACTGATCCAGCCACAGGCCCATCTATCTGGTCCTTTAAGTGTCACTCTCATCTCATCAGTCCATAAAACCTTTGAAAAATCTGTCTTCAGGTATTTCTTGGCCCAGTCTTGACATTTCAACGTACAGTGTATTTGTTGTTCAGTGGTGGTCAGGTTTCAGCCCTTCTTATCTTGGCCATGTGTCTGAGCACTGAACATCTTGTACTTCTGGGCACTCCAGGTAGGTTGCAGTTCTGGAATATGACAGCACGGGAGGATAATGGGTTCCTGGTAGCTTCACATTTGATTCTTTTCAAATCTTTGGCAGTAAATTTGTGTCTTTTTTTTTCTAAACACATTTCTTGTGACCGTGTTGACTATTAGCAACAAAACCTTTGATGGTTCTGTGATCACACCCCATACCTCCCAACTTTCTGAGATGGGAATGAGGGACACCTATCAGCAAAAGTATGTAGGCATAGGACACACCCCTTGCCACGCCCCCTTAAAGGAGAATTGTACAAAAAAATAAGATTGGTTAAACCCACAAGTGCTTTTTTTTACCACTACTATTTCTTTATATTGGCTTTTGGAATTTACAAATGCAGCAATTTAGAAATCAGATGAAAGGTTTAGCACTGGGAAACACTTTTTTTTATAGATAAAAAGTGCATTTTATATACATCTGTATAGATCAGACCAAAATGAGGGACAAATGAGAAGAATGAGGGACAGAGGGACATTGCTCCAAATCAGGGACGGTCCCTCGAAATCAGGGATCGTTGGGAGGTATGACACCCCAATTTCTTAGCAATTGCTGCATCACTTTTTACAATTTTTGACTTTTCAGAGTCAGTTTAATCTCTTTTGTGGACTATTTTGCCTGGGGAAAACAAGCTGCCTAATAATTATGCACACCTTGATATAGGATGTTGATCTCCTTAGGCCACACCCTCCCTCATTACACAAATACACATCACCTGATAATGCTTATTGGATTTAAGCCTCAAGTTTATACACATGAACTTATATGCATAAAAATGATGTTTTGGTCAAAATACTAACTTGCCTAATAATTGAGCACACAGTGTAGATTGTAAGCTCCTGAGGGCAGACATGGATGTAGATGTACGGTATGTAAAGTGCTGTGTAACTGCAGGATCTATATAAATACCTGTAATAAATAAAAATGTTTCTATTTTTACATATTTTACTGTTTGTCTGTGTTTATCTTTATCCGACTGTCCTAAATTTCTTTTTCCTTCCCGTATCAAATCTCCCTTCAAGACGTCTTATGCCTGCCTGTGTTGGGTGCAGCAATAAAGGGGTTAAACCCTGCACTATATTGGGCCTTGGCAGAGCGAGCCTGTGCTCCATTCTGCCTAATTGTCTGCATTGTAGTATCTGTGACGCAGTATTGATAGGCTCTGATGCCAGCTGATTCCACCCTCCTGAAAGTGAACACACGTTGCATTATTCATGGCATCACTCTCCTCTTAAGTTACCTGTAAGTGGAAGGTGCTGCCTTATGGAATAAATCGTGTTTTGGAATTAGATGTTTTTTATGCTGACCTGCGCCGCCGTGTCCTGGCATTAAATAATTTCATGTTACATCACATGTAGGAAATATATATAACAGTGCAGGCAGAGACTTACATAACATGTGTTTCTAGGTCATTGATTATTATAGAACAGCTGTGAGTATGCAGACTGCTTATGATGTATATATGTGTTTTCCTTGTATATAGCCTATTGATGAATAGGATTACCTTTCCTTGGGTCATGCTGGTGATGGTGCGCTGTGGTTGCTCTCAGATCTGCAGACAGGCTCAGTACTGGACAGTCAGCGATGATGCTTTACATTCCAGTATCATCCAGTAGTCTGCAGGCAAGGACCATCCCTCTGCAATCCAGGAGGTGGAGCAGTGTGACTGTAGAGGACATGACGGGGAGACACTAATCACATGCATGCTCTGACAACTGCTAGAAAAAACTATGCTTAGAAAGAGTAGTGATGTCACCTGAGAGTAAGGAAAAAAAACTTAAGAGAAATATCAAAATAGGGAAATCTAATATAAAAAAAATCCTATTATTTGTATGTGAAACTGCTTTATTTTATATGATTTTTAGTGTTCATGTTTGTAGATGATGACATTTGCAAATTCAGTGTAATGATTACTGTTTATTAGATGCATTGACAGAGGCATTTTATTGTCCTTTTTCTTCTTTATAACAGCTTAAAGGAGTTGCTGAAATGACTGTTTACAGGGTATAGAGACATAATAGTTAACTGATTCCTTTTAAAAATGATTAAAAATAGATAAAAATCAATCATATAATGTACCTACAGTTTCTAGTTTCGTTTTTGCATGTTGTTTCCTGCTTCTGTGATGTACAGAGCCACAGAGCCAATACAGGGCAGTGATGGTTTGGAAAACTAAACTGATTGGTGCTGAGGGGTTTTAGACACACAGTAATCACACCTCCTTGATTAGTGACCACAGAGAGTAAGCTCCCAGTACTGTGGTCATCAGGAAACAGACAACCAGGAAGTGTGGAGATCAGAGAAGAATTACAGCAACTTGAGAGCAAAAACGAACAATGAGGACATGAAAACAGCACTGCATTAAGGTAAAGGAAGCTATTAAGATAAAAAAAAAATTCCTTTACAAACCCTTTCAATGCGATGCCGGAACTTTACTGTTTCTGAGCACTGCAAACTGAAAATGCTATTTAAAGTAGAACTATAGGCAAAACTTTTGTTTACTTTAATTTAGGATAGAGTAGGGGAGGTTTATAACTACTGTAATGCCCTGTACACACGATCGTTCAATCTGATGAGAACGGTCTGATGGATTTTTCCATCAGTTAACCGATGAAGCTGACTGATAGTCAGTCGTGCCTACATACCATCGGTTAAAAAACCGATCGTGTCAGAACGCGGTCACGTTAACCACGTATGACGGCACTATAAAGGGGAAGTTCAAATCCAATGCCACCACCCTTGGGGCTGCTTTAGCTGATTTTGTGTTAGTAAAAGAAGTTTCACGCTTTTCTGTCTGTTACAGCGTGATGAATGTGCTATCTCCATAACGAACGCTAGTTTTACCAGAACGAGCGCTCCCGTCCCCTAATTTAGTCTGAGTATGCATGGATTTTTAACCGATGAACGTGCCTACAAACGATCGTTTTTTTTCTATCGGTTAGGTATCAATCGGTTAATTTTAAAACAGGTTTCACATTTTTTAACCAATGGATAAATAACCGATGGGGCCTACACACGATCGGTTTGGTCTGATGAAAACGGTCCATCAGACCGTTCTCATCGGATTGACCGATCGTGTGTACGCGGCATAAGTCTATTTTTGCCATCTTTGTCCCATTGGGGAGATTTACCTTCACTTCCTGTCCCATAACCAAAACAGGAAGTGGGAGAAAATCCCTGCAAGTTAGGGGAATTTCTTGGGCCTCCCCCCCCCCCCCCAGGTCACCAGAACTAGTGTCCCCATTGGAAGATTTCCCATCTATTACTTTTCTAGGGACTTAATTTTACTTTCTCTTTCAAAGATAACGGTAAACAGGACAAATAGACAGGGTGACTCTCCCTAATGGGGGCACAGACAGCAATAAAAACTGACAGGGGTTCTAATCCCTCTTCAGCCTATCCAAAAATAAAATAAAAGAAGAGTTTTGCCTTTAGTTATACTTGAAAGTGATATTAAAGTGGTTGTAAAGATAAAGGGGAATCCGCGCTTAGGATGTAAATTGATGCTGCTGCCTCCCTAGGGAACCTCAGTGATGAGATCAATTGCAATGTGAAAAAGTTGGGATAGTGGCGCTGCAAATTGGATCACCCTTGGGTGTTCACAATTCCTGTATGTTCACAGGTGTTGGGTAATCTGTTAGCAGGAAAAAATCCAATTCAGTGGATCTTCCTATAGGAGACACAATCCTTCAGATACCCTGTTTAATGGTGCCAATGATATAACTGGCTCAGAGAGGGTTAATATGGGAGTGTCCTTACAGGATCTAATGGACTGGTCATACTTACTAAAGCTGACTATGAATCAGAAATGGAGAACTTGTTACGGGTACCGGACACTTATGTTAAACTAAAGAAGAACCCTGCTCACACTTACAAGAAACAACTTTTAAAATTTGTTAATAAAGGTAAAACCATTGGAATTTTAAACAAAAAGGAGGCAATGTATCTTATCTCGGAATCCACAAAAACTCTGGTCATTTATCAAGTGCCCAAAATACACAAGAGATTAGATAAACCACCCGGAAGACCTATTGTAAGTGGTATAAATTCTATATTCTCACGTCTAGGTGAATACTTGGATCAGTTCCTCAAACCACTAGTTGCTAAAGGAAGATCACACTTAAAAAATGGTACACAACTAATAACGGAACTCCAAAGTATTGCCAACACAGATAACCTCCTTTTGGCAACCATAGACGTTGACTCCCTCTACACGAGTATCAGACAAATAGACGGCCTTAAAGGAGTCGAAGTGGCATTGCACAATCATACCACAATGAAACAAGAACAAATCTCGTTTATTTTGGAAGGCCTTAAGATGGCTATGATGAACAACCATTTCTGGTATAAAAATGATTTCTATGTACAAAAGAAAGGAGTCGCGATGGGGGCTCGCTACGCTCCGAGCGTAGCGAACCTCTTCATGGATATGTGGGAAGCCGAATATATATACAGTCTTGATATACCACAACTCAGACTGTATAGACGTTATATAGACGATCTGATGATTCTATGGGAGGGAACACCAGAGTCTCTGGACAACTTCATTAAACAACTGAATGACAACAGGTTTGGAATTACCTTTACAGGAAAATGGGACACACAAACTATCGACTATTTAGACCTGCAAATCTTCAAATATAATGGCATTCTGGCCACTAAAACCTTCTTCAAGAAGACGGATAGGAATGGCTATATACCAGTAACCAGCTGCCACCACCCAAAGTGGACAGGAAACATTCCGAAAGGACAACTACTCCGTATCAGAAGAAATTGCCACCGAATAGAGGATTACGATATGCAGGCTGATATGCTGGTTAAAAAGTTCCTGGAAAAGGGTTATAAATTAGAAGGGCTAATGAAACTAAAAATGCTTATACGCGATATGGACAGGGGAGCAATGTTTAAAAAGAAAGCACCAAAAACAAATCCCGGGATGGATATGGCCTTTATTACAGGGTATAGTCAACAATATCATGACTTGGAAAAAATCTTTAACAAATATTGGCCAATCTTGAGGGAAGATAGAACTTTGGCTACATTATTACCCCAACGCCCAAAATTCATTTACCGAAAAGCACCTACCCTCAGGACACATCTTGTCCACAATGTCTTAGACCCTCCAAAACAAGTAAATATTTGCCCAGAGCTCAAAGGCTTTTATCGTTGTCAAAGATGTTTACCCTGTAGAACCAACAGACCACAACCTCGAAGGAAAACCAGTTTTAAATCACACGTGAACAACAAGGAATTCCAGATCAAAGAATTAATTACGTGTAACAGCACTCATGTGACTTACGTCATAGAGTGCCCGTGCCGGTTACAATATGTCGGCAGAACCACCAGACCCTTACGAGTAAGAATACGGGAACATATGGCTAATATCAGAAATGGTTTCCCTAAGCACAGTCTTTCCAGACACTTTGATGAAAAACACCACAAAGATCCCTCATGCCTGACTTTTTTCGGCATTGATATTATAAAGGATCACTGGCGGGGGGGAAACAAAAAAAACCGAGGTATCCCAGAACGAGACCCGCTGGATACACAGGCTGGGGGCGCTAGCGCCGGGCGGCCTCAACCTGGATATCGATTTAAACTGTTTCATTTCAAATTTCTAAGCACATGACAATATACCCTGAAAATAGGAAAGAATAAGTTGACATTCCTAATAGACTCCGAGTAGATTGCTATCTCCAATATATCCATGCAACATCTTTAACAGCCTGGTTTATGTTAGTACCTTTATGTTAAGTAAGTGAGCTATACTTCTCCCAGAGGCTTACACGATATAAATTCCTATGTCAAAACTACTGACTGACACCATACAAACCCCTAACTTAACTGAGATAGTTGGGCATTAGAATATGAATTATCAGTGTACCCCCTGAGTACATCTTGTTTAAAATAAACTATTTAGACTATTAAGGATCCTTTTGAACGTGTAAAATACAAATTTCAGATTAATATTGGGCACTGAGTATGGTGGTGTCCCATTATCGCCCTTGGGGTCTTAAAGGGCTCTATAGATGCAGCCCTTGTACCGGGAGGGTGATAATGAATACAAAGAAATATATATATATATATATTTTTTTTAGATATGCATACATAGCAATATAGGTTGCCCTTAAAATACCCTCTCCCGGACAGTACAACAGTGCCCCCTATTTACTGACTGCCTTGGATAGGTCATGGGGCCTTGGCATTTATGGGTCATTGGACTGTATTGTTGGAGTCCATATATTGCTTCCTTAACACATCATTAATACATATCCATCTATTTCAGATATTAGAGTGAACATATTAATCCTAAGCTGACCAATCAAACGGGATTTGGACCAGTAAATCTTATTGGATGTTCACCTAATACGCTGATCAAGCGAGACCTGAGTTATATCCATCCTACGGATCTGATGTTTGATGTCTTGTAATCCACCTGACATCAACCTCAGATACTCAACACAAAATTATTATTCCTCATCTCCAGGGCTATAAATGTGTCACACAAGGGCCTTATGTATTAGTAGGTTGTCACTGAACATATTGACATAATAACTAACCCAATATGCTACATTTGAGCTAATTGGATACCCTCTCCTAGATAGTACAGCAGAATATTATATTATGGATCGGTCCCCAAAATACAAATTTTAGACTTCAATGGATTATATACCTCTGGGTATATATATATATATATATATATATATATATATATATATTTTGAAGTGTAATTAAACTCTCCTAAATATCACTTATTATATAAAATATACCCTCTCCCAGCTAGTATAACAGAAAAGTATACGATCCTCCAAAAACAAAACAAGGTCTATATTAATATATCCTCACCACTGACCATATATAAGCTTACCAATTGGAATCCTAGGGGCATCTATTTATCGGGGTAATTTTGGAATATTCAATAATATTTTTATTTTTATTTTTATTTTTAACATTCCCCAGTGGAGCTATCACACCATCCAAAACCTAGCCAGTAGATATTTCTAGTGAAACTTAATCTCAGATGTACTGGTATACGTTCCACATATTCATCTAAGTAATACACCATAATATATACATTCCATTATACCGGGAGTTTAGATTCTGGTTTAGGACGTGGTGTCATTTAAATCTTATAATCAGTACCATATGCCTGCTCTCTCTTGTGCACCCGGGACAACACAATAAGCACTACTATCGGACAGAGATTAATGCATGTAGAAAGATACACTAGTTTTTATATAATTCTCTTTTTTATCTGTACTTTTGTTTTGTATGTATTTCAAAGCTGCAGCATATGTACACTCCGTCCCCTATATTAGATGGCCAAGGGGTTACAACCACTATTAAACGGATCTACTCTCTTTGTTTGGTAACACCCATCCAAATTAATCCTCCCACAATCAGGGGGCGGAACACATCTGAAGCAGCTATATTAAACCTTGAACGTATGAAGCCTGTTATCGCCTTTGAGAACGTCACATGACGAAACGCGTCAGGTGACCTATACAGACGCTCATACGCTTGTTCACACGCTACCAGCCAGCACGCTACCTGTCTCAGCTGAGCACTGCGCTAGTACACACGGACGCCAAGGGAGGATTTCATATTGGCTATCCGAGCAGTGTAGCAACAACTAGCAGCAACAGACAGTGGGCTAGTGCAGCTTGGTGCTTTTTTTCTTTTTACTGGTTTATTTTTTAAATTTTGTTACTGTTTTTAAATTCATTGAACATTGGAAGTCCCTCTGCGCAGGGACTCACGTGGAGTATCCATTCCAATCAATCAGTTTTTTAATAAAACAATCTGTTGGGTACATCCTAACATTACAAAGACGTATTATGCTATGCGTTTTTTCTTTTTATTTTTTGTCTAACGAATGATTCAACGCGGACACCTGTAAAACCATTTCAAGTATCCCCTGATCCCTGGATAAAGGAGACATCTGAGGACTGATCGTAGAAGACCATCATCCTGCAGATACCTAGGTACCACCACCACCCGCTTTTTGCCCCCTGGGGGGTGACGACATCTGGTGAGTGGGGACCCATGTGGGGGAGCACAGCTGTCACCGATACTTCGATGCACGTTAATGGCACTTCAAGTCACCGGTTAATTGAGGGTTAACCCACATGAAATAACGTTACCATAGGACTACATTGTTTTGGTTCAACTAAGTGTGCGGCATAGCAGCCCTTATATCAATCCAACTTTTGCTTTTTCCTTATATTCCTGAGTCGCACGAACACGTGTGGATATATGAACTTTTCTATTATTTTTGATCTTTATTTTAGATATTATAATATATACATTTTACACTGTGATTAATTTGGGAGGCTTCCCAATAACCCCAAACACATTGCAACATTGTTGCACTATTGTTGCACTATTACATACTAATTGTAATTAATAATCACCACACAGTGATACTTCCAAAGAAGTAGTATTTTTTAATTAATTTTTTCATTTCATCATTTTTTTACTAGTTGCATTCTATTTATAATAATACTAGACACTTAAACCAAAATTTCACATCTCTTTACGCACTAATCAGGGTGCCTTAGTGCCCCTTAGACACCCTGACACTACACAGGGGCTACTAATTAATTCTCTTTTTTGCTACTATTTTTGTATGTTTTAAAGCATTTCTTGCTAATCACTTGAGACTATCCACTGCCTACAGTTATCGCTGTTTCACACCGGTTTGATGATCACATAATTATCTGTCCTTTTGCATTTGTTTTTTGAGTAATCAGAGACACATTGCATCTATACCGGTAATACTTATCAATCAGGTCTTCACCTGACACTTTATAGTTATAGGCACCAGACCATTAGATCCTGTAAGGACACTCCCATATTAACCCTCTCTGAGCCAGTTATAAAGTGGTTGTAAGCCCACGAGGACAAAAAAAAATAAAAAAACCTGCAAGACAATGGCATAATGAGCTAGTATGCATAGCATACCTGCTCATTATGATACAATTACCTTAGCTCTAACCCCCCGAAGCAGTCCTGGCACACCACTTTGGCTGGCAACATGTCTCCTGGAGTTACTTCCGGTTATTGCGGGCTCCAGTGCTGTGGTTGGCTGGAGCCGCAATGACGCCACTTATGAGCATGCGCGCGGGAGCCGCCGGTACCAGTAGTAGCTGAAGAAAACGGTGCGTACGAACTGTCTCTTCAGTGCGCATGTGCAGACGTCAGTATGTTTAGGAGAAATTCACGGTAGCAAAAGTAGTTGTAAAGGGCAGTAGTGTATTTAGGTATTATGCTGCCCTAGACCTGACCAAACTCATTTCCCCCCTCTAATTTAAATATGGCCCTCCCCTTCCTGTCAAGGCCACACCCCTTTCCGTTTAAGACCCACCCTGAAATTTTCGAGTGGGGACACTCGTTTTTTGGGCCTGGGTGGGCATTGGATTCCCTTAATTTGCATAGATTTACTCTCACTTCCTGTTTGGCTATGGGGCAGAAAGTGAAGGGAAATCTCTGCAATGGGACAGGGATGGTAAAAAATAAAATGACAGGGGCTATAACTAGGGTTGTCCCGATACCGAGTATTTGCGGGAGTACTTGTACTCCCGCAAATACCGCCGATGCCTGGCCGAATACTCAGTCACCCCCCCCGCCGTCGCTACACCGCATCCCACCGCCGCTTGGTTAATACACGCGGGGAACATTACAGCTTTCATTTGAATAGCTGTAGTGTTTCCCGCCGCGTATAGACACTCCCCCTTGCTCGGGTGATCTGTCCAATCCCGAGCAAGGGGGAGTGTCTATACGCAGCGCGGCGGGAAACACTACAGCTATTCAAATGAAAGCTGTAATGTTCCCCGCATGTATTAACTAAGCGGCGGCGGCAGCATCTAGGTATGGGGGGGGGGGAGATGGCTGCTTATAAGGGGGACATGGCTGCATATATGGGGGGACATGGCTGCATATGTGTGGGGACATGGCTGCATTGGGGGGGACATGGCTGCATCTGTGGGGGACATGGCTGCATCTGTGGGGGGACATGGCTGCATATGTGGGGACCAGTGGTGGCTGGTGCTCCATTTTTTTTAGGGGGGGCGCAAACAAAATCACAACCACCCCCCCCCCCCCCCCCAACGTCACTCATCCATGATTGGGCTTACAGACAGACGGACAGAGATATAGAATAGATAGATAGATAGATAGATAGATAGATAGATAGATAGATAGATAGATAGATAGATAGATAGATAGATAGATAGATAGATAGATAGATAGAATAGATAGAAATAGATATAGAATAGACAGAGAGATATAATAGATAGATAGATAGATAGATATAGATATAGAATAGATAGATAGATAAAGATTTAGAATAGAAAGAGAGAGATATAGAAGAGAGAGAGAGAGAGAGAGATGAGAGAATACTGACCTATACACAGCATGAGCTGCATGACTCTAGGAGGTCGCAGAGCTGGGAGCCCTCGTGTTACACATACTGGAGATGTGTAATGAAGGCTTCCAGCAGACTGTCAGGTGAAGTGAAGGGCTGAGCGGAGGTGATTCCAGGCACGGCTCCATCCACTCTCAGTCTGATCAAAGACTGAGAATACATGCAGCCCTCGTGTTACACATACTGGAGATGTGTAATGAAGGCTTCCAGCAGACTGTCAGGTGAAGTGAAGGGCTGAGCGGAGGTGATTCCAGGCACGGCTCCATCCACTCTCAGTCTGATCAAAGACTGAGAATACATGCAGCACAAAGGTGAATAGGCAATAACAGTGTAAAACAAAAATGACAGGCTGTTCGTAACATTACCTGGCTTCTCCATTCACCCAAAGCTGAAAAACCGGAAGTGACACGCCGCCCGGGGACAGCACCGCCCAGACATGAAGCCATGAAGAGGAATGACCCAATGAGTGATCAGAGGCGCAGTCAAGAACGCCACAGGGCGTCAAAAATCACCACAAATGAAGCATCTTGCCTGCAATCACAGGATTGCATTGGCATCACGCTTTAAAATTGCACTGTGCCCGGCGCCCGGTGCCCGCCTAACACAGTGCACTTTTTTTTCTTTTTTTTAAAGGCTTTGGGGGGGGCGGCGCCCATGCGCCCACTATGGACGGGCCGCCACTGGTGGGGACATGGCTGCATATGTGTGGGGACATGGCTGCATATGTGTGGGGGGACATGGCTGCATATGTGTGGGGGGGACATGGCTGCATATGTGTGGGGGGGACATGGCTGCATATGTGTGGGGGGGACATGGCTGCATATGTGTGGGGGGGACATGGCTGCATATGTGTGGGGGGGACATGGCTGCATATGTGTGGGGGGGACATGGCTGCATATGTGTGGGGACATGGCTGCATATGTGTGGGGACATGGCTGCATATGTGTGGGGACATGGCTGCATGTGTGTGGGGACATGGCTGCATGTGTGTGGGGACATGGCTGCATGTGTGTGGGGACATGGCTGCATGTGTGTGGGGACATGGCTGCATGTGTGTGGGGACATGGCTGCATGTGTGTGGGGACATGGCTGCATATGTGTGGGGACATGGCTGCATATGTGTGGGGACATGGCTGCATATGTGTGGGGACATGGCTGCATATGTGTGGGGACATGGCTGCATATGGGGGGGGACATGGCTGCATATGGGGGGGGACATGGCTGCATATGGGGGGGGACATGGCTGCATATGGGGGGGGACATGGCTGCATATGGGGGGGGACATGGCTGCATATGGGGGGGGACATGGCTGCATATGGGGGGGGACATGGCTGCATCTGTGGGGGGACATGGCTGCATTTGTGGGGGGACATGGCTGCATCTGTGGGGGGACATGGCTGCATCTGTGGGGGGACATGGCTGCATTTGGGGACACATTTAAAAAAAAGTATCGGTATTCGGTATCGGCGAGTACTTGAAAAAAAGTATCGGTACTTGTACTCGGTCCTAAAAAAGTGGTATCGGGACAACCCTAGCTATAACCCTCCCTTACTCTATCCAAAATGAAAAAAAAAAGTGTTGCCTATAGTTCTACTTTAAGCACACATTTCTGATAATTTTATGGAGAGATATAACCATGCCAATGGTGCAGCAGAAAACATATAGCGCAGTGAGGAAGGTTTGTGGTCCAGGAGGAAAGGACAGTCAAAATTAGAAGCAACTTGCGTTACACTAACAGTGTAGCGCAAGCCGGCGGGGACTCTTTCCATGCTGCCCCCCTGCAAAGTGCTGCCCTAGGCCTAGGTCAGGATACAGCGTTGGTTAAGGGTTTACAACCACTTTAAAGTCTTGTATAACAAACATGTTATACTTACATTCTCTCGAGTAGTGCAGTGGTTTTGCACAGAGCAGCCCAGATCCTCCTCTTCTCAGGTCCCTCTTCAGTGCTCCTGGCCCCTTTCTCCATATAGTTGCAGTAGTTCATGCTTATAATAGCACCTTCAATGGACTCTACTGGGTACTCCCCCTACAGACTAATGTTTGGAAGAGAAGCCAGTGGACCTGGCTTTTGGAACATCATTAGATCATACCTCCCAGGCTTCCTACCGGGGGTATGTCGACAGGCTTCAGAAGAATCTACAACCCAGAGATCGTGTGTTGTTATTGCAATCTAGAAGTGCCTGGGAAGCATAAACTGGCTGATCGATGGCGCACTTAATCTTACACTGTCTGTAAACGATTATCCGGGCTCCCTGTGTACCAAATCTGGCCTGAGGGTAAGACTGGCCCCCTGAAGACCTGGTACTGAAAACATCTGTTACCTATATCCGAAGCTGTTCAAGTACCTCCATCTCCTTGCCTAGAGACTTACCAGTCCCCTACTCTGAGGCCCAGGAAAGCCTGCCAACCCATGCTACCTGAAGACGAGAGTGATGAGGAGGAACTCGCTCTTGATTGGTTATGGATTTCCCCTCTGTAAAGGCTTACCTTGAGTGGAGTCCATTTTGCAGGTTTGTATGCTCATATGTAACGCTCCTGCGTATGAGTTTAGTTATGATTTAATTGGATCTCAGCTGCGGAGGTTTCTCAGGGTTAAACCACTACTTCACTCTCTTGTATGGTCAAAGAGTTTAGGGTTTAGTTCATCACAACCTCTTTTTAGAGAATCAACTTAATCATGAATGCTTATTAATTCATAAGCTATGTATAAGCAGATGTAAATACTTAGGAATAAAGTTCTTAAATGGCTGTTTAGGTAATTAGCTAGGCTGTGACTTGTAAGCAGGCCGGATTAATGCATGAGTCTATGGCAATGATATAAGTAATGAAAAACCGATAGCAATAACTTGCAGTACTCAGATAAGTAACCAGGAAAGTTCTGACAAGCAATGTAATGTTCACCAAGCCAAGTCCTATAGGTAAGCAAAAACAGACGGATCACAGTATGACTGTATATGGTATTATGTGTAAGATACTTGCGGTTCTGAAGACCATTCCAGGCTGGGTTGAGTTCCCAGGTTGTGACTGGCTGTGGAATGAAGTCCGGCCTGTAGGTAGAGATGGCTCCAGATGGAGATGCCTGTAGCTGGAGATGGCTGAATTAGGAGATAGCCTGAGCCTTTAGAGCAGTTCCTGGTATGCTGATGGTTGGGGCTGAAAGGAGCTGTTAGTGCAGAGAGGGGTCTCCAGGGTCCAGGTAGTGGAGGTCCAGACGTCCTGTCAGCAATTCCAGGTGACGGCAGGAGTACAGCAAATCCAGGGTACGTAAGCCAAAGGGTCAGAAGCCGGGGTCAGTCTTCTAGATGAAGACAATCACAGGAACACAGGAACCGTTGGCACAGACAGGACAAGCAGAGTACAATGAACTGACACCTGCCTCATAGTGAGGCAGGGCTTTATACCCTGGTTGATTAGGAAACCTGCCTCAGCTGGACCAGGATAAACAGGTGCAGATTGCAGGGAGATTCAAAGACAGGCAATCAGCACATAGTTCAGAACCAGGCTTTGATGGACAGCAAGCAGAATATGAACTTGAGAAGTGGCTCAGTGGCAAAGATCTGGAGTAGTGAAGAAGAAGTCCTGGGTTCAATCCCACCCAGAGCCACTTGGGGCGTGACCACGCCTCGCTGTCTGTTTGGCACGATAGCGATCGTGACACCCTCTTGAAGACAATCATGACACTCAGGAGACATGTCCTCTACTACCGGAGGTTTAAGTGTTGGATTTCCACCTGATGAGAGGAAACGAGAACATCAAGATGGAACCTAATGAAGTAATTGATGTGAGAGTTTGAACCAGACCGTGAATCAGAACCTGCCTCAGAACCGCTGTAAAATATCTACTTGAGACAGAAAATTTGCCCTCCAAAAAGACGTATGATACCCTTGGGGAAAATTCGGATGAACTTATTTCTACCGTTCAGCGCCCACATCAAGCACTTGCCTTGATGACCTTGATCCACCCTCTGACGCTTACTGAAGCTTACGAATACTGAAATTGAGCTGTTTATCCCATCCTCCAGGTCATTTATGAATAAATTACATAGAATTGGTCCCAGTACAGAACCCTGAGGGACCCCACTTTCCACATTGAACCATTCCGAGTACTCCCCATTTATCACTACCCTCTGAACTCGCCCTTGTGGCCAGTTTTCAATGTACTCACCCTTTGGTCCATGCCGACAGACCTTAACTTGTATAGTAAACGTTTATGGGGAACTGTATCAAATGCCTTTGCAAAATCCAGATACACTGGGGCAGATTCAGATACAATGGTGCAGATTTGCACCGGCGTGGTGCATCATTTTTAGACTACACCGGTCCAGCGCGGAGCGGCAGTTAGGTGATTCAATAACCTTTTTTTGTCTACGATGCCCCAGCGGGGCGGATGTTAGACGGCGTAAGGCGGGGTAAAGCCAAATGGGAGTCACCATATGCTAATGAAGTGCCGACCGTGGCGCAGGGGTCACGCCGGGGCGCATTTTAGACCGCACATGCTCAGTGACATCCAGGGGTAAATGCCCCAATCTGCACATGCTCAGAACTGCACCCGGCGTGAGCCCTGAGCTCCGCCGGCCCACTACCAACGCCCAGTCCATAAATCAGCCCAGACTTCCGCCCTACAGGTGCAAATGTACTGAAGCTTTTTTTTTGTAAGCTAGGTAGTTTGCAGTGTGTTGGTCAGTTATGGCTGATGATGAATCAGGTGGGCGAATGACCAACTTCAGCCCTGAGGAGAGGGCTGTGATTATTGAGGGCCTCTCCCAACATGGGGACCGCCTCTATGGGCCACAGAGTGCCTACACTGGCAAGGCAGATAAAATGAGAATTTTTGCGGAGATCACAACACAGGTGAATGCTTTGGGGGTGGCAGACAGGGAGCCCAAGCATATCCGCAAGAAAATTAATGACTTGCGTCGATTAGTGAAAGAGAAATTGATGTCCAAAAAAAAACATGCCAGTGGAACTGGAGGAGGACCAGCCAAAAAGATCATCCTGACAGCGGAGGACCTTGTTGTGGCCAGGTTCCTGGCTAGGGAGCTGGTGGAGGGCCTGGAGGGCTTTGATTCTGGGGATCAGCCCTTGAGGATAGGTAAGTGTGTTTTATCTTCTTTCGGGTGTGTTGCATGTGTGTGGGGGGGGGACAAGTGTCAAGTGTGTGGGACCACCAACATCTGAATGTTTTGTGTCCTCCACAGATGTGCAGGATGGAGCTGGGCCATCATCGGCTGCAGACCGACCCACCACATCCAGGGTGGAGACTGCCCCTACATATGTGATGGAGGAAGTGGAGGAGGAGCAGGTCATGTTAGAGGAGGAGACTGTTTATTTATTGTTGGAGACCCCCATTGCTGGCCCCTCCCAAACCTCTCCCCTCATTAGACTTAGCCCCTCAGGGCTTGCTACCCCTATCAGGGATTCCCCCTCACGGGACCCCAGCCCCTCCAGGGCCAGCCCCTCACAGGACCCCAGCCCCTCCAGGGCCAGCCCCTCACAGGACCCCAGCCCCTCCAGGGCCAGCCCCTCACAGGACCCCAGCCCCTCCAGGGCCAGCCCTTCCACCCGGCCTCAATCCGCTCCTGCCCAGAGGAAGGCATTAAAAAAAACAAGGGGAGTCCCTGCAGAGCTGGAGTTAAGTCTTGCAAGGGACAAAAGCAGGCAGACCCGCCACATTGGGACTCTTGCGGGGGATCTGACCAGGGTCGCAGGTAGCCTGGCATCCTCTGCCGAGAGCCATGCTGCCTGCACTGTGGCATTGAAGGAGGCCGTTATGCAGCAGGCTGGGGACAGTCGGCTCCTAAACGAGAGCCATGTCAGGAGACATGTCCTCTACTACCGGAGGTTTAAGTGTTGGATTTCCACCTGATGAGAGGAAACGAGAACATCAAGATGGAACCTAATGAAGTAATTGATGTGAGAGTTTGAACCAGACCGTGAATCAGAACCTGCCTCAGAACCGCTGTAAAATATCTACTTGAGACAGAAAATTTGCCCTCCAAAAAGACGTATGATACCCTTGGGGAAAATTCGGATGAACTTATTTCTACCGTTCAGCGCCCACATCAAGCACTTGCCTTGATGACCTTGATCCACCCTCTGACGCTTACTGAAGCTTACGAATACTGAAATTGAGCTGTTTATCCCATCCTCCAGGTCATTTATGAATAAATTACATAGAATTGGTCCCAGTACAGAACCCTGAGGGACCCCACTTTCCACATTGAACCATTCCGAGTACTCCCCATTTATCACTACCCTCTGAACTCGCCCTTGTGGCCAGTTTTCAATGTACTCACCCTTTGGTCCATGCCGACAGACCTTAACTTGTATAGTAAACGTTTATGGGGAACTGTATCAAATGCCTTTGCAAAATCCAGATACACTGGGGCAGATTCAGATACAATGGTGCAGATTTGCACCGGCGTGGTGCATCATTTTTAGACTACACCGGTCCAGCGCGGAGCGGCAGTTAGGTGATTCAATAACCTTTTTTTGTCTACGATGCCCCAGCGGGGCGGATGTTAGACGGCGTAAGGCGGGGTAAAGCCAAATGGGAGTCACCATATGCTAATGAAGTGCCGACCGTGGCGCAGGGGTCACGCCGGGGCGCATTTTAGACCGCACATGCTCAGTGACATCCAGGGGTAAATGCCCCAATCTGCACATGCTCAGAACTGCACCCGGCGTGAGCCCTGAGCTCCGCCGGCCCACTACCAACGCCCAGTCCATAAATCAGCCCAGACTTCCGCCCTACAGGTGCAAATGTACTGAAGCTTTTTTTTTGTAAGCTAGGTAGTTTGCAGTGTGTTGGTCAGTTATGGCTGATGATGAATCAGGTGGGCGAATGACCAACTTCAGCCCTGAGGAGAGGGCTGTGATTATTGAGGGCCTCTCCCAACATGGGGACCGCCTCTATGGGCCACAGAGTGCCTACACTGGCAAGGCAGATAAAATGAGAATTTTTGCGGAGATCACAACACAGGTGAATGCTTTGGGGGTGGCAGACAGGGAGCCCAAGCATATCCGCAAGAAAATTAATGACTTGCGTCGATTAGTGAAAGAGAAATTGATGTCCAAAAAAAAACATGCCAGTGGAACTGGAGGAGGACCAGCCAAAAAGATCATCCTGACAGCGGAGGACCTTGTTGTGGCCAGGTTCCTGGCTAGGGAGCTGGTGGAGGGCCTGGAGGGCTTTGATTCTGGGGATCAGCCCTTGAGGATAGGTAAGTGTGTTTTATCTTCTTTCGGGTGTGTTGCATGTGTGTGGGGGGGGGGACAAGTGTCAAGTGTGTGGGACCACCAACATCTGAATGTTTTGTGTCCTCCACAGATGTGCAGGATGGAGCTGGGCCATCATCGGCTGCAGACCGACCCACCACATCCAGGGTGGAGACTGCCCCTACATATGTGATGGAGGAAGTGGAGGAGGAGCAGGTCATGTTAGAGGAGGAGACTGTTTATTTATTGTTGGAGACCCCCATTGCTGGCCCCTCCCAAACCTCTCCCCTCATTAGACTTAGCCCCTCAGGGCTTGCTACCCCTATCAGGGATTCCCCCTCACGGGACCCCAGCCCCTCCAGGGCCAGCCCCTCACAGGACCCCAGCCCCTCCAGGGCCAGCCCCTCACAGGACCCCAGCCCCTCCAGGGCCAGCCCCTCACAGGACCCCAGCCCCTCCAGGGCCAGCCCTTCCACCCGGCCTCAATCCGCTCCTGCCCAGAGGAAGGCATTAAAAAAAACAAGGGGAGTCCCTGCAGAGCTGGAGTTAAGTCTTGCAAGGGACCAAAGCAGGCAGACCCGCCACATTGGGACTCTTGCGGGGGATCTGACCAGGGTCGCAGGTAGCCTGGCATCCTCTGCCGAGAGCCATGCTGCCTGCACTGTGGCATTGAAGGAGGCCGTTATGCAGCAGGCTGGGGACAGTCGGCTCCTAAACGAGAGCCTGCAGGATGTTGTGGGTAACGGGGCAGCCCTTTTGTCCTGTATGGGTGACCTGCAGGACACCACATCCGAGCTGGTTACTGAGGTCCGGAGCCTGGCAGGTGCTGTCAGAGAGGAGGGGAGGCTGACAAGGCGCCAGCAGCGCAGCAATATCACCCGCCAGCTGCGGATGCAGGCTGCCACGAATAGCTACCTCCACCGGCTAGCCGTGGCAATGGAGGGCAAGCAGGCAGCTATGGAGAGACTGGGGGAGGTTCCACCACCAGCCCCCCCAGCCCCACCAGCCCCCCCAGCCCCGGCTCGCACCAGGCAACAGCGGCCCAAAACCTTAGGGACAAGAAAGAGCCCACGCAAGGGACGTTGATTTGTTTTTGTTTATTTTTTGTGCACTCAGGTTATGATTCTTATTTATTTTTTAGATACTCAGGTTATGAGTCAATTTAATTTATTTCCCTGCACACGGGGAGTAGTGCAGCTTTCAGTGTGAATGGTGTGTGAATGTGGGGGGGCGACAATCCTGCCTTTAAGGTTTGTCACCCTCAGTCGTTGGGGAGAAGTGATCCCCACGACCCGTGTGAAAGGTGTATGAATGGACAGCAACATAATTGGAGCCTTGGCGCGGCGTTGCTGCTCCCTAGTACCATGGGGGTACTTCGGTCTAATCCAATTCATTGTGGATGTGGGGTGTGTGTGCTAGGGACCACAGTGGTGTGCATGCGTGCATTCTCATAGTGACATGATTAATGTGTGTGTTTAACGAGAAAAGAAGCGTTCCACGAGGCGTGTCCTGACGGCTCTTCCATCAGCAGACGGGATAGCCTCTGGCAGGGGGGGATTATGTGGTTGGGGGCTCAGGTCATCACGTATGTCAATCTCCAGGCCCCTTCTCACTGCGAGGTTGTGCAGCATGCAACATGCCCCTATGATCTGGCACACAAAGTCTGGGGAATACAACAGGGTACCCCCAGACTTATCCAGGCATCGGAAACGGGACTTTAGGAGGCCAAATGTGCGTTCCACCACTCCACGGGTACGTGCGTGTGCTTCATTGTATCTTCTCTCTCCTGGGGTTTGGGGGTTCCGGAATGGGGTCATGAGATGGGATCCCAGTGCATATGCCGCGTCACCTGGAAGGGAAAAGACAGGAGGATGTTAGTCATGCATGTGCCCCTCGTGATGTCTGCATCATGGGGGGGGACAGTCATACCTGACACCCATGTCACTCACCAACCAGCCAGCTGTTCCCGTACACGTTCTGTTCAAATTCTGTAGGGATGTTGCTTTGCCGGTAGATGAAGCTGTCATGGCTGGATCCTGGGTGTTTGGCACGGACGTGCCATATGAGGCATTGGGCATCGGCAATCACCTGTACATTGATGGAATGCCAATGCTTGCGATTGCAGTATATGTGCTCCATGTCACGGGGGGGCTGTAGTGCCACATGGGTGCAATCAATGGCCCCCACAGTGCGTGGGAATCTGTCAATTTGGTAGAAATCTGTCATTGTCTTCAGCCGCTGGACCTCCTGGGTGGGTTTTATGATTTGGTTGGCCATGCGTCTCAGGATTGCAGGGATAACCTGGTGCACACATCTGCTCATGGTGGATTGTGACATCCCAGCCGACAATCCACTTGTTCTTTGAAAAGATCCAGTGGCCAGGAAATGCAGTGTTGCCAGGACCTTCACCAGTGGCTGCACTGCATGTACGCGGTGTGTCTTGCTGGTGATGTCATCCTGCAGGGTTCTGGTTATTTCCAGGATGACTTCACGGCTGAATCTGTAGATGCGAAACACCTCCAATTCCCCCATGTCAAAGACGTCAATGCGCGTGCGGAATACTCTCTCCCGTGCCCTCCTACGTGCCCGTCGACGCAATAGTGCAAGGACCACGGCTGCCCCTGGCATGTTGGCACACAGATGTGTTGTCCAGCAAGTGTTGTTGCTCAGGTCGTGTGTAACGCTGCTGCTTTAGCTGCTCTCCAGCTGACCTGTGCAAGTCTGGTGCAAAGCTACCCCTGCTTTTATGAGGGGTAACTTGGCGCCGGAATTTTCTCTTCCGCTCACCGGGAGTAGCCTGCGCCGGACAAGCTTAAGTTTATGAATCGGCCCAAAAACCTAATTTGCATATTTAAAACAAAAAAACCATGGCCACGCCAGATCGGACCAGCGTAAATCTGCACCAACACCGCGCCGGCGTGGAAAGGTTACACCGAGGCGATGAAGTCTATTTGGAGGCGTAATATGGTTCTCTGGGTAAGGCGCAGCGATCCGCCGGCGCAAATCTGCACTTACGCCGTGCATCTACCAAAAAACATTGTAAGTGCTTTATGAATCTGCCCCACTATGTCTACGTGCCTTCCTTTATCTAGATCAGTGGTTCTCAACCTTCTAGTGCCGTGACCCCTTGACCCCTTGATAAAATTTCCCAAGTTGTGGGGACCCCTAACAGTAAAATAATTTTCGTAGCGTGGGTTGTCAGCACCCAAGGCAAGACAAGTAATTTGTGCCCTTAACCCACGGACATTTAGCTCTTCCTGAGTCCTTTTAATGGCAACTATAATTACAGGTAGTGTAAGGCCCCGTACACACGAGTGGATCTATCCGCTGGTATTTATCCGCGGATCAGTTCCAGCGGATAGATCCTGTGGTGTGTACGGCCCAGCGGATATTTTTCCGCGGATATTTTTCGGGCCGATGGATTTCTAGCGGATAAAAATTTCTTAGCATGCTAAGAAATCTATCCGCTGGAATCCTGTCCAGCGGATTGATCCGGTGGTCTGTACAGACTCAATCCGTCCGATCCCCTCCCTCGCATGCGTTGTAATGATTCGACGCATGCGTGGGAAGTCTTTACCTTCCAGCATCGCGCACGTCGCCGCGTCATCATCGCGGCGACGGCGCGACACGTCACCGCGGATGGATTCCGCGCGGATTTCGATCTGATGGTTAGTACAACCATCAGATCAAAATCCGCCAGAGGATTTACCCACGGGAATGGTCCGGAGGACCGTTTCCAGCGGATAATCCTCTCGTGTGTACTAGGCCTTACTGTCTCCAGCTTCAGTTTCTCTGACTTTGTGGTGTCTCGTAGCAGTGACACCGATGCCGAAATCAGGAGATATCGTCTCCTCCAGCCCCTCCCACTTCACGTTCCTCACCAGTCAGCTGATCTCTAGTCTCTGCCCCCCAACCATGCCATGAACTGAATGGGCGCCAGCGAAGAGGCTGAGTGGGCGGCCACAGGCTCCAGGGACTGCCCTTCTGGGCGGCTGCATAAAGGCTGGGAGAGTAGTGCAGGCTTCAGGAACAGCCCGGGATGCGGTGACCCCTGCCAAATCTTTATTCGACCCCCGAGGGGGTCCCGACCCCCAGGTTGAGAACCACTGATCTAGATGGCAGCTCACCTCCTCAGAAGGTTAATAGATTTGTTTGGCAAGAACAATTTTTCATGAATTACTGCTAATAATACCATTGTCATTACTAAAATCTTGTATATAGTCCCTTTTCATCCCCACCAAGAGCTTGCGTACTGTTGATATTAGGCTAACTGGTCTGTAGTTCACAGGGATATATCTTGGTCCTTTTTTAAATATTGGTGCTACATTGGCTTTTATTCAATCAGCTGGTACCATACCAGTCAGTAGACTGCTCGTAAAAATTAGGAACAACAGGCTGGCAATTACTTGACTGAGGTACTTGAGGATCCTCGGATGCAAGCATCTGGTCGCGGTGACTTATTTATGTTAAGTTTTTCAAGTCTGTTTCTGATATTATCCTCTGTTAATCATGAGGGGTGCTTCCTGTGACATGAAATGAGGACAAACATTGCAGTTTTGGTTACTGAAGCCCCCTGTTTACTTGTTAAGACTCTGGAGATGAATACATTCAAAACCTTTGCCATCCCACCATTCTTTGTAACCAGAATCCCTTCATTATTCTTTATGGGGCCATGATCTGTTCTCCCTCTTTTAATATTTATGTACTTAATGAATTCCTTAGGATTTTTCTTACACTCCTTTACTATGTGCCTTTTGTGTTCTATCTTAGCCTCCCTGATTACACCCTTACATATCTTATTGCATTCTTTGTACAGTTGAAATGCTGATGATGATCCCTCAGCCTTGTATTTTTTAAAGGCCTTCTCCTTTGCTTTTATATGCATTTGTACATTGGCGTTAAGCCACCCAGGGCTTTTTCTTTTCAGCTCTTTAGTACCCTTTGGGATTCACTGGCTAATACCCTTATTTAGTATGTTCTTAAAGCACACCCATTTTTCCTCCGTATTCATTGTTCCTAGGATTTTATCCCATTTCTGGAAGTTGGCTCTTTTGAAATTCAGTGTCTTTGTATTCCCCTTATGTTTCTTATTTTTGTGATTAACCACTTCCATACCAGGCACTTACGCACCTTCCCGCCCAAGCCAATTTTCAGCTTTCAGCACTGTCGCACTTTGAATGACAATTGCGCAGTCCTGCGACGTGGCTCCCAAACAAAATTGGCGTCCTTTTTTCCCCCACAAATAGAGCTTTCTTTTGGTGGTATTTGATCACCTCTGCAATTTTTTTTTTGCGCAACAACTAAAAAAAGACTGAAAATTTTGAAAAAAAAATTAAGTTTTTATTTTTCTCTGTTAATTTTTTTGTAAATAAGTAAGTTTTCTCTTTCAATTACGGGCACTGATATGGCGGCACTGATGGGCACCGATGAGATGGCACTGATGGACATCGATGAGGTAGTACTGACGGGCACAGATGAGGTGGCACTGATTGGCGGCGCTGGTATGCGGCCCTGATGGACACACATAGGCGGCACTGATGGGCACACATAGGCGGCACTGATGGGCACTCATGGGCGGCACTGATGGGCACTCATGGGCGGCACTGGGCACTCATAGGCGGCACAGATGGACACTCATGGGCGGCACTTATGGGTGGCACTGATGGATACTTATGGGTGGCACAGATGGGCACTGATAGGTGGGCACTGGGCATGTATGGGCACTGTGGGGTGGCACTGATGGATACTTGGGGTGGCACTGATGGACATTGTGGGGCAGCACTGATCTACCCATGTTGCCAGTCAGTGCCCATTTGTGGGCACTGATTGGCATCTTTTTTTTTAAAAAAAAAAGCTTTTTTTTTTTTTTTTACATGCTTTTTTTTTTGTTTGTTTGTCCCTGGTGGTCCATGTGGCGATCCGAGGGGGGGCTGCGCTGATAAACAATCAGCGTGAACCCCCCCCCTGTCAGGAGAGCCGCCGATCGGCTCTCCTTTACTCGCGTCTGTCAGCCATCAACGGCTCTTCCTGTTTACATTGTGATCGGTCGTGATTCGACACGGCTGATCACGTGGTAAGGAGTCTCCGCCAGGAGGCTCTTTACCGAGATCGGAGATGCAGGGTGTAAGACTAACACTCCGCATCACTGATCGCCGCCCACGGGCGCGCGCGGCATGAAATCCTGCAGGACGTCCATGGACGTCCTGTCAGGATTGTGTAACCACTTCCCGGACGTAAATCGGCCATAGGCCGGGCGGGAAGTGGTTAAAGCTGAAACTAATTGACCTGTGATCGCTGTTTCCAAAGTTCCCCCATATTTATTCATCCGCAATCACGTCTGTATTATTAGTAATCAGTAGGTCTAGTAACGAATTGTTTCTTGTTGGTGCATTTACCATCTGACCCATGAAATTGTCCTGTATGACATTTAGGATATGGCGAGCATTAGATGAATGCACGGTTCCTTCCGCCCAGTCTATATCTGGACAATTAAAATCCCCATTATAATGACACTTCCCATCCTTGCCGCCAGTCCAAACTGTGACAGGAGGTCCGCCTCCCCCTCCTCCCTCAGATTAGAGGGCCTATAGCATACTCCCAGTATAACTTTCTCCTTGGTTTCCTCCTTTTGTAACTCTATCCATAAGGATTCCATCTCTTCTCTTGCTCCATTAGTGATGTCATCCCTCATATTCACCTGTATATCATTTTTATTATACAGGCATACCCCTCCACCCTTTTCACCCTCCCTGTCCCTGCGATATAGGGAATACCCTTGAATGATCGCCAGCCAATCATGACAACTATTATATATGGAAAGGCTCCCCAGTGGGGTTTTTAGGCAGCAAAAGAAATTAAAGGATGCAACAAAATAACATATGTAAAAAGGTAGAATTATTTGATGGGTAGAAAAATATAAAACAATAAGCTCTGGTATGGTTTACACTGAAAGCATGCACACATGAAGTATTGCACCAAATTACATGACATCAATTAACATGAATGGTTAATATTCGGGTCAAGTGATTACTGACGCGTTTCAACCCCTCTGGGGTCTTCTTCGGAGGAAAATAGGGTGCAAAACTGTAACAAAGAATAAACGTATAATAATAAAGCGATAAGGCACATGGTAAAAAGTGCTAGTGAGGCAGAATAAACTTTGAATGTATAGTTACCAACTCACGGTGTATAGGTTTCAGTTGTATCTAGGCCAGAGTCTAATTAAAATCCACAGAGGGACCCCTGGTTTCTTGTCTCCGCAAGGGTGGTTAGAACCCCCAAACAGTCTCGCAATGTGCCATATAGGACGGCCTACAGAGGCCCACAGCAAAATGTGGGAAGGATCCAGGGCACCAGCCGGGAGACCCGGGTTGGGCGGGGGAGGGGGAACCCAGTAAAGTGACTGCCAAAAGATTGCCTATTAAAAAGTATAGGTATAAAATAGTAAACAGTCCATGTGTCATGTTTTCAAGTGTATAGATTAATCTTTTAAATGGCAAATGGCATGCACATAAACCCATTCTATCCATAATATACCAGGAGAGGTAATGATTGGTTACAATGAAGGTTAAGTGTTTTATGTTTGGGTAGGTAAAAGTCTGCACTAAATATTATATATATAAATCATATAATACCGTGTTTCCCCGAAAATAAGCCCGGGTCTTATATTCATTTTGGCAACCAAAAACACAGTAGGGCTTATTTTCGGGGTAGGGCTTACTATTGTGCGGTCTTCTCTACCCCTCTCCATCTCTGCCTGACAGGAATCCCCTGTATGAAGTAAAGTAAAATGTATTGTGTCAGGTACCTTATCATAGCGCTTCTCCAGGCTTCCATAGCCTTGCCTGAGCTGTCTTCCACAAGCCAAACTTTACAGATGGAGGGGGCTGACATCCCCCACTGACAGGAGAAGGAGATCTGAGTGCCGTTCTGGGCTTCCATAGCCTGCCTGAGCTCTCTTCCACGAGCCAAGCATTGCAGAGGGAGGGGGGTCGAGAACCCCCGCTAACAGGCAGGAGAAGAGGAGGAGACAACCACTTCAAACTAGGTCTTATTTTCGGGGTAGGGCTTATATTGCAGCCCTCCTGGAAAACCAAGGTAGGTCTTATTTTCAGGGTAGGTCTTACTTTCGGGGAAACACGGTAGTAAGTATAATAATGTCATAAATAGTGAAATAAACAATAAACAAAAATAGTTTTGTTGTGAATGTGGGTATTGATAAGTGTATATAAATAAAAATTATTATTTGTGCTAGTAATTATGATGCAGCATGAAGCTGAACAGGTAATAAACAAATAAGAATGACAGGAATATGTATAACTTAATATAAATGAGTGGGAGAAATATATTAT